>NW_025963868.1:21340000-21940000 GCF_023055435.1 Haliotis rufescens
TCGCATTTTTCAAAGAAGCGCCACATCAGCGATTTTGGTGATTCTATTTTTATCAAAAGCAACGACGGGGACTGACATTTTATACTCCTCATGACAAACATGCACAACGCACTTAAGTCAAAAACAAAGCTTTTCACGTGCAATACGTGCGCCTTTGAAATTGACAACATGGTCGATTTCGAATCTCTCCCTCTGTCGTGTCAATGTCAGTCGAATGACGTGATAAACGTTGTGCTTCGTATTTAATAAAGGGACGATTGTGAAATTTACAACCCTGGCTGTCTCATAGATAACCCGCGTAAGAAAGTATCGCAGGCCATAAAACAGGGCTGCACTAATTAACCCATTGTAAAAGGGCGGCGACATCAAAGGGATCCCTGTTAATCAGGGACTTTAGATGGTCTGTTGCGGTTCTCGAGTATATAAACAAGGATTCCAGAGCTCGCTGTTTGATTTGGCGGCCATGAATAACACAAACGAAGTAGAGTCTCTAAACTTGCGCCTTTGTTGCTCGACTGGAGACGGTTGCATGGCGTCGAGTGAGTGAGTGAGTGTATGAATTAGTTTAACTGGCCACCAGTGCTTGATGACAAACAAAAGATTGTTGCAAGCCCTCATCATATTTTACTTGCCAAAACACTTCCGATAAACTACGAAAAGATATAACAAAAGATTATGACATTAAATGTATATGATGCCTTAACTAACTTGATGATTCAAAGAAAGAAATATGTATTGACTACAGTCTTCAATTAGACAGTTGGGTCAGCTTTACAGAAATGTTACTTGCCCAGTTTCAATGTCACTTGCATTTGGCCGGCGGGCAGACTGTTATTTCGAACGCTGGTACTATGTACGTTTTGTTTCAGTAATATTCCAGCAATATCACATCAGTATCGATGACCTTGTGTATCATATCTCCATTCTATTAAAATATACCCTGAAACTATTCGCCCTCATTTTTTAAATCCGTTTCGATTGCCACACGTTTGTCACACGTCTGTCACACGCCTGCCACACGTCTGCAACACGTCTGCATCACGTCTGTCACACGTCTTCAACACGTCTGTTACCCGTCTGCAACACGTCTGTCACACGCCTGTCATACGTCTTCAACACGTCTGTCACACGTCTGTCAAACGTATGCAACACGCCTGTCACACGTTCGACCACGTCTGTCACACGTCTGTCACACGTCTGCAACACGTCTGTCACACGTCTGCAACCCTTCCTGATTATGATTATTGGTTTGTGAGTGAGTATGATTTTACGCTGCTTTTAACACTATTCAAGCAATCTCACGCTTGGGGACACGATGTACACTTGTGAGGAAACGAACCCGAGTCTTCGGCTTGACGAGCGATCGCTTTAACCACTAGACTACCCACAACCCCTGTTGTTTTGGGGGAATCATACCGTGCTCATGTGCTTCATCAAACGTCACAGCACTGCGTGTGTTCCTCCCTTATACAACTGAAATACTGTTCAAAGTGAGGTTAAACTCAACTCACTCACTCACTCACTCAGTCACTCACTCACTCACTCTGTAATCCGTCCGTAGCTTGTCTGTGACGTCTTCATCTAGTTTTGTACCGCCGTTTCCCGACAACGTTGATCGGTGATCATTCTGTCGACCATTTGTTATTTGTTTGTATGTTTGGTGATTAACGATGCAATATGCCATCCGTGCGACTGCGGTCTGTAAATAATCGAGTCTTGACCAGACAATCCAGTGATTGACAAGCATGGGTTGCTGAAAACACTAACCCCGACCATTTGTTTAAGCGGTCAACGCCCATAACTTAACTCAATATAACAGAATACATCGTATTTCAAAAAAGTCATCACGTGATATTAAAAGACTGGCAGACATACTGTAACACGTGGCCTAAACAAGTCACAGTTCAGTTCTATTTCTGCCCACGTCAGCTGCGAACATCTTCAATAAACGTATCTCGCAAAACACAATCGAGTAAACATTGTGCAATACCCTGTATGTCTGTTCCCCTCGCCCTCCACGGAAGCCGTTGTCGAATGGCCTCAATAGCCATCTTTAAGCTTCTGCATATGGTGGATTCGCCCAACCGGAAGTCCTCCAGTACTCGGGACTTCACTTTCATTCCAAATATACCATAGAGGCGCACTAATGCGCTGCCATCTTAGCTATTTTTAGTCCTAGAAATATCAGTTAAGCCAGTAACGTATTCTCCCAAAGTCTGAGCCCGTTCCAACAATTGAGGATTTCACGTGTCGTGCATCAGACTGAGAGAATGACAATCTCATGAATATTCACGAACGCTTCCTCCGTTGGACCTCAGTACATCGAGTGAGCTAGTCAATTAAGCAATCATAAATTTTGTTTTTGGTTGGGAAGTCCTTGCCAAGTCCAGAAATGACGTTATGAGACCGTGGATTAATGTCATTAAGATAGTCATGGCTGAACTGACATTGGATTATCTGCACACGACCCATGGTCTTTGGGGAACTGATGACTGTTTGCGAGACAAGTCAGCAATGCAACATATATTCATTTGTTCAAAAGGTGATGGAAATCGTGGGGTTTAGTCTCGATTTAGAAATATTATTGATTCAAAGAGAGAATTCATGAGCGTTTATGAAATTACAAAGATACCAGGAATAATCAATTTATTTGAGATGTGATTGTGGGTTGCGTAATGTTCAAAGAAGCGACAGGGTTTTCGTAATTTTGTTCGTTTTGTTTGTTGTCTTCTGCCGCTCGCAGCAATATTCCAACTACATGACCGCGGTTTGTGAATAATCGCGTCTGGACCACACAATCAAGTGATTGACATCATGAGCATCGGTATACGTAATTGGGATACAATGACATGCATCGACCAGGTCAGCGAGCCTGGTGTTTCCGTTGAATCATTTGGGAAGTGCGTAAATGGTTGCATCTCGCCGATATCAGCAACACTTGTCAGCAAATATACCACGGCGACATGTGAAGAGTTAAGCCAGGGGAAGAGTGCTTGATAATTTGGCCATCGATCCACGCGTTTGGGGCACAGTGAGAGAGTGAGTATGGTTTTACGCCGCCGCGACAATCGAGGAGTATCATACGTTTTACCCATGTAGGGAGTCGATCCCAGGCGTTCGGCGTAACGAGCGATCACTTTGACCACTAGGCTACCCACTAACCCAATCAACCTGGTCACAAACTGTGTCGAGCCGATCCTCAAAAGCCGGAAGCCGGCGTTCTTTTCTCCGAAATCTCCACGTTTGGACAAAGCCCGTAAAAAAGTAAGAACATAGGGACATAAGATGCGTAAACGATGGTAAATCTACAACGATGATGAAGCTGATGGGGGGGGGGGGGGGGTCTTGATACACGGACCCAAACACGGTCTTGATATAAAGGCCCTTGACATAAACATAACATGTTGATCTAATATCACAATAGGGGTGGTCAGGTAGCCTAGTGGTTAAAGCGTTCGCTCGTCACGCCGAAGACCCGGGTTCGATTCCCGACATGGGTACAATGTGTGAAGCCCATTTCTGATGTCCCCCGCCGTGATATTTCTGAAATAGTGCTAAAAGCGGCGTAAAACCATACTCATTCACTCACTAACATACCGTGGGAGATAATCTCAAGTTTCTGTGACGTTAGAATTTACAATTAACGATACGCTTACCATGACAATTAATTTACCTATGCCATTGTTTTCGATGATCTCACGATAAACAGGACATTTAAAAAAGTATTAAAATATTAAAATATTGAAATCCGTTACGATTCGGAATTCCGAAGGGGATCCTGATTGTAAAGATGTGGCATCAAAGACAAACGAAATCATTGCTGATGTTGTCTCCCCAGGGGCAAACAACCGCGACGTTCTTCCTTTTGACGTTATGCCTTTCACTGCGTTCTCACGCACTACCGTGTTGAACGGGATGTAAATGTCACGTTACTAAAATAAGTCTTTTTCTCATATCGTCTCCAGAGGGCTAGCTACAGCGATGATATTCACTCTTTTCACTGCCGCATGCGCGGTCCTTTTGCGATATTTCTTAAATATTTGCAAAACTATCTGTAAAATTAGTTTGCTTCAGACTGTTCCGTGAACGATGGTTTTACATGAAATTAGAGAGTTGGATCACTTATTTGTAAATTATCTCGGGCAGTGGTAGAACGGTAATCATTACTGCGCATGTGTTGTCATGTGAATAAAACCTTATTGTTTGCTGTAAAATAACGTTCTCGGACTTAATTTGTTGTTTTGACCCGATACTCTTGTTTCGACAGAACCCAGTCTACCTTAGCCCAATCACCAGACAAAGTGAAAAATTGGCGCCACAGTTTCACGCCAGAGTTATCTCCCTTGTTGAGTCAGGCAATCTATGGATGGAGACGACAAGCAAATCTCAGATGGGACGTATCTATCAGCAAAATATTGATTGAGATGACCCTGAAACAGATATTGTCTATCCATCACACGATTTAGTCTAAAAATCAAGCCTACCCTCCCATGGGATAGATCTCGGGAGAAACCGGACCAGCTAACACGTTCGTGTTAATCATGTCTATAAGGGCTTAACCACCTGGCGCCTTTGTGTGGTGTGTTTGCGCGATCTGTTTCATATATTATTAGGAACAGTTCTCGAAGTTACTTTTAATGATGAACATTGTTCCGGCAACCATACACCTACATAGTTCCTACTGATTCTGATGGGTGGGGTGTTTGCGCGATCTGTTTCATATATTATTAGGAACAGTTCTCGAAGTTACTTTTAATGATGAACATTGTTCCGGCAACCATACACCTACATAGTTCCTACTGATTCTGATGGGTGGGGTGTTTGCATCGTGGGCTAATGCACTGTAATTCGATGTTGCCTACCTTCGGAGTGCCACGATCCGCTGCTCGTGGGTTCGATTCACGATTCTTATCCTTGGTCTATACGGTAATTATTGTCGATTTGGATCGTCGAGCTGGAGTACGCGTGAGTGCGTGCTTGCGTGTATGTGTGCGTGTGTGCGTGTGTGGCTGCCTGTACTAGCCCGCACTAATGCCGATTTTCTAGTGCTAGCTCACTAAGATACCATGCAGCAGCTTAACATAAATACCCAGCTCAGACAAAGTACAGTGACTCCGAGCCGACAAGTCCTCCTATTTACCCCTTAATGCCGAGCGCCAGGCAGGATAACATGGGTATCCAACTCACACACAATCTCTATCCACTACACCACAAATGTGGTCACATCACATGGAAACAAGAGTTGAATCCATCAACTATCCTCGGCGAATTCTTGCAATATTGCTTCAATATCCCTGCAGGGGACACCAGGGTAGGACTTCCCCCTTCTACCCTTCTGGGGAATAGAACCCTTGTCTTCGGCTTGGCGAGCAATCACATTAACAACTGGTCTACCCTGTCGCCTTTACAAAAATGGACCCGTGAAGATCCGGGTAGAGCATAGGTCTTCAGTAACCCATGCTTGCCGTAAAAGGCGACTATGTCTGTCGTAAGAGGCGACTATTGGGATCGGGTAGTCGGGTTGATCATCGTACCCAAATTGCGTAGATCGATGCTCATAATGTCAATCACTGGATTGTCTGGTCCAGACTCGATAATTTACAGACCGCCGCCATATAGCTGGAGTATTGCTGAGTGCGGCGTTAAACAATAAAGCAAAAAAACATATATAAAATTTAATGAGTAATTTGGATTTTACGCCGCCTTTAGCAATGTTCCAGTGATATCACGGCGGGAAATAACCAGAAATGGGCTTCACACATTGTTCCCATGTGGGGAATCGAACCCGGGTTTTTGGCGTGACGAGCGAACGCTTAATCCCCTAGGCTTCCCCGACGCCCCTAACTTTGTTATGCAAACCCTGGGAAAGACTAACAAGTGGCATGTAATTTGAAATATTAAGTAATTGTTTTATTACCGGTCATAACTGTCAGCTCAATGAGCAGGTTCAACAAATCGCCGGACATCCAGGAACAATGGATAATGACACATTATTTGATTACCCCTGGCCGGGACCAACATGGCGTCAAAATGGTCTGCGCCGAGAGTCCGCAGACCCAACTTATTGGATCTTCAGTGCACCGACTGGCACATTCCGACCGTCCTGTTAGCAATTCCATTTAGCATTGCATTCACACAGTAGCCAGGATATCTAATACAATTAGTGGAGATATTTATGGTGGGGATCAAGGCGCGTCATCAATTCGGCAGCCAACTCACACACTAAGAATGTTACGCAGCTTTGGCTGAGGAATACATCAACGTTTCAAGATATAAAAGTAGTCCATATATTTAAAGAGCAAATAATCGCTGAAGGGTTAAGATCACGATTGTAGGATTATTGTTTTGATTGATAAAATGTTATAATGCATAGACGCTGAGGTTTTCATTGTATAAAGGAAACGATTTCAAATCCGCAAGAGAATTAACCTCACAAAGATTTCATTAAACCAAAACAATACATGAAATTGGTGTACAGGTCTTGTGGAGTGTCTTCCGATTTCAATTTGTGTCCGATTAGGGCCAGTGTGCGACTATTTCAATGAGAAATGTCCTGAGCGGGTCTGCATGCAATAGTGGACGTTAAAACCAAGTGATAAACTGGACTCACATTTTGTCTACTCGACACAAACAGTCCACTCGTAAAGTCTGCAATTCGACACACAGTAAACTTACAACGTTTGCAGTACATTTCTAATACCGTCAACTCGACACACACACTCTATTCTAACTTGAGTCGACTGGCTTTCGAGTATGCGAATGCACATGGGTAACTAAACGACTGAGAAGAATATTACAATGTCGAGAAACATAGTTTCTTATGTGATTATTAATAAAGCTCATCACAAATCACCCCTGTTTGATCGTTGGTTGGTAAGGGAGTATCTAGTACCCAGTAGTCAAAAACGACGTATTTCGCTGTGTAGAGTTGCGTCCCTTTGGCACTCCAGAATCTAAGACCGCGGGTTCGAGTCCCGCTCTGCCCTCATCACCATAACCGTGCTCGTGGGTTTCAAGTGGTAAACGTCCAAGAACTGCATTACTTCGGGCTTTCCTCGGACATCAACCTGACACTCCGTGGTATAAGTGAAACGTTAAATCCAACTCACAAACTAACTGCCTATCCTACTGTTCTCAGTGATCACAGACTCCAGTGACCTGACGATTGGCTTTTGGGGGACGGGCGAAAAGGTCAGGGGAAATGGGCATGCATACAGCCACGTGTGTTGTGGCTGCTTGTACTAGTCCGGACTAATCACTGTTGTGTAGTGCTAGCTCACTGAAATACCATGCCGCAGTTTAACATGAATACTCCACTCAGACACAGCATACTGACCCCGAGCCGACCAGTCCTTGTTTTAGCCCCTTAATTCCGAAACCGGGCAGGGTAACAAAAAAGTACATCTTTTAACGTCGTTTGGTATGAGGGGCGGTCGGGTAGCCTAGTGGTTAAAGCGTTCGTTCATCACGCCGAAGACCCGGGTTCGATTCCCGACATGGGCACAATGTGTGAAGCCCATTGCTGGAATATTGCTAAAAGCGGCGTAAAAACAAACTCACTCACTCACTCCTTTGGTATGGCGCGGCCGGTGATCGAACACCTGACTTTTCGCTCTCCGCTAGACGCTGTACCCACAAGACCACGGGGGAGGAAAAGTTGGGGGAAGCAGCATTTTTAATGTTGCTTTGGTCCGATAAAAGTTGTTCTGTAGGCTTCACTACACCAGGTGCCAGGTGGGTGTGCAGATAGGGATGTCATCATCAGGTGGAAGCGGAATTGTACTACACATGGTGGGAAGTGGTACGTCATCATCAGACGAGAACCAAGTGTTCTGCCACCATCAGACGAGAACCAAGTGTTCCGCCACCATCAGACGAGAACCAAGTGTTCTGCCACCATCAGACGACAACGAAGTGTTCTGTCATCATCAGACGAGAACCAAGTGTTCTGCCACCATCAGACGAGAACCAAGTGTTCCGCCACCATCAGACGAGAACCAAGTGTTCTGCCACCATCAGACGACAACGAAGTGTTCTGTCATCATCAGACGAGAACCAAGTGTTCTGCCACCATCAGACGAGAACCAAGTGTTCCGCCACCATCAGACGAGAACCAAGTGTTCTGCCACCATCAGACGACAACGAAGTGTTCTGCCACCATCAGACGAGAACCAAGTGTTCTGCCACCATCAGACGAGAACCAAGTGTTCTGCCACCATCAGACGAGAACCAAGTGTTCTGCCACCATCAGACGAGAACCAAGTGTTCTGTCATCATCAGACGAGAACCAAGTGTTCCGCCAGCATCAGACGAGAACCAAGTGTTACGCCATCATCAGACGAGAACCAATTGTTCTGCCATCATCAGACGAGAACCAAGTGTTCTGCCACCATCAGACGAGAACCAAGTGTTCTGTCACCATCAGACGAGAACCAAGTGTTCCGACATCATCAGACGAGAACCGAGTCTTACGTCATTATCAGATGAGAACCAAGTGTTCTGCCACCATCAGACGAGAACCAAGTGTTCCGACATCATCAGACGAGAACCGAGTCTTACGTCATTATCAGATGAGAACCAAGTGTTCTGCCATCATCAGATGAGAACCAAGTCTTACGTCATTATCAGATGAGAACCAAGTGTTCTGCCACCATCAGACGAGAACCAAGTGTTCCGACATCATCAGACGAGAACCGAGTCTTACGTCATTATCAGATGAGAACCAAGTGTTCTGCCATCATCAGATGAGAACCAAGTCTTACGTCATTATCAGATGAGAACCAAGTGTTCTGCCACCATCAGACGAGAACCAAGTGTTCCGACATCATCAGACGAGAACCGAGTCTTACGTCATTATCAGATGAGAACCAAGTGTTCTGCCATGATCAGAAGAGAACCAAGTGTTACGTCATTATCAGATGAGAACCAAGTGTTCTGCCACCATCAGACGAGAACCAAGTGTTCCGACATCATCAGACGAGAACCGAGTCTTACGTCATTATCAGATGAGAACCAAGTGTTCTGCCATGATCAGAAGAGAACCAAGTGTTACGTCATTATCAGATGAGAACCAAGTGTTCTGCTGTACCCACAAGACCACGGGGGAGGAAAAGTTGGGGGAAGCAGCATTTTTAATGTTGCTTTGGTCCGATAAAAGTTGTTCTGTAGGCTTCACTACACCAGGTGCCAGGTGGGTGTGCAGATAGGGATGTCATCATCAGGTGGAAGCGGAATTGTACTACACATGGTGGGAAGTGGTACGTCATCATCAGACGAGAACCAAGTGTTCTGCCACCATCAGACGAGAACCAAGTGTTCCGCCACCATCAGACGAGAACCAAGTGTTCTGCCACCATCAGACGACAACGAAGTGTTCTGTCATCATCAGACGAGAACCAAGTGTTCTGCCACCATCAGACGAGAACCAAGTGTTCCGCCACCATCAGACGAGAACCAAGTGTTCTGCCACCATCAGACGACAACGAAGTGTTCTGTCATCATCAGACGAGAACCAAGTGTTCTGCCACCATCAGACGAGAACCAAGTGTTCCGCCACCATCAGACGAGAACCAAGTGTTCTGCCACCATCAGACGACAACGAAGTGTTCTGCCACCATCAGACGAGAACCAAGTGTTCTGCCACCATCAGACGAGAACCAAGTGTTCTGCCACCATCAGACGAGAACCAAGTGTTCTGTCATCATCAGACGAGAACCAAGTGTTCCGCCAGCATCAGACGAGAACCAAGTGTTACGCCATCATCAGACGAGAACCAAGTGTTCTGCCATCATCAGACGAGAACCAAGTGTTCTGCCACCATCAGACGAGAACCAAGTGTTCTGTCACCATCAGACGAGAACCAAGTGTTCCGACATCATCAGACGAGAACCGAGTCTTACGTCATTATCAGATGAGAACCAAGTGTTCTGCCACCATCAGACGAGAACCAAGTGTTCCGACATCATCAGACGAGAACCGAGTCTTACGTCATTATCAGATGAGAACCAAGTGTTCTGCCATCATCAGATGAGAACCAAGTCTTACGTCATTATCAGATGAGAACCAAGTGTTCTGCCACCATCAGACGAGAACCAAGTGTTCCGACATCATCAGACGAGAACCGAGTCTTACGTCATTATCAGATGAGAACCAAGTGTTCTGCCATCATCAGATGAGAACCAAGTGTTACGTCATTATCAGATGAGAACCAAGTGTTCTGCCACCATCAGACGAGAACCAAGTGTTCCGACATCATCAGACGAGAACCGAGTCTTACGTCATTATCAGATGAGAACCAAGTGTTCTGCCATGATCAGAAGAGAACCAAGTGTTACGTCATTATCAGATGAGAACCAAGTGTTCTGCCACCATCAGACGAGAACCAAGTGTTCCGACATCATCAGACGAGAACCGAGTCTTACGTCATTATCAGATGAGAACCAAGTGTTCTGCCATGATCAGAAGAGAACCAAGTGTTACGTCATTATCAGATGAGAACCAAGTGTTCTGCTATCATCAGAAGAGAACCAAGTCTTACGTCATCTTTGCTGGAACAACAGTATTGAGACCGATAGATGAGAGGAGGAGAGGATGCACGCTTCCTGCCCCGCGGTAAATGTAATTAAACACATAACTGACGTCTTGGCAAACAGTTTAGATGTTCACCGTAGTTGCCAGTGACGTCGTCGTTGCGAATGGATCAAAGGATCTGTGCAATTTGCCTTTCGGTAATTGTGCTCCGTGCATGTCGTTGTGCATTACTTAAATATCCGAAGCCCTGTTATTACCATCGTATCAAATGAAATGTTATGTACACGCCGATTGTGATAAAAAAGGATCACAGTAAAGAACACAGTTTCTCGGACATCAATGGCTCCTAAGTAAACGAGCATAATCACTCTCACACAGGAACGTGGTCATTACCCAACAAAACAAATACAGCATCATTACATGGGCCGAAAAATAGCCCGGATCTATTAGTCGGGGTTCATTAATTCCCGTTACACCGTAATCGATATGACACTAACACGTGTTATGGTACAGCCGCCGGAGACAGCGCAAACTAACAGCTACTGAAATTATCCCAAAATATTGTTGCCACCATGGCATTGTGCTCTTGTGACCCAGATCTGACTGTCTCCATAATAGATCTGCTTCTCAGCGATCTGACCCACGTTGACCTTAAGGCGAGGTCCCACTTCCGTTATCTATTTCCATTGGTCCAATCGGTCACTGCCTGACCCACCAATCACATTAGGCGTGGTGAAGGATGTCCAACCTATCCCGCTAGGCTTTGTGCTAGTCTTTCTACGGCCGGTCGGCTTTCTTGAAGAAGGATAAGATTTAGAGTAATAAGTGCACTGACCAAGATCTTAATGAAGTGACCGGACGTCCACGCCATGGTCAACTGTCTCAACACTGACCACTAGTTTATTGGAATGTCGCTTTTATTCTCCTATTATTTAGGAACTGACAGGATGTCGACCGAGTAGCATCGCTCGAATTAGGTCAAAATGTCTAAGTATGTTGATAAGAGGAAATCATATTGATAAACCTGTTTTCTTAAGCGGAACATGAAAATACAGTAGTGTGTATGCCCTTCTGACGGATGAACCAAAGCAATTTATTTGGGATGGTGTTCCTGTTCTTGACTTCGTCTGTTTCCGGTGGACGTTCGGACATAATTGTTTCCGACACAGTGTTCAGGCGTCAGTGCGTTCTTCGGTCAGAATAAATCAACCAGCATGAAACTGCTCAAATCTATCGAGACAGAAATGGAAATGTACTTTGGAATAATTCAAATACAAGGTCAGGGGTAATCTTATTAAAAATCGGATCTAGCCGCAACGCTTACTTTAAGTCAGTGTTTAAGTACTGGGAAGTTACGATCGCCTTGTAGGCGCCATGTTCGTGCGTGAGCTAACATCTCCCTCAACAATATTCCAGCAATATCACGGCAGGGTACACCAGAAATGACTTTTACACATTGTACCCATGTGGGAATCGAATCCGGGTTTTCGGCGTGACGAGCAAACGCTTTAACCACCAAGCTGATCTAATATACCACATACCGTAAGTGAGGGAGGTGGTTTAACGCCCCTTTTGACAGTATTTCATTGTTATCATGACGTGTAAGGTCAATGCAATAGGTACAGATAGTAGACTTTTCCCGCTGAAACTACCTAACTACCGGTCAGGCTCGCTGATTTGGTTGATGCATGTCATCGTACGTCATGCGTGGAGCAATGCTCATGATGTCAATCACTGGAGTGTCTGGTCTAGACGTTATTATTTTACAGACCGCCGTCATTTAGCTGCAATATTGATGAATGCGGCGTTAAACAACAAATAAACAAACTACAAAACTAGCAAAATCTAAAAATTCAGAGGGTCGGATTACAAAGATGACTGGTCTTGGGAGATGACCGGTATACAAAGAGGTCGGAGTACAGAGATATCCGATAAACATGTAAGGTACACTCTCGGAGAATTGAGATGGTCGGTATACATAGATGAACGGAGTACAGAGGTGGGTCAGATTATAGTTATGGTCGGTATAGGGAGAAGCTCGGAGTATGGAGATGGTCCGAATGCAGAGGTCGATAGGAAAGTATACTCAAGTGTTTAATGGTGGTTAAATACGAAACAAACGAGATGGCTATTCTATTGTGATGTTTTGGCTACAGGTATCATCAGTGTATTTTGGACGTTAAGTTTGCAGTGTTTCCGAAACTGTATTTAGCCTAGTAACGTCTTGATAACGTTTGTGAGGCGGTGAAATTGGGTTTAACCTCGCGTCCATTGCACTTATATAGCGACGTGCATGCACGTGTGTGTGTGGCTGCTTGTACTAGCTTGTACTAGCTTGTACTAGCTTGTACTAGTCCGGACTGATGCCGATTTATAGTGCTAGCTCACTGAGATACCATGCCGCAGTTTAACATGAATACCCCACTCAGACACAGTATACTGACTCCGAGCCGGCCAGTCCTTGTTTTAGCCCTTTATTGCCGAGCGCCAGACAGGGCAACAACAAGTACCATCTTTGAACGTCTTTTGGTATGACGCGGCCGGGGATCGAACCCCTGACCTTCCGCTCTCCGGGCGGACGCTCTACCACTAGACCTCGGAGGCGGTCTGATAACGTTTGTAATCGTTTGTCAAACACAAATTCCAAGTGCATACTTTCCTACGCCCGGCAGTCATTATTGGTGTTTCGATAGGCTCGTTTTATAGAGGTCATCGCTGTATACAGATGGTCGCCATGCAGAAAGGATCGGACAATAAAGATGTGTCTTTATTGTCAATTTTGTATGTCACAGCTCCAATAAAGGAGCTTTTAATAGATTTTTAATAATTGAAGACGGCGCAAAAAACAATAACCTTATACCACAGCGATGTGGAGCAACAAATAACTTGGCTGCAGAGCATCAGTGTTCAACATCCTTTCGTCGTTATATCGAGTTTGGCGTACCTACAATTTCGATGCAACCTGTTTCATCGCTCCCCTCGAATAACAGGAAACTCATCCAGGACCAATCAGATTACAAAGTGATCGGTTTACACAAAGAGAGAGTCCTACTTATTGAGAACAGTGCGGTATAAGCTAGTTTCGAACCAGAAACAGCCAATCCAATCAACTGATAACCGGACGGGCGTGGGATGACTCAATTACCTAGTATAACGGGAAGTAATTTTACCCAAATTCCATATCGCCAGTCTACACGGCTGTAGTCCCTTTTATTGACCGGCGAGCAATAAGCGGTGTCCAGCAAGCTATCTCTTGACCACCTCCTTGACCGGAGCCGGGTAATGGCGCGGACATCGCACGGTTCTCGTTATAATCATACTTAACCAAGGGGAGAATTTTTTCACCGATTACACTCGATGGTATCACAATGCGTTGAGACGGTCAGACCTACACTCGATCAATGCCTATTCCATTTCAGTTGGAAGAGAGAATGTTTCGCCAACTGTGAAATTTCGTGTCGTCTGATGGGGTCAATACGATCCATCTTGCACATATTGTAGACTTGTTGGGTTATATTGGTCATCTGTGTTTAAACACCGAGAAAGAAAGGTTATTGTCTGCCGTGATGGTGTTACTTGAGTTAAACGAGACTATCTTCAGAGTGCGTTTGGGCGATCACTTCAGTCCTCTTTGTTTCTGATCGAGCGATCTGAATTTTAGAAGTGGCCCTGTTTGTCATGACAATGGGCCGTGGTGTTCTCATCATGTGGCGTTTTGGCGATCATTCGACATGCCAAGAAGCTTTATAATCAATGGTGTCCCAGCTGTGCGGAACGATGCTATGTTCATGGTGCGTTTTGGCTATCCGTCTTCGACTACACCTTCATTCCAGCAGTCTTATTAATAATTTATTAGTCTCCTCGTGTTCAGTTAGATAGGAATTAGAACGTGTTTCCATTGACAGGTATTTGAGTTAAAAGGCGCACCGTTGATGGTGCGTTTCAGCAATCCCCCCATAAGCTTACTTTAAGTTCTTCAACGGTGCTGATTTACCATCCCTATGTCATGGGTCTGCTGGAACGTGTGGGTCTGTAATCCGGTCTTTCTACCACAAGAATCAAACGAAGCCACCCCCGTTGTATATGTACTTGTAACGACAGTTCCTGTAGTCAGATTATTCGCCACAGACCTCAGCGGGCGGAGGCTGAGGTGGGTTTTGATCATAAAAAAGAGCTGAGATTTTTCCAGTCACATTTCAAATTATACATATGGATGGAATGTTGAATTTTTTTCACTATCTACTTAAACATAATTTAACAGTACAGACGTAGGTGCTTTTATAACAATCCTAGGATTTCAAAGTAATTGATTGATTTATGGCCCTATTTAGGAGTTTTATGTGATCCCCCGCCCCCAAGGCCAAGTTATCAAAACAAACAGCAAATAATACCGCTCATTAGCGCTGAGTTGAGTACTTCCTAAAAATCAATAGTGTTTTCATACAAACAACACCTAGGTTATATCAATGTTTATTCTGTTTGCGGAGTAGATGTCATCAAAGTGGAAGTCATCGAACCCGGGGGTATCGAACCCGGTGCTTGGGCGTGACGAGCGGACGCATTAACCAGTGGAACCTACCCCCTCGGTTTACAATGAAGCTATCGTGGAATGGGTCGAGGATATGTATTGTTATAGAATTGAGATATAATACCCTGAATAAAGGAGGATGAATTTGCAGTGCCTCTTATGAAGTGTATATCATTGCTTTAGCGAGATCTCATTATAACTTGGGCCCGTTTCACAAAGCAGTCTCAGAACTGAAACCAAATAAGTATGGAAATTACGACATCGGTTTGAGGAACACGGTCCACCGAGGCTGAAGTCACTCTCGGATATCAGAAGGACACGGTCGTCAATAAAACTGTTCCTAATGACCCTCGCTTGATATTGCTGGAATATTGCTTAAAGCGGCGTAAAACAATCACTGATTGTGATTGGGAGCCCGATTTGGATGGCCAAATAATAACCGTCTAGTTTAAATAACTATCATGAACGAGAGATATGATTGAGGATGATGACGTCACTTATGAAACGAAAACATGGTTGCGAATGGGTCCAGGGTGTTTGTCATACCAGAACCGAGATACTCTTGCCTGGATAATCGAGGAAGGTGCCTTGCTCTTTCTTAGCTCGTCCTTCGTATAATATAAACTAGTTTTTCCACGACAGAGGAGAGATTGTTTGCGCATATTGGCATCTTGAGAAGCCGTTTTTACATATATCTCGCTAATGATATATTCCAGCTTCCAATTTTCACTTTCTTCTCAAGATTAAACTGGCAGCCTATCTCCACAAAGACAACTTAAAGGTATATAACATCTTTTGTGTTTTTTCTACAAGACAAGTCCGTCTTCTAAAGACGTGTTGGACCACGGCCAAAGAAGGTTCTTTACGCTCAGATGGGGAACAAAATTTCTCCAAATCAGATGCCTGACAGCAGAGATAGTGCGATCACACCATCTTTTCTTTTGAAACTCTTTCACAATTTAAGATCAGATGGATTCATCGATTATGTCCGAAACTTCTCCTGTATTGTAGAAAAATATACTTTTCCGATTTTTGCTCCAAATTCAGACTCTCTGGGCGTTTATTGAAGTGTTTCCCTGTGTATACGACCACGACCACTTTACGGTGCATACGACCACTTTGCGGTGGATACGACCACTTTACGGTGAATACGTCCACTTTGCAGTAAAACCGACCACTTTACGGTGCAGACGACCACCTTTCGGTGCATACGACCACTTTGCGGTAGACACGACCACTTTACGGTGCATACGACCACTTTGCGGTAGACACGACCACTTTACGGTGCATACGACCACTTTGCGGTGGATACGACCACTTTACGGTGAATACGACCACTTTGCAGTAAAACCGACCACTTTACGGTGCATACGACCACTTTACGGTAGACACGACCACTTTATGGTGTATACGACCACTTTGCGGTAGACACGACCACTTTACGGTGCATACGACCACTTTACTGTGCATACGACCACTTTGCGGTAGACACGACCACTTTACGGTGCATACGACCACTTTGCGGTGGATACGACCACTTTACGGTGAATACGACCACTTTGCAGTAAAACCGACCTCTTTACGGTGCATACGACCACCTTACGTTGCATACGACCACTATGCGGTAGACACGACCACTTTGCGGTAGACACGACCCATTTACGGTGCATACGTCCACTTTGCGGTAGACACGACCACTTTACGGTGCATACGACCACTTTACGGTAGACACGACCACTTTGCGGTGGATACGACCACTTTACGGTGAATACGACCACTTTGCAGTAAAACCGACCACTTTACGGTGCATACGACCACTTTACGGTAGACACGACCACTTTATGGTGTATACGACCACTTTGCGGTAGACACGACCACTTTACGGTGCATACGACCATTTTGCAGTAGAACCGACCACTTTACGGTGCATACGATCACCTTTCGGTGCATACGACCACTTTGCGGTAGACACGACCACTTTAAGGTGCATACGACCACTTTGCGGTAGACACGAGCACTTTACGGTGCATACGACCACTTTACGGTAGACCCGACCACTTTACGGTGCATACGACCACTTTACGGTTCATACGACCACTTTGCGGTAGACACGACCACTTTACGGTGCATTCGACCATCTTACGGTACATACGACCACTTTGCGGTAGACACGACCACTTTACGGAGCATACGACCACTTTGCGGTAGACACGACCAGTTTACGGTGCATACGACCACTTTACGGAGCATACGACCACTTTACGGTGCATACGACCATCTTACGGTGCATACGACCACTTTGCGGTAGACACGACCACTGTACGGTGCATACAACCACCTTACGGTGCATACGACCACTTTACGGTGCATACGACCACTTTACGGAGCATACGACCACTATACGATGCATACGACCACCTTACGTTGCATACGACCACCTTACGGTGCATACGATCACTTTACGGTAGACCCGACCACTTTACGGTGCATATGACCATCTTACAGTACATACGGCCACTTTACGATGCACACGACCACTTTACGGTGCATACGACCACCTTTCGGTGCATACGACCACTATGCGGTAGACACGACCACTTTGCGGTAGACACGACCACTTTACGGTGCATACGTCCACTTTGCGGTAGACACGACCACTTTACGGTGCATACGACCACTTTACGGTAGACACGACCACTTTGCTGTGGATACGACCACTTTACGGTGAATACGACCACTTTGCAGTAAAACCGACCACTTTACGGTGCATACGACCACTTTACGGTAGACACGACCACTTTATGGTGTATACGACCACTTTGCGGTAGACACGACCACTTTACGGTGCATACGACCATTTTGCAGTAGAACCGACCACTTTACGGTGCATACGATCACCTTTCGGTGCATACGACCACTTTGCGGTAGACACGACCACTTTACGGTGCATACGACCACTTTGCGGTAGACACGAGCACTTTACGGTGCATACGACCACTTTACGGTAGACCCGACCACTTTACGGTGCATACGACCACTTTACGGTTCATACGACCACTTTACGGTTCATACGACCACTTTGCGGTAGACACGACCACTTTACGGTGCATACGACCATCTTACGGTGCATACGACCACTTTGCGGTAGACACGACCACTTTACGGAGCATACGACCACTTTGCGGTAGACACGACCAGTTTACGGTGCATACGTCCACTTTACGGAGCATACGACCACTTTACGGTGCATACGACCATCTTACGGTGCATACGACCACTTTGCGGTAGACACGACCACTGTACGGTGCATACAACCACCTTACGGTGCATACGACCACTTTACGGTGCATACGACCACTTTACGGAGCATACGACCACTATACGATTCATACGACCACCTTACGTTGCATACGACCACCTTACGGTGCATACGATCACTTTACGGTAGACCCGACCACTTTACGGTGCATATGACCATCTTACAGTACATACGGCCACTTTACGATGCACACGACCACTTTACGGTGCACACGACCACGTCGCGGTGCATACGACCACTTCACGGTGCACACGACCACTTTACGGTACACACGTTCACGTTGCGTTGCATGCGACCACTTTACGGTGGACACGACCACTTTACGGTACACACGACCACGTTGCGGTGCATGCGATCATGGTAGACGTCGAAGTGATGTGTATCTATTTAAGTAAACGTGTCAAATGAGTCCGCTTTGTGCTCATCCTGCCACTGCCGGAGTTGGAAGCTGTGGGGAGAAGGTGGCCGCAAGGCTGTGCCACATGTTGCATGAGATATATTGACGTTTTGTGCTATGCTGTCTGGACATCGGTCTGGGTTTAGGCCGTGTCTGGATGCTTTGGTTAGAAATAGCGACGACACCCGTGTTTGTGTTTGTTTGTTTTTGTTCAACGCCCCACTTTGCAATAGTCCAGCTATATGACGGCGGCCTACAAATAATCGAGTCTGGACCAGACAATCCAGTGATTGATATCATGAGTATCGATCTACGCAATTGGGACAAGATAACATGCATCAACCAAGTCAGAGAGCCTGACCACCCGATCTCGTTAGTCGCCTCTTACGACAAGCATTGGTTGCTGAAAATCTATTCTAACCCGGATCTTCAGTGGTATCAGCATCAATGAGATATACACGTCGAGGTCGGCCCGGATCTGTAGTATGTGTCTGAACAGGTCCAGCTTTGACCAAATACACCTCTCTGTTCCTCAAGGGACCCCGCCCCGAGGCTGTCCTCCCACCTGTCCCCCAGCAACACCTTCCTGTTCCTCAAGAAGCCCTACCCCCTCTGTCCAAACCGTCCCTTCAGGCTCTCAGTGCACATCCGCGTCTGCCTGTCAGCGTGTCCCCCCTCCCACGCCAGGTCCCGTCTCACTACCCCTAGGCAAGAACACATACGGAACTAACGTGACAATAGTATAATCAATACCCACAAGCCGTGTGTTCAATTGCAATAGAGTTCCAGCCTAATCCCATACAGTCGGTAGACCAGCCCATGATGGAATCCTTCCGTCAATTCTATCGATTCCAGCAGGACCCGCGTAACCCGTTGATGTTCAAAGATTTCTGCATCTCTCTACCTGGCAAAGCCTCTCATAAGGAGACACGTATCCAATGGTTTTCTTGTGAAACGCTCCTATTTCGAATCTTTACATCAGGTGATGTAATCAACATCAGGAACGCCAGATCTGATATTAGGTCTGACAGCGTATTTCACGTCGTCATGGTTACAAGTGCTTCCAGCAATATTTAAATGTCTATGACTTTTTCTATCATTTATTTTTGTTCTTGACAATAATGTTAAAAGTCGCTAATGAGTTGTTTCGTAACGGATAGCTGTCATTTGCTGGGATTGTATGAGAGGTTGGTCTTTGCTAACTACATAGCTGGCAGCGATGTCGATTTCAGACTGAAATGTACAAGGTGTTTTGATAACGGTTTAAGCATGAAACAACAGCCCTGTGGGCAATCCAAACTGAATAGAACCCAATGCCATATGTTTGTCTTTGAAGGGCGAGCAAGATGGCTCCGACATTGTCCATTTCTTGAATACCCATACTGTACAGAGCAGTGGTTAACGAGTGATTTGGTGCCCCAGTGGATTAGTGATGAGCGAGTGAGTTGCTGTCCCCGCGGGCTAGTGGTGGGTGAATATGTGCTATAGCGGATTAGTGGTGGGCGAGTTGCTGTCTCAATGTTTAGTGTTGGACGAGTGAATTGCTATCCCAACGGGCGAGTGGTGGGCGGGTGAGTTGGTGCCCCAGTGGATTAGTGGGGGGCGGGTGATGTGGTGCCTCAGTAGATTAGTGGTCGACAGGTGACTTGGTACCCCAGTGGATTGGTGGTGGTCAGGTGATTTGGTGCCCAAGTGGATTAGTGGTGGGCGGGTTACTTGGTGCCCCAGTGGATTAGTGGTGGGCGGGTGACTTGGTACCCCAGTGGATTAGTGGTCGACAGGTGACTTGGTACCCAAGTGGATTGGTGGTGGTCAGGTGACTTGGTGCCCCAGTGGATTAGTGGTGGGCGGGTGACTTGGTGCCCCAGTGGATTAGTGGTGGGCGGGTGACTTGGTGCCCAAGTGGATTAGTGGTGGGCGGGTGACTTGGTGCCCCAGTGGATTAGTGGTGGGCGGGTGACTTGGTGCCCATGTGGATTAGTGGTGGGCGGGTGACTTGGTGCCCATGTGGATTAGTGGTGTGCGGGTGAGTCGGTCCCTAAGCGGATTAGTGGTGGGCGGGTTACTTGGTGCTCCAGTGGATTAGTGGTGGGCGAGTCAGCTGCTGTCCCAATGTTTAGTGGTGGACGAGTGAGTAGTTATCCCAACGGGATGTTATGATTGATATGCATGGATAATTTGGCATTATGATCTGTAGTTTTACTTGTTTAAGATACACTTTCAGAATGGCCAGGGCCTGGCTCATAATCATCTGCAAGAAGGATAGCGTGACATCATCATAACGGTTCTTCTTTTCCGGACTAATGCCGATTTAATAGTGCTAGCCCACTGAGATACCATGCTGCAGTTTAGAATGAATACCCCAATCAAAACACATTATACTGACTCCGAGCCGACCAATCCTTGTTTTAGCCTTTTAATGCCGAGAGCCAGGCAGGGTAATAACAAGTACCATCCTTTAACGTCTATTGGTATGACGCGGCCGGGGATCGAACCCCGAGCCTTCCACTCTCCACTATGCCACTAGACCACGGAGAGGGTCGTTTAATGAGGAAACAAAACCCATAACATAACGGACGTCGAGAGCCTAAGTAATCTACGCTGTTGTTCATGTCACAAGTTGAAATACTAGCATAACGACCTCACAAGTACTTAGGAACCCGTTAAAAGACCTTCTTGAGCTCGTAATACATGTCTATTTCCTCAACAATGAAACATCACTCCACATCAAGATACACTTGAGTCCATAACAAACGAAAATTGCAATCACTGTTTCCACGTAATGCGATACTCTAAAGATCCACTCAAAGTCTAAAGGCGACGCGGTCGCGACGTGGTCGCGATCTTATCATGGGTCGCAATCGAACGAATCGCGACAGAAAGGGGACGCAAGGTCCAAGTGAATGAGTAAAGTTTTACCTTTAATATAGTCTAGCCGCATCACGACGGGAGACACGCGGATCGGATCTCCGGAATCGAACACAGGACTTCGTTGTGAGTAGCCAAGGCTTTATCTACGAGGCTACCCACCGTCACTGTAAGTTTTGAAAGGTAGTCCATCAAAAACGAATTTTATAGAATATAGCAGATATAATCTTGCTCCGGGGTGAAACAAGCACGCTTACGCAAGCACGCGCGCACACATACACTTCCTACCCGTTTGGAATGAACGACGCAACATTTTCACTTGAACATAGAACGAATAGGTATCGGATGTACATAATAGATGAATGGGATGTAAATATATGAAATAAACAAGCCTACCTTATGCTTATTGCATCGCCAGTGATCCGGCAATCTCCTAACAGATTGGTGACACATGTGTCTGATCGGAAACGTCGTAAACACACTGGTAACACATGTCACTCGTCATATTCCCATATCGTATATTTACACAGGGTAACATCAATACAGGCACACACAGCAACACATATCACGTGATGGTAGCCTTGTACATTTCACTCAGTTTGAAATACGCATGTTTGTGTAGATGCTAACTACACACATGTATTAAGGGAATATAATGAAGCGTAAAAATCACCATTTCAGAATATACCGCATGAAATATATTGTATTATGGTTTTAAAAAGCAAACAAACAACCTCGCTGGAAATTCCTATTATGCGTTTGTGGACCATTTACTGGTTGTGCGGCTGGCTGGGTTAGTTACTAATGCACGATCAGGGCGTTTAACTTAGAATCCCCCACCCTTCCTCAGAGTTTGTGCTGTGAACTTCAGGCGCTTCTGTCGCCATCAAATATTTTGTTCGACGGTGCCACGGGATTTTAACCATGTTCACAACGGCAATGTCAACTGCAAATTTGACATGTAGTGCAAGCCAAACGTGTCAATAGCGCGTGTAATATGTCAGCATATAGACAGTTAAACAATACCGGGTGATATTGACATGGTCAATATCACTCATAACAGCCGCTGATGGAGTGTCAATTTACGACCGTTAAATGTATCGCTTGTTCTTACACGCAATAATCAATGTGTAATTACGTGCTATAACGTAAGACTGCAATTAACTGAAATACATGTGAGTTGGGGCCACGATATAATGCTTATCAGCCCCGAACAGGCATTGTTAAAAGCACGATGTCAGTCTGTCCTTTTCGGAGTGAAGGAAATCTGATTCAAAATATTTCGCTTGGCAGTGTTCAGCTTCAGTTACCGTGCTATAAATAGTTCTTGTGACGTCATCGTATGACTTTTTCAAACGAATTATGTGCTTTAAACAAACTTGTCGCCCCAAGAGTAAGGACAAATCATTTATTTGATTCATGCTCGACGGTCGCAGTGTCTTAACACAGAGCAGTCTACTTATTCATCGACCCGTGAAGATCGGGTAGAATAGGTCTTCAGGAACCCATGCTTGCCAAACAAAAGCGACTATGCTTGTCTTTAGAGGCGACAAATGGGATCGGGTGGTCAGGCTCACTGACTTGGTTTGATGACTGTCACTGTATTCCAATTGCGTGGATCGATGCTCATGATGTCAATCACTGGATTGTCTGGTCCAGACTCGATTATTTACAGACCACAATCCTATAGCTGGAATATTGCTGAGTGCGGCGTTAAACAACAAACAAACAAACAAAACGTATTCATCACAACAAACCAGCATGGAATACTGATAAACACAAAAAAAACTTGACCGGACTGTTGGCCCCTACGTATCTGCAACATGGCATAGTCCATTGTTTCTTCAGGGGTGATAGGTAACAAATTGGACCTGAGGTACATGCTAGCTTTACAATGTCACAGCTACAACTGTGTGCGAATCATCATCATCATCATCATCATCATCATCATCATCATCATCATCACCAACGGTAACCTGCGAGGCGCTGAATACAGTTCGATGTTTTGTTAAAACATGATTATATTTGGCAGCGATTCGCGTACATGTATGAGTGGTACGCCATTGCGCCGTGGACAATCATTGCCAGCAGTTGGACATCACGACTGTCTTATTGTTATCTCGTTACCCTTGTCAGCTCAGTGTTATCACACCATGCATCCCCGTCACTCTACTGCCGCTGTACTTAATGGGCTTCTCTCCCATTCATCTCACTGGCTTCCCCGTCAGGTTGTTATCGCTGAACATTATTCCTATATTGTGTGTCAGCATATATACACGTAAACTGAGCCGCAAAAGAAAGTATACCTAGGGTGTTAAACTAAGCGGCAAAAGAAAGAATACCTAGGGTGTTAAACTAAGCGGCAAAAGAAAGTATACCTAGGGTGTTAAACTGAGCGGCAAAAGAAAGTATACCTAGAGTGTTAAACTGAGCGGCAATAGAAAGTATACCTAGGGTGCTAAACTGAGCGGCAAAAGAAAGTATACCTAGGGTGTTAAACTGAGCGGCAATAGAAAGTATACCTAGGGTGTTAAACTGAGCGGCAAAAGAAAGTATACCTAGGGTGTTAAACTGAGCGGCAAAAGAGAGTATACCTAGGGTGTTAAACTGAGCGGCAAAAGAAAGTATACCTAGGGTGTTAAACTGAGCGGCAAAAGAAAGTATACCTAGGGTGTTAAACTGAGCGGCAAAAGAAAGTATGCCTAGGGTGTTCATCTGAGCGGCAAAAGAGAGTATACCTAGGGTGTTAAACTAAGCGGCAAAAGAAAGTATACCTGGGGTGTTAAACTGAGCGGCAAAAGAAAGAATACCTAGGGTGTTAAACTGAGCGGCAAAAGAAAGAATACCTAGGGTGTTCAACTGAGCGGCAAAAGAAAGTATACCTAGGGTGTTCAACTGTGCAGCAAAAGAAAGTATACCTAGGGTGTTAAACTAAGCGGCAAAAGAAAGTATACCTAGGGTGTTAAACTGAGCGGCAAAAGAAAGAATACCTAGGGTGTTAAACTAAGCGGCAAAAGAAAGTATACCTAGGGTGTTCAACTGTGCAGCAAAAGAAAGTATACCTAGGGTGTTAAACTGAGCGGCAAAAGAAAGTATACCTAGGGTGTTAAACTGAGCGGCCAAAGAAAGTATGCCTAGGGTGTTAAACTGTGCAGCAAAAGAAAGTATACCTAGGGTGTTAAACTGAGCGGCAAAAAAAAGAATACCCAGGGTGTTAAACTGAGCGGCAAAAGAGAGTATACCTAGGGTGTTAAACTGAGCGGCAAAAGAAAGTATACCTAGGGTGTTAAACTGAGCGGCAAAAGAGAGTATACCTAGGGTGTTAAACTGAGCGGCAAAAGAAAGAATACCTAGGGTGTTAAACTGAGCGGCAAAAGAAAGTATAGCTGGGGTGTTAAACTGAGCGGCAAAAGAAAGAATACCTAGGGTGTTAAACTGAGCGGCAAAAGAAAGAATACCTAGGGTGTTCAACTGAGCGGCAAAAGAAAGAATACCTAGGGTGTTAAACTGAGCGGCAAAAGAAAGTATACCTAGGGTGTTAAACTGTGCAGCAAAAGAAAGTATACCTAGGGTGTTAAACTGAGCGGCAAAAGAAAGTATACCTAGGGTGTTAAACTGAGCGGCAAAAGAGAGTATACCTAGGGTGTTAAACTGAGCGGCAAAAGAGAGTATACCTAGGGTGTTAAACTGAGCGGCAAAAGAGAGTATACCTAGGGTGTTAAACTGAGCGGCAAAAGAAAGTATACCTAGGGTGTTAAACTGAGCGGCAAAAGAGAGTATACCTAGGGTGTTATTCACGTAATTGAAAATTTCAAGTAAGTGAGAAAGTGAGTTTGGTTTTACGCCGCTTTTAGCAAATTTCCAGCTATATCACGGCGGGGGACACCAGAAATGGGCTTCACACATTGTACCCATGTCGGGAATCGAACCCGGGTTTTTGGCGTGACGAGCGTCTAGTCATCATCTGATCTGTCTGTCCGTCCGTCTGTTCGTCCGTGTTTCTTTCCGGGGCATAACTTGAAAACCGTTGTACACGTTTCATTCAAACTTGGTACATGGTTAATCAGTGGCTCTAGTGGTGCCGGGGGGATTTGTCATCTTCTAATGACTCTTGTTTGGATATAATATCGCTAACTTAGATATTCTCAATTGAAAATCAAACTTATAGTAAAACCAACTGAGAGGTATTGTTTCTTGTGCAGCTCGGTTTATATAACACGCTAAGCCAGAAGTCATTCCCCTGATGGAGGAAGAAGTACCCCAATTAGAAGTTGTTATCCAGAGTTGCGTCCCTTGGGCACGCCAGAAACCTATGATTGTGGGTTCGAATCCAGGTTCGCCCCGATTATGTTTCTAGGTTTGTCAGCACCATACCAGTGCTCGTGGGTTTCACCAAAGTGGTAAACGTCTGAGACCTGCATCACTTCGGGCTTTCCTCCAACATTAAGCTGACATGACGTGACATAACTTGAATACTGTTAAAAGCGGCGTTAAACCCAACTCACTCTCTCCAAATGACTATCAAAGACTTGATGATTGGATACCGACCTACTAAAGAACCCACGAGGAGTGGAAATGGGTCCCGATGCCAGCAATACAACGCTTGTTCTACGATTGAGTTAGTGCGTTTGGAGTAACGCCGCTGTGATAAGTATTCCAGTTATATCACGGCGTGTCAGCTTGATGTTGGAGGAAAGCCCTAAGTGATGCAGGTCTCAGACGTTTACCACTTCGGTGAAACCCACGAGCACAGGCATAACAAACCTTGAAAGATAATCGGGGCGAATCGCGATTCGAACCCACAATCATAGGTTTCTGGAGTACCCAAGGGAGGCAACTCTGCACATCGAAATGCAGCGCCTTAGAGGTCCGGGCCACCCGTGCCTCCTTTTGTTCTACGAGGCGGCTAAATGGACACCGTGGTCAGACTGGGCGACTTTGCTGATTGTGCCTTCTAAGTCGTTGAGGTTATCACTTAAACGTCAACTAACAGATGTGAATACAATAATATCGAAATAGAGACCACCCATAGACAAGCATGGGTTGTTGAAGATCAATTCTAACCCGGATCTTCTCGGGGATAGACAAGCATGGTTTGTTTAAGATCAATTCTAACCCGGATCTTCTCGGGGATAGACAAGCATGGGCTGGTGAAGATCAATTCTAGCCCGGATCTTCTCGGGGATAGTCAAGCATGGGTTGTTGACGATTAATTCTAACCCGGATCTTCTCGGGGATAGACAAGCATGGGTTGTTGAAGATCAATTCTAATCCGGATCTTCTCGGGGATAGACAAGCATTGGTTGTTGAAGATCAATTCTAACCCGGATCTTCTCGGGGATAGACAAGCATGGGTTGTTGAAGATCAATTCTAATCCGGATCTTCTCGGGGATAGATAAGCATTGGTTGTTGAAGATCAATTCTAACCCGGATCTTCTCGGGGATAGACAAGCATGGGATGTTGAAGATCAATTCTAACCCGGATCTTCTCGGGGATAGACAAGCATGGGTTGTTGAAGATCAATTCTAACCCGGATCTTCTCGGGGAAAGACAAGCATGGGTTGCTGAAGATCAATTCTAACCCGGATCTTCTCGGGGATAGACAAGCATGGGTTCCTGAAGATCAATTCTAACCCGGATCTTCACGGGGAAGCAATAGAAGTAATAACAGTCGTAGTAGCCTCTGATTAAAGTATGTGTTTTTCACTCATTAATGACCTAAATTCAACAGCGAAATACATTAGGTTTTAAAAAAACATACTCAAACTTTTGAGTTGGCCCCTGTAGTGTTGATTTCGCGCTTGACTGGCAGGTGCTAATAACTAGGCGAAAGAGATTGACGTTGGAAATGAAAGCCGTGGGGATGCGTTCAAAAAGGTTAATAGAGATTTCTCAGAAAGGAACACGAGTTCATTGCAACCGTTTTTATGCAGGTCGTCGTAGCTAATAATATCAGTTGTAGAGTTGTGGAGGGGACAGCGAATCGTTTCTATTTTAAGATCTTTGGCTGATCTAGAACATGAGGGGTGTTCGAGCGCTTTTTACATTTAGAATAGGTCTTCAGCAACCCATGCTAAAAGGTGCCAATGCTTTTCGTGAGAGGCGACTAACGGAATCGGGTGGTCAGGCTCGCGGACTTGATGCATGTCATCGAATCCCAATTGCGTAGATCGATTCTCTGGGTTGTCTGGTCCGGACTCGATTGTTTACAGACCACCTTCATACATACGGAGTTAAACAACAAACAACAAAAACAACAAGTAGGGTAGGCTTATGTTTTGGACATTTGACAGTATTGCTAAACAACCTTAAGAAACACTTCGACCAGAAAACAGAATCCACGGATCTCGATAATCCGTGCGGTTGAGCGCAATAGTGGGGATGAAACGGGTACCCCGGTACTTAACTACTGGTCGTGTATGATACCTGCTCGAGTTGCAATGTAATACTTGAGAACTCGGAGAGTTATCTCCCTTCTTCAGTTTAATTATCGCCCTTTCTCAACAGCTATTGCGGACAACTGCCGCTCAACTGTGGCAATGCAAAATGTGAGGAGATAAAACAAAACATGAATACAAAATTTGCTACATTCAACACTCTTTTAGGAGGATATGCCTCTACAGTGTGGAGCAACCTGAAACTGAAACATTCGAAACAACTGCACTTGGCGTATCATTGTCTCATAGTC
Organism: Haliotis rufescens; assembly: GCF_023055435.1. Classification (NCBI taxonomy): domain Eukaryota; kingdom Metazoa; phylum Mollusca; class Gastropoda; order Lepetellida; family Haliotidae; genus Haliotis; species Haliotis rufescens. The sequence goes on from NW_025963868.1 coordinate 21,368,333, forward strand.
ATATAGACCGTTGAAGATCCGGGGTAGAATAGGTCTTCAGCAACCCATGCTTGCCGTAAAAGGCGACTATGCTTGTCGTAAGAGGCGACAAACGGGATCGGGTGGTCAGGCTCGTTGACTTGGTTGATGCATGTCATCGTATCCCAATTGCGTGGATCGATGCTCATTATGTCAATCACTGGATTGTCTGGTCCGGACTCGATTATTTACAGACCACCGTCATATAGCTGGAATACTGCTGAGCGCGGCGTTTAAACAACAAACAAACAAACAAACAAAAGCAATCTGCACCCTTTTTTCAGTGTTAGCGGAAATAACCAATCAACACACTGCTTGGCTTCACTGAGAAGGTAGATTCGACAGGCTTTCTAAAGTATAAAAGGTTCTCATAAGTATTACCTGTGAAGCAACGATATATAAACCACAACATTACATAAATCGTTAAAATGGTTAAAGGTACATTGTTATGTTTGAAATTCCACAAATAACATTTTTTGTTTATTGGGTATTTCGAAAAATAGAATCCCCCCAAAAAAGAACAATTTCAATTAATCAATTTTTTGCTGGAAGTGTGTTGCATGCAGCCTCAAAACCACCGTTATTGTCACACACATCTTAATTATCATCCGAAAGTGTTATGATGAAAAGGTATAAAAAGTATTTTGGGCACATTTCGCAATAAAACAGACAATGATGATCCTGTATGCGTATGGAAATCCATTCGTTTTTGTCACGTAAGTATTCCTATGTACATATGCTCCTAACATATGGGGGGACACGGGTGGCCCAGACCCCTAAGGCGCCGCGATTCGCTGTGCAGAGTTGCGTCCCTTAGGTACGCCAGAAACCTATGATTGTGGGTTCGAATCCCGGCTCGCCCCAATTATGTTTCTAGGTTTGTCAGCACCATACCCGTGCTCATGGGTTTCACCGAAGTGGTAAATGTCTGAGACCTGCATCACTTCGGGCTTTCCTCCCACATTAAGCTGACACGCCGTGATATGACTGGAATACTGTTAAAAGCGGCGTTAAACCCGACTCACTCACTCACTCACTCACTCACCTAACATATTGGTATATGAAACTGTTTGTAAAAACGTATTAATGTTGGTTCTGTTGACTAAGGGGGCCACAGAGGACAGTATATCCAAAGTGAGTTATTTCGCTGTGCAGAGTTCCGTCCCTTAAAAGAGCAGGAGCCTCTGATCGTGGCTTTGAAACCTGGTTATCCTAATTATGTTTCAATGTTTGCCAGATATTTTGCACATTTAACAGAACAAGTGTTTTGACGTTTTGGTGGGGAATACTGTTCAAAACGGCGTAAAACACATCTCACTCATAGAACTTACCATTTTAGTAAAGAACAATCATGATTAAGATGGCTAACCTGTCACCAAACAGACGCACACTCGACAGCGCGGGCATGCCAGGTTGTGACCAAAGGGATTATAATTGTCACTACATGTCCCGTTTAATTGACGTCAAGTGAAAATACCATGCTGGATATGATACATGTTTTCATGGGCTTAGATGCACTGGTCAAATAAGAGATAAATCTCCCCTTCTGGGGATTTAAAGCAACTCCGCCATCAGCGTATTATTAGTGAGTGAGTACGGTTTTACGCCGCTTTTAGCAATATATTTCAACAATATCACGACGGGGGAAACCAGAAATGGGCTTCACACACTGATCCCGTCTGAGGTATCGAACCCGGGCCTTCACCGTGTCGAGTGAGCGAACGCTTTACCGACTTGGCTACCCCCTCGCACCAGGCAAACAAGAAATGTATTGCACCCTCGGCACCACGTGGGGCATCGAACCCGAGCGTGCGGTGTGACGAACGAACCCGTTGACCATCATGCTACCAAACCGCCCCGATTTATATAGTGAACTGTATTTCAATTAGAATATCATTACGGGAGCAGGTCGTAATGCAAGTCTCAGTCGTCCACGGGCGGTCGGGTAGCCTAGTGGTTAAAGCGTTCGCTCGTCACGCCAAAGACCCGGGTTCGATTCCGGACATGGGTACAATGTTTCAAGCCAATTTCTGGTGTCCCCCGCCGTGATATTGCTGGAATATTGCTAAAAGCGGCGTAAAACCATACTCACTCACGAATAAAAGACCAGCGGATCCCAGCACAGTTAAGGGACTCAACTGGGTAAACATTATTCCTAGTTTAAGGTTCTTTTCGTTGAGGTGTTCGATTGAGTGTGGAATATTTACTAAGTTTCCTTCGCGAACCTTCAAATTCATGTCTGTGCATCTTGTCACAATTTTTCATCTCTCTGCACACTAAATATGTGAATCGCTATCCAGTACGCCATCGGTGAATCCAGTGGTTGAAACCCAATGAAAGCCATCAAAGCCTGCAACACTTTCAAGACTTCTATATGTTGGTTAGATCCCGACTTACTATCATCCCATCCAGATGAGAGGCGAACCCCGACGTTGCTCATGCTGTCAATCACTGTATACATGTGTGAGTGAGTGATTGACAAGACTATGTATTCTACTTATATTCCAGCAATAACACGGCAGAGGACACTCGACATGAACTTTATTCAACTTTATTAAACTGAGGAGCAAAAGAAAATAAACCTCTCGCATGATTTTCTCATGTGTTTAATTTTCAATTGAAAATATATTGGGTTAGCGCTATTATATATAATATGTAACTGTATTGGCGCTTCGTCAGCACTCAAAGAATACTTGTACATGGTTTTATTTTTTTAAATATAATTTGATTTAAAACTTTTATAAATACAAAACAACATTTCGCATCATACCCAACTGATGATGGATAGCTTAGACATCTGTTCTTTGAAAATCGATAAAGGTGCTGTTTTCGGTACAAATTTACATTTCAAACATGGTCGGGGACGTTTCAAATTCATTTCTTACCCCAGTCTTCACTGAACCAAGTTATGTTTACACACAATTACTCTGCAATAGATTACATTTACACATTGTCGCAGGAATGTGTGATGGTTAAATAGACATAATCACATTTAACAAGAATTCATTCGATTTGAGAAAATCGTGCCCAGCAATACAATTTGTTACCAATTTAACTTTGATTGCGTTTCTTATGTCACTGAGTATATAATATCTATTTTTCAACCAGAGACATTCACCGCGCCTGACCAAAATAAGATTCTGAACAACCAAAGCATACACTACACATGTAAATAGACCATTTTATGATGCGTTTCTTAAGCTGCTGAATATATTCGAGTGAGCGCATGGGTTCCATCAGGTAATGATTATTGCTTTTCAGTGTAATGTACTGAACCGACTTACGATTGAATCGATCGGACCATACTCCGGCGTTCACGACAGTATTAGCCGCTAGCGTGAAGGAGTTATTGACTAAATGGAATTATTGTCAGAAATTCGACGCAAGTCGTTCATATTCAACCCATATGTCCCGACAACCAAGGCAGGTGAGGTTGCGATAAGAGAAATAGAATTTAATGTCCCTATGAACAAAATGACAGCCTTGAATCGCTGGTAAACGTAAATAATCACAGCAATTTGGTCTGTTTATTGTGAGCTTGCTGGCGTTCAAATATTAAATATGCAGGAATTATGGCAAGATTGTTTGCCGAGCGTAAGATGTCATTTTTGTAAACGCGCAATATGGAAAATATTTAAGTACTGAAGACGGTTGTCAAGCCCTTATTCCATTTTAGACACTTAGCGGAAATAACGGAACGATATCGTTACGGCCATTTTATTGATTGTAAATCAGGGAACGGGAATGTGTGATCAGGTATCTAGTTGGCCGTATCCTTATCGATAGGGAAACATCAATATATGTTAATATCGTCATCTAAAGGCATGATGGTACCAAGCAGGTTTTCTATTCATTTTTTACTGGGTCTCAACACGTTGTCTGAACAGTTATCTTTCTTGCTGCTCCATACAGCGTCTTACGGGGTCTCACAATGTGAACCGTGTCCTACTGCCGGTGTGTGGAGAATTATGACAATACAGTCGAACTGGGCGCCCTTCACAAAGGTGAGGTGAGGTGATATGGGATTTAACGTAGCGTCCAAGATTATTGCACACTTATTTAGTCACCTGCACGCATGTGTGTGTGTGTGTGTGTGTGCGTGTGCGTGTGCGTGCGTGCGCGTGTCTGTGTGTGTGGCTGCTACGAGTCAGGACGAATGCCGATTTTACAGTGCTAGCCCACTGGGTTACCATGCCACAGTTAAACGTGAAAACCCCACCTAGACAGTATTCTGACTCCGAGCTGACCAGTCCTGAATGCCGAGATCCAGACAGGGTAACACCAAGTAGCATATTTTTTACGTCTTTTGGTATGACGCGGCCGGGGATCGAACCCCGGACCTGCCGCTCTCCGGGCGGACGCCCCACCACTAGGCCACGGAGGCGGTCACTTCACAAAGCGATCTCAGTGATGCGACTGTTGTAAGTCGATGTAAAAGTATGGGAATTACGACCGTCTTGACGCTGAGATGGTTTTGTGTAATGGGGCCCGAATTAACACTGTAATAAAGCAATGAAGCGCTCACAGGGTCCTGGAACCCCGTTCTTTAAAGCGATTTGGCGCTATAAATACCTTAGCCCCCTTACATTAGAATAGACTCACGGTATTCGTAACGCTGAGATCGTTTGGTGGAACCGGGGCACTGTCGAGCACATGGGGCCATGTGTATTGTACAACAACAAATGAGCGCTCTCTTGATCAAAGGGGAGACAACTCAGTACTGAGTGGTGACCCTCTCTCGATCGAAGGGGCGACAACTCAGTGCTACCTGTACGTAATATTCCCGATCATATGGTATTTTCTTTTCCTAATGTTCAGACCCTTTCCGAATGTTCAGCGATCAAGAAATAAAAGTTCTTTAAATATGTTTCATTCGGTCTTCTATTCCAAACGAATGTAACGAGAAGATATAAATACGTGATATTACCTCATCCTCTATAATCTAGGGTATTTTATCACCGTCCTGTCGTGATAAATACCCTTGAACATTCACCAACGCAACAGTTTCGTATCTCCATCTTTACTCATTCAATCTCTCACTTTTCAACCGCCTCCGTGGTCTTGTGGATAGAGCATCTGCTCGCAGAGTGGAAGGTAGATGGTTCGATTCACCGGCAACGTCATACTCGGCATTGAGGGGATAAAACAAGCACTGGTCGGCTCGGAGTCAGTGTGCTATATCTGAGTCCATGTAAAGCCGCCAACAGTTTGACCCCTCAGTCTCCCATTACGACTCCCTATTCCTCCATTTCCACCCTGTCCCCCCGGGCTTTCAATACACCTCCCATGTCCCTCAACCCCGCCCATCCCGCACCACCATCCCCCCCCCCCCCCCCCCCCCCCCCGCGCCCCCAGGCTCTCAGAACACTCCCCTGTTACTCAATGACCCAGCCCCCAAGCCGTCCCTGGATAAGTTCCGAAGTTTTCTTAGTCATTCTTGTGTTTTCCCTAAACTACTTCTGAAGCCTCACTCGCCGCAACCAACGTCAACTCCGCTCTCCTTCTACGACATCTTCAACTACAATTTCCTCTACGCAAGCCACCGTTGAGGTTGTAAACCCTGTTTATGTACACGATGAGACAGTTGAAAGCGTACCGCAGCAGTTCGTTCTCGTACTCATGGTTTTTGCACTCACAAACTTTGTGACACGGCGGCGAATGACATCCCCGCGTCCAATCTTTATCCATTCATGGGTTTCAAATCAAGATCAATGGGCTGGCTTATTTGCCCTTTTAATTCCAACGCAATTTCGTATCTATTTTTTGGCTCGAAGTTCTATGAATCATGACAGATCATGTACCCGTCGACAAACCACCACAATCGATGACTTATCCGTTGTAACACGGCGCGTCAGCGTGATGGGGGGACATAAGCCGGCAGTGATGCGGGTGGCAGACTATCACCATTGGTGACACGGGTATGCTGAAAAACACATAATCAGGGCGAATCTGAGATTGGAACAAAGGACCATAGGATACTGGCACGCTCAAGGGACGCAACTCAGTACTGGGTAAGAATAAGCATTAAAACCAAATCTAAGAATCAAATCACACACAAACACACACCAACACACACAATCGGGAAATTTATTGCTATAAAAAAGGATGACAAAAGTAACTTTAACAAAAAATGGTCACCTTTATTCTCAGCATTTGATTCATAGCTCTCTGTTGATACATGATATGATATGTTTGAGTCTGACTGTGTGTTGCAACCGTGTTGGTTTGAAATAGGACAATGTTTGTTTCCAACCCAGTAATTTTCTAAAGAGTGTATTGTGCCATTCTATGCAATCCGAAATATGTCTTTGACGGAATACTGTATTAATCTACAACTCTGGGAACAATGAAAACGTTTGAACCCCCCCCCCCCCCCCCCCCCCCCCCCCCCGAGAAACGCCCCTACAGGCCTAGATCAGGCTGTCTGATACAACTGATAGACGTCAGTGACCTTTGAAACCGGCTTTCACGGCCTTTGAAGAAAGAACAATTCGATTAAGATGTGTTCGTTTGTTTGTTTGTTAACGCCGCACTCAGCAATATTCAAGCTATATGAGGGCAAATTCGATTAAGAAATGATGTTTACTAAATAATGACATATTTACTAACATCAAGACGAATCGTTAATCCGTTTATGTACGGGGATATTTGTGATTTATTCAGTGTGTTGTTCTATACATTGAACATCCGTGTGATGTGGTAACCTTTCGTAAAAAGAAACGAAAATATAGAAAGAACAATTTTCTTGATCAGGTCTGATAATAGCCCTATCTACACAAACAGGCACATCTTTATTATTCATACGATAGATAAATATGCTCGAGTTGGTCCTATTTGAATTGTATACGTGCCCTGTAACTTGCATTTCGTAGCCCCAGTCATCAAAGAGCGTGGCACGTGCGAAAGACCCACGGAACATATTTATGTGACTCACACATCGTTCTCACAGTTAAGCATATACGTTTTGAATATATTTTTAGATTTGGTTACAATATATATATATATATATATATATATATATTAGGTGCAAACGTTCTTTGAATATCGACCAGTGTTTAACTACTTTGGAGAACACGACACCTGGAGTCTAACCGTTGAAATGGTTTGAATTTGAACAAGACCCGGGGACCGAGTGATTTTACCTGTACACGATCAGCACTCGTGTTGTACTCATTGACATATATTTTGTAACGTATATGTGTATCAGTGTTAACCACATTAAATAAATTAATCACTGGATTGTCTGGTCCAGACTCGATTATTTACAGGCCGCCGTCATAGAGCTGGAATATTGCTGAGTGCGGTGTTAAACAACAAACTATCCAACCACATTAAATAAATCCAGAGTTTATGATGCCTTACAATGCAGATTTGCGCCCCTTAGTCGAGCAAGGAGCTGCATTCGTGTTATATACATTTCTATATGTTGTGCACGTATATGTGTATTAGTGTTACTCTCATTACATAAACTCAGACCTCCTGTTGCCTGATAAGAATGCAGAATTGTGCCCCTTTATCGTGCAAGATCTGTTGATCGTGGGTTGAAATCCCAGATTATCCCTGACTGTGTTTCTCGGTTCGTCAGCACCATACTCGTACCACACCAAAGTAGTAAACATCCGAGACCTGCATCACTTCGGGCTTTCCTCCTGTATACATGAAGCTGACACGCCCTGATACAACTGAAATACTGTTCAATGCGGCGTTAAACCTTACCACTCACTCGCAGTTCTATTCCGTTGCTTTTGGCAACGTCGTTATGCCTTTAAAATAAAATGAAGAGCTGCATTTAATGGCTGAAACAGGTAGCGATCCGGCCAGTATTGAAGGATTTGCGGTAAATGGATGCATGAGGCTAGAGATACTTTATATTATCAACGGAAGGTCGGGATTTGACTCCCTGGCCTTGTTAGCCAATGGAACCTTTCATTCAAACGAATTGATCTTGGTCGGCACCAGATCTTAATTGATAGTATACACCACGTGAACACGCCTTAAAATCGAACCAGGTCAAATGACTGATCATCGTAACCACTGCCCTACGCGCCACCCTTCATTGATGAAGACCGAAGAGATGCATTGTGGTCCACTAGGGGCGACCATTGTCCAGGGGGGGGAACTCGATATGACGCCCCGAGCCCTCAGTCCGCCTGGGATGTGTTGTAAGTTTCGTGTATATCAGGTGCGTCAACTTTCAAGACAGCTACTTTTACGAAGAGGAATCCTACTGTGATAAAACACTCACATTTGCGCCCGTCAGATGCAGTTACGAAGACACGCGTAGACACATCCACCACGGACGCAACACTGTCGCACGACACACACACCGCTGACGCACCACGGACGCGCAACGCACAAACCACGGACGCACCACTGTCGCACGACACACACACCACGGACGCACCACTGTCGCGCGATGCACACACCACTGACGCACCACGGACGCGCAACGCACACACCACGGACGCAACACTGTCGCACGACGCACACACCACTGACGCACCACGGATGTACAAAGGACGCGCAACGCACACACCACAGTCGCACGGCACACACACAACGGACGCGCAACGCACACACCACAGTCGCACGACGCACACACCACTGACGCACCACGGACGCGCAACGCACCACTGTCGCACGACACACACACCACGGACGCACCACCCATTCTCTCGCCTATCCTACCGACGGTTACACTCTTTGCCCTAGTCTCTGTACAACTGTGTTATGTCAATACGCCCGCCATCAACCTAGCAGCCCCTGACTTCGATCCCTGCTCACCGTGTACATTTCTTTAAGTGCAACGTGGTAATAAATGGTCCCTGCTTTCAATTTCTCTATTCGAAGCCTCTCGCGCTAATGCAATCAATTCTGTTTTAAGATAAACCATCAATAAAAATTGCAAGCAGGACTAACGTACAATGTTTCGCCGTGACATAAGTGTAGTGTATTGATACGCGTGTCCGAGAGACGCGCACCTATATTAAGAGAATTATATTTGTGATGAACGCTGGCGGTAAATAATGCATCGTGGATAATCTTTGCAAATCTGTAATGGAATATATATGTAAGAATTACATACGATCACAGAGCTTGGCTGGACCCGCGTGGCATACTCGCTGGCTTGAGTTAGAGGAAGTTCAAGATTTGCCGGCGCTCATCGATATATACGGATTGTTCCCGTGGGTTGAGACGGAGTTAGCACAAAGGCATGCAAATTCTTTTTTTCACATTCCGATTGGATTTCAGAACATTTTTTTAAATTGATTCGATTGCTCATTGTCACACGAGTCCATAATATCGTTAAAAAGTGAGCGTTGATGAAGACTGATAGGCATGTGTTCAATCTCGTGTAAACGTTATCCTGGAAACACGGAATTTCATTTTAGGGAACAATCGTTTCCCCCGTGCGAGATGTTTGGTTCGGATGTATGTAATGATTTCGGATAGGTTGCCCATATGGATAAGGATGGGTAATACCTCCCTGTTGTCTCTCACATGAGTGCGTACGCCACGAATATATCCCGTCATCCGTCACTCGTCACTAAGGCCTTCGGACCGTACGTTCCCCCAGGCCGAACTTAAGCCGCTTGAGATCTACACAGCCCGATTCTTATTTTGCATTGCTTTTTTATAGTTTGTAATTTGTACTCATCGCGTGCTAGTTTTGAATACAAATCTGTGATGCGTGCCTTGTTTTAGGGTTCTAGTAATGATCAGAGGTTTACGATATTATTGATTAAAATTCTCATCACTATATAGCTTAAAAATGCCGGTGTAACTTTGAACTTACTCACTACGGCATTCGCTTGGGCTGTTGTAAGTAATCGACTTCTTCATATTTGTCATAATACTGGTGTCAGGACCGCCTCCGTGGTCTAGTGGTAGAGCGTCTGCCGGAGAGCCCAAGGTCGGGGTTCGATCACCGGTGGCGTCATACCAAAATATCATAAAGGATGGTACTTGTTGTAATTCTGCCTGGTGCTTGGCATTACAGTGATAAGACAAGGACTGGTCGGCTCAGAGTTCGTGTACAAGTTTGTCCAAACTAGTAGAAACAACCACACACACGTTTGTACGTCGCTAAACGTGCATCATCGTGACATTCAACCCTTCTTCATCCCAACCTTGATTCATCTATGGTATTTGATTGTTGAAGCAGCATCTGTATTTCGAAGTTATTTCACGTATTTCAAATATGTATAACAAATATGTGGCTGCTTGTACTAGTCCGGACTAATGCCGATTTTATAGTGCTATCCCACTGAGATACCATGCCGCAGTTTTATCCCACTAAGATACAGTATACTGACTCCGAGCCGACTAGAACTTGTTATATCCCTTCAATGCCCAGCCAGACAGGGTACGTACCATCTTTTTTCCCGTCTTTTTGTATGACGCGCCCGGGAATCGAACCCCCGACCTTCCGATTTCCGGGCAGACGCACTACCACTACACCACGGAGGCGGTCCCTCAACACATACATTTATGAACACACACAATAGATGCGATCAGGAACTGTTCACTTATAGAAATGGAAAAAATGGAAAAAGCTAATTAAGCATCGGATAATGTAATATTTTCAGATACATTAGCAATTTGTAAATATCATATACTGTATATATAAATATATATTCTGACTAAACATAGTTTGTTTTGTTTACGAAATAGCTTACTCATACATTTAATTTAATACAAAAAACAGAATTGATTATGTTATGACATATGTTGTAAATATTTAATAGTTTTCAATGGCTAGCAGTCCGTGGAGCCATCTGGGGTAAGATACAATATTCATGTACCAACTTCTCGTCAGTGCTATGTGTGGATTATATACGAAATATAAATGGCAGTTCTGAATCTAGGACAATATAGGAGTGTTGCTTAACTTTTGTCCACGTGTATAGCACTGGAACTGCTGTTGCGGTGGTGATTGCAGAACACTTACGACCCAACAACCATCATCATCCGCCATAACAAGTCTCCAACGACCCAACAACCATCATCATCCGCCATAACAAGTCTCCAACGACCCAACAACCATCATCATCCGTCATAACAAGTCACCGACGACCCAACAACCATCATCATCCGTCACAACAAGTCTCCAACGACCCAACAACCATCATCATCCGTCATAACAAGTCAGCAACGACCCAACAACCATCATCATCCGTCATAACAAGTCACCGACGACCCAACAACCATCATCATCCGTCATAACAAGTCTCCAACGACCCGACAACCATCATCATCCGTCATAACAAGTCTCCAACGACCCGACAACCATCATCATCCGTCATAACAAGTCTCCAACGACCCGACAACCATCATCATCCGCCATAACAAGTCACCAGAACCTCTACCGACCGGGGCGGTGGGGTAGTCTAGTGGTTCAAGCGTTCGCTCGTCACGCCAGAGACCCGGGTTCGATTCATGGGTACAATGTAGGAAAGCCATTTCTGGTTTCCCCCGCTGTTATCGTGCTAGAATATTGTCATAAGCGGCGTAAAACCATACTCACACACTCTTCTATCTGTGCGTGAGTGTGTCAGATTGGTTTTACACCGCTTTTAGCAATATTCCAGCACTATCACGGCGGGGGACACCAGAAATGGGCTTCACGCATTGTACCCATGTCGGGAATCGAACCCGGGTCTCCAGCGTGACGAGCGAACGCTATAACCACTAGGCTACCCGACCGCCCCCTTTCATCTGTGAGCGACAATGAGACAATGACAACCACTACCAGCCGTGAACCACCATTGACTGTTCCCAACCACCCACACGGCAAACAAATACCACTACCAAACAAAAACAAGCACTAACAAGCGCTAAGTAACGAGAAATCATGAGAATTTGTTGATTCCGGAAGTAGAACCAACGAGCCGCGATCTATCCAATCATTAAAACATGTTAGGTTAGAGATATAATTATATTTGTGTCAATATCGCTTTAAAAAACTTTCTGAATATCCCGTGAATTCCTGGCTCCGAATCAACAACAACAAGAGCGTCACGTCTACGTGGTGGTCGTCAACAAGCACACTCGATAACTATATAACTGTCACTTTGTCAAACGAACACAAGCACCACTACCTACCACAAACAGCTCACTGATATGTTATATCTATTGGCATCCACAGTGAAACGCCCCCACCGACTAAATCAATGTCCATCTGTTAATTTCATATCGTTTTAATTTATTGAAATAAACAGCCCTAGAGTGATATCAGTTTCAGACACTGATTATCCCATGTTTATAAATTTGATATATAGATCAATACTATCCCGCTGCCTCGCTGCCGCCGTGATACTGGGTCTCCCGACAATACTCCACCTCGCAGTGGTGTTCATGACAGATTGACCATGTATGCCGTATCACAGTCTTGCTGGGTGCTGGCATCGCTGATGTCTGTGATTTGTTTGCGCATCATTGCAGTGGAGGGAGTTGTGGTTGTCGATGTTGACGTGAAAATTGATGTCGTTGTTGTAGCAGTTGTATAGTTAGTAGGTGTAGGGGGAGTAGTAGCTGTCGTAGTAGTGTCCGCAGTAGTCGCGATGGAAACCAATAATTGTAGTAAACGACGTAGTTGTGGTTGTAGTGGTAGTAATAGTAGCAGCAGTAACAGCAGTGGCGGTGTGTGTGACAGCAGTAGGGGCAGCAACAACAACAAAAGTAGCAGCTGCAGCTGTAGAAGTGATGGTAGCGGCTGTAGTAGTAATAGCAGTAGTAGTAATAGTAATAGCTGCAACAGTAGAAGTAGTTGTAATAGTATCAGCAGTAGTAGTAATAATAGCATCTGCAGTAGTAGTGATAGCAGTAATAGTATTAGTAATGGCATCAGCAGTCGTAGTTGTAGCATCAGCAGTAGTAGTGATAGCTGCAGCAGTAATAGTGATAGTAGTAGTAGTAGTAGTAGCAGCAGTAGTAGCATCAGCAGCAGTAGTAGTGATAGCATCAGCAGTAATAGTGATAGTAGTAGTAGTAGTAGTAGCAGCAGTAGTAGCATCAGCAGCAGTAGTAGTGATAGCTGCAGCAGTAATAGTGATAGTAGTAGTAGCAGCAGTAGTAGCATCAGCAGCAGTAGTAGTGATAGCTGCAGCAGTAATAGTGATAGTAGTAGTAGCAGCAGTAGTAGCATCAGCAGCAGTAGTAGTGATAGCTGCAGCAGTAATAGTGATAGTAGTAGTAGCAGCAGTAGTAGCATCAGCAGCAGTAGTAGTGATAGCAGCAGCAGTAATAGTGATAGTAGTAGTAGCAGCAGTATTAGCATCAGCAGTAGTAATAGCTGCAGTAGTAGTAGTAGTGATAGTTGCAGTAGAAGTAGTGATAGCTGCAGTAGTAGTAATAGCATTAGCAGTAGTATTAGTGATAGTAACAGCAGTAGCAGTAGTGTTAGTAGTAGTCGTGTTAGTAGTAGTAGTAGTAGTAGTAGTAGCAGTAGTAGTGGTGGTGGTGGTAGTAGTAGTAGTAACAGTAGAAGTTGAAGCATTAGCAAATGAGGTAGTTGAAGCGGTAGTGTACGTTCTTGTAGCTGTTTCAGTTGTTGCCGTTGTCGTTGTAGCCGTCATACTGTACATTGTCATATGTTACATATTTAGAGAGAATCCATGGAAACGTATAACGTAACTTATAAACTTTGGCTCCTTATCAGGGCGAATCTGGGATGCGGACCCACCTGCAGGGACTTCGTCACGTTGAGGGGCGCAACTCGACCAGCGATTGCAACTCCCAAAGACAACTTGACCTGTTTTAATCTATTGATACACATGTAGATCTATATCCCCAGGGAACTTCCGAAAAGCAATGTGGTTCTGACCCCAGCTTGCAAATTGATCCGTTTTTGTGGAAATGTAAATTTGATACTGCAATTTTAACGTGACGACTGTTAAAAACTACCGATACGGACTCGTTAAAGTGTCTGGTGTGCCTCAAAGCGCCTTTTACCAAATTACATGTCGGACGTGAAAGTAATAGCTCCCTCATACCATGCATCCGACCAGGACTATGTTGACAGATCACAGACCGTCAGACCTAAACACATAACACATTCCGAAACCCTTTAGAGAAACGACCAATGAAAAAAAGAACACTTTGTTTTCGTCACCATGGCGACACGTTAACGAAAGTGGCGTTTAGTATCTTTTTATGTGAAGTCTTTCGGATTTATCAGTTCCACTAGGATGACTTGAATTTGTAATAAACTGCAGGAAATATAAGGCAAGAAGAGAATTACCGGTAACTGGATGTTTTGTGTGGCACTGGGTGGAAAGAATCGTGGAAAACTTGCTAAACATGCGAAAGAGTGTACGTTTTCGTTGAGAACGTATACTTATCTTTTATACCTATAGCTATATTGTATGTTGTGTGTGTTGCGACAGTACTCTTCGATGACATATTCTTGATTTAGTAGAGTGAGTGAGTTTGGTTTGTCGCTGTCTTGTACAGTATTTCAGTTATGTCATGGGGTGTCAGCTTAAAGTGGATGGAAAGCTTGAAGTGATGCATGTCGTAGATGTTGACAGAAACTGGTAAAGTAAAGTGGATTCGACCCCAGGACCAGAGGATTCGATGATGGCCAGCACGCGCAATGGGCGCCATCTGCGCTGAACATAGCGGCGTTTAGGTCTCGGCTGATTCGGGGATATAATATATCTCCATTGCAAAGGCTTTGATTCGCTTGTTTGCCTCGTCCAGTCTAGATTATTCACAGTGATCCGTGATATAACTATTCTATGTTGTGTTAAACCTACAACCCACCCCATTCGCACGTTTTTAAATATCACTTTCGTTCATATAATTGTTAGTACTGACATTAGTAGCAGTTATAGTAGTAGTAGTGGTAGTCGTAGTAATAGTGATAGTAGAAGTAGTAGTAGTAGTTGTAGTAGTAGTGTCAGAAGTAGCAGTAGTAGTGAAAATAGAAGCAATAGTAGTAATAGTAGAAGTAGCAGTAGAAGTAGCAGCAGTAGAAGAGGTAGCCTAGTAGTGAAAGTAGAAGCAATAGTAGTAGTAGTAGTAGTAGCAGTAGAAGTAGCAGCAGTGATAGAAGAGGTAGCAGTAGTAGTGAAAGTAGAAGCAATAGTAGTAGTAGTAGCAGTAGTAGTAGAAGTAGCAGCAGCAGTAGAAGTAGCAGTGGTAATAGTTGTAGTAGTAGCAGTAGTAATGAAAGTAGAAGCAGCAGTAGTAGAAGAGGTACATGTAGCAGTAGTAGTGACAGTAGAAGCAATAGTAGTAGCACTAGCAGTAGTAGTAATAGTAGCAGCAGTAGTGGTAGTGTTAAAAGAAGCGGTAGGTGCAGTAGCAGCAGCAGTAGTAGTAACGGTAGTAGTAGTAGAGGTAGCAGTAGTAGTAGTAGCAGCAGTAGAAGTAGTAATAGCAGCAGTAGTAATAGCAGTAGTAGTAGTAGCAGTAGTAGTAGTAGCAGCAGCGGTAGTAGTAGCAGCAGTAGTATTGATGAAAGAAGCAGTAGTAGTAGCAGTGGCAGTTGAAGCAGTGGCAGTAGTAGTAGCAGTGGCAGTAGTAGCAGTGGCAGTAGTAGTAGCAGTGGCAGTAGCAGTAGTAATTATGTCAAAAGCAACATTCTCTGCACGCTTCTCTCAATGACACTTAAACGCTTTAATTTATATTAAGAACTGCTTTCTCTGAAATTTGCTGACCGTTTTTCCACAGTTCAATATCTTAGGCCTCCCGATACTCGCTCTCCTCACGGCGTCCTGGATACTCTGTGTGTCGTAATACCTCCCAAATGCTTTAGGACAGTTATTTCTTTATAATTAGAAAGAATAACTTTAAGATTGAATCTGCAATCGCGGAAAAATGTCACCCTGATCTTATCCAATCGCTGCAGCATACAATTAAAGATGTCTGCCAAACAGTCGCATTTGTCAGGCATCGGAAAACAAAACTCTGTGATTTAATTCTATTATATCGTACATCCATCAAACGTTGTACGCTCGGTGGCTTTAGACGATGCTTTGATCCGTCTTTCAGTTACACGAGGGCGTGTCAACTTACCATGGGAGGAAAAACCTACGTGATGCCGGCCCTAGTCGTTTACAAGTTTCGTGAAGCCCACGAGCACAGGTATGGTGGCGACAAACCTAGAAACATGATCGGGGCGAACCGGGATTCGAACCCACGATCATGCTGTGGAACCAACGAGGATGGAAATGGTGCTGACAATTCAAGGATCATAATCGGGACCACTAGACCAGTTGTGCCCATTGGGTGAGTGAGTGAATTGGGTTTTACGCCGTTTTAGAGCTGTTCCAGCATTATCATGTACCAATGTTAGGCATCGAATTCGGACCGTTTGTGTGCCCAGCGAACGCTGTAACCACGTGGCTATCATTAACAGACAGCGCCTTGGTATTGCAATTGCATGTGTGAGACATGTTCTCTGTGAACACAGGAGGCCCTGTTGTCTTTTGCGTCAAAAGTCGTTGTAAAGATTATGGCTCTCGGGCCCGCCAGGATCCTATGACCGTCGGTTCGAATATTGTTCATTGTTTGGATCGTTGCTTACAATATTAATCACTGGATTGTTTACATACCGCCGGCATGAAGCTGGAATATTGCGTATTGAGTAGGCGTCAAATAAGAAATAAATACACAAACACGCACGCGCCCGCACGCACACGCGCACACGCACATTTGGGCGAGAAGTTGAATCATTTGAAACAAATTAGCTGGGACTGCCAATAGGCTTGAGCCGAGTCGTCCTTATGATATTTACCATTTGGTGTATCAAGGGAATGGTGACATCCTCCATTATTTAGTTTTGATATCTTCAAAGCCCCTCGTTTTGAGCCCGATTCGAATACCGCAAGCTAAAATTAGCCACCCAATCAAATACTCTCATGAGCGAGAGAAAGTCAGTGCCTAGTTTGGGTCGGAGGGATGGGGTATGACGTCACTTTCGAAACGAAATCAAGTCGGTGGAATTGGTCCAGAGTATTTATTATAATTGAAAATCAGGTATGGGCGAAAATTCCCGGCCAATATTTCCTTCTTTGATTGGACCAAAATATATTGCTACAACACTGCAATGACATTTTCATGACACGGAGGTGCGCCTGCAGTTGACATATATACACAAGATCAGGTCCCCACCCTTCTTTAAAACCGGCCCAGAACCTGGATATTGCATTGTGGCGCTATACCAGACAAGATATTTAAATTTACTTTGATGCATGTCCTTCTCGTGACAAATTGATAAATGTTTGATGTTAATAGATTCGTAATTAGGTTTTATTATGGACGCTGTCTATGTTCTGGTACCACTCTGGGTGTTGCAAGTTTAACTTAAGGAGAAATGACGTTCACTGAAATACGAGGTCATCCTAGGATAGTGATGGGTGGACACTTGCAAATAATCTTTTTTAATAAACAGCATCATTTAAACCAAGCGATGCAAATCAAAGCATGGGCCTGAAATATTGCAGCTACATGGACCTGTCTGTAGATGCACAACCCTGGACAAGCAAACCAGTGATTGACAGCATGAGTACCGTAACAAGGCGTTGGGTGAGCTGAAAATGGGGTTAACGTCGTGGTTAAGATTTCATAACGACGTCTCTCTCTGTCTCTGTCTCAGAGACACATATAATGACACCGGTCCGACCAGTCCTTGCGTTATCCCATTAATGCCGAGCGCGAGGCTTGGACACAACACGTACCATAATTAACGTCTTTTGGTATGACGCGGCCGAGGATCAAACCACCGACATTCCACACTCCGGCAGACGCTGTAGACCTTGGGGTAGACGACGTTCGGGTACGACGTCACGCGTGTAGTCACAGTCGGCTCTGTGTGCCCCAGTCGTTTACGGCGACTTCAATGCAAGGATCCGTGTCGGCATACTGCCATCTGTACCAAAGCGGCCTTTACATAGTCTAGACCAGACAACCTAGCCTTTTTGTAGTCGCCTTTTCCGGCAATAATGACCTTCTGGAACCTGGAGACCGCCTCCGTGGTCTAGTGGTAGAGCGTCCGCCCGGAGAGCGGAAGGTCCGGGGTTCGATCCCCGACCGCGTCATACCAAAAGACATTAAAATATGGTACTTGTTTTTACCTTGCCTGGTACTCAGCATTAATGGGCTAAAACAAGGACTGGTCGGCTCAGAGTCAGTATACTGTGTCTGAGTGGGGTATTCATGTTAAACTGCGGCATGGTAGCTGGTACTATAAATCGGCATCAGTCCGGACTTGTACAAGCGGACACACACACACAGAACCTGGAGGATATTTTAATTTGTAATTTTATTTTTCCGGCCTATCACTCTTATTTATATGAACGCTTCCACTTGTACCATTGTCACCCTATCCATGATTCGTTGATCCGGCATTTGTTAATCCGGACGATTTCGACGTAAGTTGGTGTCTGGATTAACAAGTAACACACATTCGAGTGAATCATAACCTCTTCAGCTGCGATCTCTTACATGTAATCAAGTCACTGGTTTGTGACGATCATAAAGTGAACAAGTTAGCAAGTAGAAAGAATGACTTTGGATCATACACAGAATTTCTCCATCTCTTGCATGTGGTATCAAAGGTCACTTGAGTGCGATTCTTTGCCCCATTTCTTTAACGGTATCTAGGCAATGAAATGGCAGACTGAAAACCGGGGGATATATATACTCTTTTAGATTTCCATTCACGAAGATGGGGCCCTCATTCAGCATAATTGTTTTGGCTATGAACATTACTCAAAAGAACATTTCTATTACAAAGAAAAGGCTACACTCAGCGTGAATTGAATGGCATCACAAATATATGAGGAAATCAAGGAGGGACCGCTCTCCACATCCCAGCACGGACCTGTGTCTCCCTTCCTGACTGAACTGAGTTGAAAGACAACACGTTAATTACTGTATAATGTGGGACATGAACACGATGAGTTAAATATGCATACAAGCAACGGGTGGTCGACACGTGTCGCACGAACACAGTGTCACTGCCGCCAATGTTCACGTCAAAGCCACATGACCAATACATGAACACGCAGGTCCTACACATGGACATACTGTCCTTAACACGAGACATGTGGGTTATTAGGTGACCACTGGTCGTGAGATACGTGGTGATGATAGTCATGTGATGAGTTAAGGATTATTATGTCATCAACAGTCATGAGACATGAGTTACTATGTGACCAATAGACACAAGACATGAATTACTATGTGACCGACAGTCACAAGACATGAGTTACTATGTGACCAACAGTCACAAGACATGAGTTACTATGTGACCGACAGTCACAAGACATGAGTTACTATGTGACCAACAGTCACAAGACATGGGTTACTATGTGACCGACAGTCACAAGACATGAGTTACTATGTGACCAACAGTCAAAAGACATGAGTAACTATGTGACCAATAGCCACAAGACATGAGTTACTATGTGACCAACAGTCACAAGACATGAGTAACTATGTGACCTACAGTCACAAGACATGAGTAACTATGTGACCTACAGTCACAAGACATGAGTTACTATGTGACCAACAGTCACAAGACATGAGTTACTATGTGACCAACAGTCACAAGACATGAGTTACTATGTGACCAACAGTCACAAGACATGAGTTACTATGTGACCGACAGTCATGAAACATGAGTTACTATGTGACCAAAAGACACAAGACATGAATTACTATGTGACCGACAGTCACAAGACATGAGTAACTATGTGACCAATAGCCACAATACATGAGTTACTATGTGACCGACAGTCACAAGACATGAGTTACTATGTGACAAAAAGCCACGAGACATGAGTTACTATGTGACCAATAGTCACAAGACATGAGTTACTATGTGACCGACAGTCACAAGACATGAGTTACTATGTGACCAACAGTCACAAGACATGAGTTACTATGTGACCAAAAGTCACAAGACATGAGTTACTATGTGACCAACAGTCACAAGACATGAGTTACTACGTGACCGACAGTCACAAGACATGAGTTACTATGTGACCAATAGTCACAAGACATGAGTTACTATGTGACCAATAGTCACAAGACATGAGTTACTATGTGACCAATAGCCATAAATTACTATGTGATATTGGTTATCACGTGAATGTGACCGATAGTCATGAGACACGAGTTACTATGTGACCAGTAGTCACAAGACCTGTGTTACTATGTGATACTGGTTATCACCTGAATGTGACCGATAACCATGAGACACGAGTTACTATGTGACCAGTAGTCACAAGACATGTGTTACTATGTGATATTGGTTATCACGTGAATGTGACCGATAAGCATGAGACACGAGTTACTATGTGACCAGTAGTCACAAGACATGTGTTACTATGTGATACTGGTTATCACGTGAATGTGACCGATAATCATGAGACATGGGTAATTATGAGACGGATGGTCGTGTGATGTAGGTTATAACCGACAGTATGATATAAGGGATACACTCTTCCGCAAATCCACTCTCCAAATCATTACCAAACAATGTACGACTATGTGGCGCTTCTTACACGTTCTTCAATAACAACACTTCCTTATACACAGCCTATATAAATCACCTTCAAAAACAAATCGTGACAGAGACTTTTCAATAAATACATGCCAGTATACAAATACCGACTAAATTAGCGTATACTTAAGCGGCACACGAACAACAATATACCGTTATCATGACTTGTCTTCATTATTCCAGCTGCAATTCAAATGTAAACATGACAATTATTTAATCTGTTCATCTTTTAAATTCTTTCCAGCCAACACGCTCTCCTCAGCCCGCGGCCAAAAATCCGATGTCGCTCTTCAAATAGATATTGTCATTTTAACTACGATAAAAAATGAATTTGTGGTTTAAAACTCTGCAATATATCCAGCCCAGGGCTCTGATATCTCGACCATACGCCCCAAACATGGACGCATTAGCGTTAATTATTGCTTGCGGTCCGTCAGCTGCTGGCTGACACAGAAGGCTTCTTGCCTAATATCTGAAGCTCTCTTAAATTGATCAAATATACCTCAAGGTCGCCATGCTACTGATGAAATTGGCTTCGACATCAAGCGAAAACTATTTTGACATTTTGATATTATTACGAAATAGAACGACCAGGTCATGATTAAAGCCAATTTACGCCACCGTTTTTGCCAAATATATTGTAAACAAGGTTTCATCGTCTAAACGGTTTGCTAAGACGTTCCCAGTAATTACAACGACAATATTTGTAGTTTCAGCTATTACTCAGATAACGATGTACTGTTTGATGTAATAATCTCTAGGTATCAAAGCAACAGAATCTGGACCTAATTGCCCTCTCGCATGTCTTGGGGTGTTTAAATCTAGGAATTACATACACACAGAAGAGATCAATGCTAGGACTAAACTATCTTGCAAATGTACTTTCTTTGTAGAACGTGTTCTTATACATACATACGCATTCGCTCATATCAGTACGCCACACAATGTAATTATTTGCCGTTACACATCAACGCATGTCGTTCAAATCAACGGTTAAAATGAAACAGATTTGACATATCAAAGTATCTGTAAAAAGAACGACAATTCTCCAATACGCCAAACAGGGCTTCAGCAGCATCAAGTCTTTCAGTATTTTAACCCAACGTCGAACAACCGAAGGGTATAATGACAGGCGATTGTATTTCGGTTTACAAGTTAATCACCTCCTGGGCCGGACCAGGAGATTGCAGCCATCAGCAGCTTTAGAAAGGTCTGATAGATCAGTGCTCGGTTAAAACAGGGTTTTGTAAAAGACGCCATGCAGAAGACTCAAACACGAACTTACCTGGATAGTCCAACAAGTAAGGTACCGAAAACCATCCGTAGGAACAGAAATCTCCCGACTTTGATGCTAAGGTAGACTCGGAGTGGTATTGCCCTATGGTAATAGAACAAGCCAGTCTTCGGGATCGAATCGATAGCTTCCTAACAGTCGATCACTAGGCAGTGCAGAATGAGACGGCCGATAGTGTAACTCCCCTCCGCTAGGGGTACTGGCATTGATGGTGGCCACAGACGGGGAATGATGGCATGAGAAGACTTCGCAAATTGACCTTTGCTCTGCGGATGAATGCTGGTCCTGGGATAGGATGTGTTGGGGTGCTGTAAGGGGCGGGCTTGGGTCTTGTGGTGACGCTAGGGCAGGAGGAAGGGGAGAGGGGTGAAGTAGCGGCGGGAAGGGCGAGTGGGGAGGGGGAGGTGCGGTGTTTGGTGAGACGGTTGGTTTGTTACTGAGGGGGCGGTGGATGGGTGGGTTGGGAGGTCGACGTGGGGCTAGGGAATATGGAGGGCTGGTCCAATGGCCAGGGTGGGAGGTGGTGTTGGCTGCATGGGTGGGATGAACCTTCTTATATATACTGTTTTATTCTTTCAGTAGGTTGAGGTACTGTGTTTGTATTTATACACACTGAAGGGGTCGTCCAGTGGTATAAGGGTGTTTTTCGAGATGAGAGAGTGAGTGAGCTGCGTTTGGACGTCGGTTTGAACAGTAGTGTTAGCCTTATGTAAGTGCTCAATCACACATTCAGGATTTTTCCTGCCGTCCTTGACTGGACCAATGACGATTAAAAACTGTCAAAATTCTGATCAAGATCCTGTGATTCGTGGCGGGAATTTTGTAAAAACATTTATTTAATCCAGACAGCAATCAGATATTGCTCAGGAAGCGTCCCGATTCAGCCGTTTCCAGCCGAATTCGTCCCGATCCTCCCGTTCTCAATCCGAATCTGATCCGATGTGAATCTTTCACTTGGTAAAATACGACCGAATCTGTCCCGACAGCATCCCGATTCTCCCGAATGCGATCCGTCAGAGATCAGACAGTGACCGGACAGTGAACCGACCCTAACGGAAGACATCCGTTAGTCACGTGATAGTCCGGGCAATAAACAATTTCTCCAAATCATGCCCGTTCATTACGACAGCGTCGCGATCCACAGGACACCGTCCAGACAACACAGGACATTGTTACGATTTTGATCCGATACAGCAGAATCTGTCACGACATGGTCACGATTGTAATCCGATTAAACAAAATCGGCTGATTTCCCGAATGTTACGGGACGCTGCTACTGTCGGGAGTGCTTGCCCGACCTCTCTGGACCTTTCCCGTTCCGAAGGAATCTGTTACGAACGTATGCGACTGCGTCCAGACAATGATAGGACATTCCAGGTCATTGAGGATAGTAATCCGACTTCTTCACTTTTCGTGTCGTAGTTCTGTCTGATCTCAAACGGGAGCCATAATCGGCACTGTGTGAACGCCGCATAACGGAGTGGCACCAACATGTGGGGGTAAGATCCAAGGTGACGAAGCTCCTCACCACTTGCACGGGCATGGCTTTCACAAACTCAGAAACACGATCAGGGTGAACCACGAAATGGAACCCACAACCTTAGGTTTCTAGTACGTCTAGGTGACGCACCTCTGCATGGGAAACCATGAAAGATTGGTTTTTAAAAATGTTAAAGAATCAGTATCCCTCGTTCAGCCCCATTCTTTGTGTTTCATGCCATGGCGACTGGAATTTTATGAACTGACTTGAACGAAATTAACACGACATGATCTACCTGTTTAGTTGTGTTTCTGTTCTTTGGGGCGGCCTGGTGATCCAGAACGTTGGCTTTTAGTTATGTCAGGATCCTTTTTGTTTTGGGTGTCGTCACCTCATTGGCCAGTTTGTGCCGCTATGTATGACGTCACAGTCCTTGATATATGACGTAACAAATATGACGTCGTGGTTATTCGGAATTATGGATATGGCCACATGGTCCATTCTAATTTAGCCATTTATTGCATCCCATGTTTTAAAAACAAATATTTCTGATACTTTCCAATCTATTCGATAGGTTCTCAAAATTTTGTTCACATCACTGGAAAGATCGTTCGACATACCCACCCATCTTTTTTTCGGAAAACATGGTTAGAAACAAGTTTTGTTTATGATGCAAACCTTTTTAGTCGCATATGCCTAATACGGGAGGAAAGCCTGAAGTGCTGCGGGTGTTATACTTCTACCACTTTTGTAAAGCCCACAGGCAAGGGCATGATGCTGATAAACATAGAAACACGGTTCACCCGTGAAGATCTGGGTTAGAATTGATCTTCAGAATTCCATGCTTATCGTCAGAGGCAACCATGGATGTCGTAAGAGGCGACTAACCGGATCGGGTGGCAGGACATCAACGGCCGACACTTAATTGATAATTGATAAGTCGTCATTTCTATGCTGAAGACACGCAGCTCCATGAGCTCTTCAAACCCACACCATCAGATGCAAATGCTGCAGCGACATTAAGTTATGGATGTTTGAAAACAAGCTGAAGCTTAATGACAGTAAAATTGAGTGTCTATTCGTTGGTCCTGAGGGTCTAAGCGCGCAGGTGGCACTGAATCATTCCAGTTCAGTGACACTACCATTCCCCGTCACTAGATGTATCTTGGTGCTACTCTAGATCCGGAATTGTCTCCAACAAACATGTCAACGATGTGAGAACCTGTTTTCTCAGTCTAAGGAATATAGGGCACATCTGCAAATTTCTTACTCAGCAGTCATCAATCATACTTGTCTTGTCTTTAGTTATGACAAGGTTGGACTAATGTAATAGCTTGCTGGTTGGTGCAACACCATCCCAGCTGAACAGGTCACAACGAGTGCAGTTCTCACACAGCAGCCAGAATAGTTACTCACTCTCGCAAGACTGACCATATCACCCCGGTGTTATATAACCTGCTTCCAGTTGAACACAGGGTAACATTCAAGCTTCTCTGTTATGTCTTCAGATGTCTCATGGGACAAGCACTATCCTATCTTGCTGATCTCCTTCAAGCATATGTCCCAGGAAGATCGCTCCGCTCAGAGAAGAAGAATTTGCTTATAATTCCAATGTCCGGACATCATACTATGGCAAACGTTCCTTGGCATACTCAGCGGCCATTGCCTGGAACGTCTAGCACAACAACCCCGTGACTGTAGTGAACTGTCTAGCACAACACCCATGTGACAGCAGTGAACTGTCTACCACAACACCCCCGTGTCAGCAGTGAACTGTCTACCACAACACCTCCGTGACAGCAGTGAACTGTCTACCACAACACCCCAGTGACAACAGTGAACTGTCTAGCACAACAGCCCCGTGACAGCAGTGAACTGTCTAGCACAACACCCCCGTGACTGCAGTGAACTGTCTACCACAACACCCTCGTGACAGCAGTGAACTGTCTACCACAACACCCCCGTGACAGCAGTGAACTGTCTACCACAACAGCCCCGTGACAGCAGTGAACTGTCTACCACAACACCCCCGTGACAGCAGTGAACTGTCTACCACAACACCCTCGTGACAGCAGTGAACTGTCTAGCACAACACCCCCGTGACAGCAGTGAACTGTCTAGCACAACACCCCCGTGACAGCAGTGAACTGTCTGCCACAACACCCTCGTTACAGCAGTGAACTGTCTACCACAACACCCCCGTGACTGCAGTGAACTGTCTGACACAACACCCCCGTGACTGTAGTGAACTGTCTAGCACAACACCTCCGTGAAGGCAGTGAACTGTCTGACACAACACCCCCTGTGACTGCAGTGAACTGTCTACCACAACACCCCCGTGACAGCAGTGAACTGTCTACTATAACACCCTCGTGACAGCAGTGAACTGTCTACTATAACACCCTTGTGACAGCAGTGAACTGTCTACCACAACACCCTACCACTGCCTACTTTCCACTCACAACTCGAATCCTCTCTCTTTCGACTTTCTCATTCCAAATGACTTCTTATTGTCATACGCTTTCAGCATGCACTATGCATGGATACATGCGCCATACACATGAATTCTTATTGTCATAGGCTTTCAGCATGCAGTATGCATGGATGCATGCGCGATACTCATGAATTCTTATTGTCATACGCTTTCAGCATGCACTATGCATGGATACATGCGCCATACACATGAATTCTTATTGTCATAGGCTTTCAGCATGCAGTATGCATGGATTCATGCGCGATACTCATGAATTCTTATTGTCATACGCTTTCAGCATGCACTATGCATGGATACATGCGCCATACACATGAATTCTTTTTGTCATAGGCTTTCAGCATGCACTATGCATGGATACATGCGCCATACACATGAATTCTTATTGTCATAGGCTTTCAGCATGCAGTATGCATGGATACATGCGCGATACTCATGAATTCTTTTTGTCATAGGCTTTCAGCATGCACTATGCATGGATACATGCGCCATACACATGAATTCTTATTGTCATAGGCTTTCAGCATGCACTATGCATGGATACATGCGCCATACACATGAATTCTTATTGTCATAGGCTTTCAGCATGCACTATGCATGGATACATGCGCCATACACATGAATTCTTATTGTCATAGGCTTTCAGCATGCACTATGCATGGATACATGCGCCATACACATGAATTCTTTTTCTTATTCTTCTTATCATTATTTCAACGTCAGACATTTGAAGCAGGATATCAATGGGAGATATCTGGTCCAGGATACCAGTGGGAGTCACCTGAACAATTCTATCAATTAGAGACATTTGAACCAGGATATTATATTAATTGGAGTCATATGAACAATGATATCAATGGCAGACATCTTAACCAGGATATCAATGGGAGTCATATGAACAATGATATTAATGGGATACATCTTAACTAAGATATCAATGGGAGTCATATGAACAATGATATTAATGGGATACATCTCAACCAGGATATCAATGGGAGTCATATGAACAATGATATTAATGGGATACATCTTAACTAAGATATCAATGGGAGTCATATGAACAATAATATTAATGGGATACATCTGAACCAGGATATCAATTGGAGTCACATGAACAATGGTATCAGTGGGAGACATCTGAACCAGGATATCAACGAGAGGTTTCTGAGCCAGGATGTGAATGGAAGAGATTTGAGCCAGGATCCCAATGGCAAAATCATTCAACGAGCTGACATTTTGTATTGAGCAAACTTAAAATACATGTACATTGCTTCTGTGAAAGAAGGACGCTTTGAACTTTACGAACGCTCCCACATTCAATATGTCTCAATACTTTAAAACAGATTAAGCGACATTTGACGCAGTGTAATGTTTTCTAATTCGTCGGCTATTGTTGAACATCGTATTAAAATAGACATGAACGAGCTGGCAATGAGAAAAGAGACAAATACTATTAATGCCTCTCGTAATGGTTAATTTGAGGACTTAAGGAGCTTCTGATCAGATGATGAAGGATTGTTTATCATTATGTGATAATACTCTCTCTGTCCAAAAAACAAACTCAATATGAAAAAGTTCCGTGATGACACCTGGGGGAGCGAGTGGATTGGGTTTACCGTCGTTTTCAACAGAATTTCAGTTATACCTCTGCTTGACAGCTTAGTATAACGTGGAAGGGATGTCTGACGTGATGAAGGTCTCAGACGTGTCAAAGGTAGGGGGAAACGCCGTGTTGCCCAACGACGAGAGCAGTTTAGCAACATGTTAGATCAATGCGGCCAACATGAGTGGCGTTCCTTTGGCGAGCAGGATCCTATGAACCTGACTTCGAACCTTCAAATCGGTCTGGTTATGTGTCCAGGTTTGTCAGCTCGACGCGATGTTATATAAGTGAAATACTGTTGAAAGCGGCGTTAAAAGCAACTCACTCATGATCAGTCACCAGAAACTTGTTTGATGTCATATTTTGATTTATTTACAGGGCTAATTCAGCAGACCTTAATTAATCACCTAAATACGTCACAATGAAAGTCCGTTTCTGAACACGACACCAGTTATTGTTGTTGTTGTTGTAGTCGTTGTCGTCGTCGTCATCATCATTATCGAAAAAACAATCAAAGTATTCACGAAGGGCAAGCCTGAAAGAACATCTTCCCAAACAAACGACTCGCTGAGAACTACCCAGAGACAATCAAAGGTCAAACACGTTGTCAAAACCGAGCCGTGATGTAACTTAGGTCGCCCGATCGATATCGAATGACGGCCATAGACGAATATTGCGGATTGCTGGACGAAATTAGATAGATTTCCGGGGTCTTGCGATGGGGATTGTTGCTTTCTGATGTTAACAGAGAGGCCGCCGTGCAGATTAGAAGCGTCCGTTTCTAAGATTTCGTTGGCAAGGGGGAAGATATTTGTTCAGACGCGATAGCAGTATGGCTTGTAGAAATAGACTTATAGGTTCCTCGGACAGATCGTGGACTTGTTTTAATTTGCTTCTTGTATTTGTACAAGTGGTCGGCAGTATCTGTTGCTAGAGGAAACACATTATTTATTCATTATTTCATTTAGCTACATATTTATATATTGATTTACGTTTTCACCAATGTTTTCACTCCTCCGTAGTCCAGTGGATAGAGCGTCTGCCCGGAGAGCGAAAGGTCGGTGGTTCGATCCCCTTGCCGCGTCAGTATACTGTGTCTGAGTGGACTTTTCATGTTAAACTGCGGCATGGTATCTCAGTGGGCTAGTACTATAAAATCGGCATTGGACACGACTATTACAAGAGCACACACACACACACACACACACACACACACACACACACACACACACACACACACACACCTCGCCTCATATATTCATATAGGAGTGCCAGAAAGCGAAAATGCTATTGAAAAGAAAGTACATGCGATAAAAAAAAAAACGAGGAACTCGAAAAAAGACAATATACTGGCACTTGGGACGAATCAACAACAATAAATTTAACACATCTGGGACCCTGTCGCTTTTCATAATGTGATGTTTTTTGTACAAGCTTAAAAATACAAAACCTTTTTTAACAAAATTCTCTCAAATTGACTTTTAACGGTTATAGATGATGTTAGCAATCTTTGTCCACCAGAATTCAGTTTCCTCTATTTATCCAATGCAATAATATCACTTCACAAGCTAACAATGTATACTTCTTTAGATCGGCAGTTTATGGTCGCGGGCTTGATCCCCAGGTTCGTGCTGATTTGTTCAGCATCAACCTGGACACAAAGTCAGACAGTGAACTGAAATGGCAAAGATGATTTATGAATAAACTGTCTGGCAAGAGAAAATATGCAATTGAAAACAGTCGCCAAACTTGCGACCCTCATGTTCCTGTGCACGCTACCTGTTGTGAGGTACTCATTGATATGATCCTTGTAATATCGCCCATGATACCTGTATCAAATACACCACTATCGAATAACCATTTCTCATTTGTTTCATTTTAGTCACCATCGATCAAAAATGGGTGTCTACTTTCTTTTGTCCGGCGGTTTAGTATTCATCCTGGTCTTATAGTGCCAACCGCTTCAATAGGTTTCTTTAAAACATCATTTATTTAATATACCTGTTAAGATATGTTTCCAAAGTGCATCTCCTTTGTCTGCTTAATGCATACAGCAAACATTCGGCGTATCCCTTCTAATCATAAGCCCCCTCCAGACAGGACCCTTAATCCCCAGCGCTATCTATAAATGTCAATTAACATCACCTCACGTCGCCGGATCCGACGTACGTACAAGTACGTGGGCCACTGAGTTTGCCCCACGTTATGTAATACCTCGATCTACAAGTCCTGAGAGACATGGTCAATCAGAGAGACGGGCCCAGATGATCGACAGTAGCTGACGGTTTGCATGGTTAGTCGTGGCATAGGCTACGGCCTCACTAACGACAACGTCGACGATGAAGAATCGCCGTCCGACTCCCTGCTTGTGTGAAAGTGACAGCTAAACCCCGCACCGGGAACATTGGCCACACGGTCCCAATGCGGGTCTGTCTCGTGACTACCATTTCGACCACTTTCAACCCATCAACAATAACCCTTGGTCGCTGTAAGCTTAAACTTCATCCCTGAGTTTTGTCTTTCATCGTAACACCGAGCTACTAGGGCAAAACACGAGCTCTAGGGCAATGGCTCAACCTTGCGCTTTTGGCAAATATATGCGTGAGATGTGACATGTACCATTTGTCTGAATCTCGCCATCCTTTACTGGGATGCAGTACCTCATCTGGCACTCCCTGACTGGTCCAGGCAAGCAAAACGATTTGTGATTGAGTTTAGTAAAGGTGAGTATCAAGCTCAGTGGTAATACAAGAAAACTTGACCCGTGAAGATCCGGGGTAGAATAGGTCTTCAGCAACCCATTCTTGCCGTAAAAGGCAACTCTGTTTGTCGTAAGAGGCGACTAACGGGATCGGGTGGTCAGGCTCGCTGCATGTCATCGTATCACAATTGCGTAGATCGATGCTCATGATGTTAATTACTGGATTGTCTGGTCCAGACTCGATTATTTTCAGACCGCCATCATATAGCTGGAATATTGCACTTAAAATAGAATTATATTTTTCCACATTGGTCATTTTTGATTGGCTGATCAGTGAAGCAAGTACGAGTTTATAAAGCCTACTGCCTCCACGTCGCCAACCCTCTCTGTGGTAACTCCAGACCAGAAACTCAATTGACCTTAAGTTACTTGTAATCCATGGTTTTGTCTAGCCGAAACCCCTGAGGGAGTCTTCTCTTTGTGTGTAACAGTTTCCTTATAAAGGCTTCATGGGTTAATCTAATCAGCGTGAAGTATCTCTCAAAGCCAAGTCCAGAATTCAGAGTCCTTAAAGAAAGGCGTTGAAAACTTACTGTGGAATAATGACATTGACGCGGTCCCTTTAGGAGACGGTGGCACAAAAATGCGCGCTTGAGATGAAATTCTTGTTTCAGCTCATAGTTCACATAAAGCTTCTGTAGTTCCTAATGATAGAACAAACAAAAGGTGTGCAAAGAAGGAGAGGACAATATAATCCCCCAAAGTACACACCGCTGTCCAGCTGGGAACACTCGGCTTCGTTGTCCTCGATTCGGTTCCACTCGTAAAATTCCAAGTAAAAGAACAAAGATAATTGTTGGCAACGAACATCCTGTGCAAGAACGTTTGTGTTGAGCATAACACCACAATTCATCCTATAGTTTGAAAGTGCCCTACGCATTGGCTACGCATGTGTAAGGTGTCATTCCTGATTTTGACACTTTCTAGGAAGGACCATTATTTCTGTCAATCTTATCGATTCTGCTTGTCATACAGTGGAGATGTACTTGATTTACAATCATTGTTGGTGTCTGAACTGTCTGGGGCGTCTGCAATGCACGGAATGGATGCGGGCTGTTGACATGATGGAAACTGGAAGAAGTCAGCATGCGGTGGCCAATACGTTCAATGTTTCATAGCAGATCATGGAACAGGTACCAACAAACCAACATTTTTTACGATCGACCCCTTTGAGGGTGACACCGAAGAGTACAGGACCGATTGATCCGAAACAAGGCTCTACGACATGGAGCTCAAACGGCGAATCACATTGCTGCAAACGTTCATCAGGCTGCTGGAGTACAAGTTACGGTCAGGCGATTGTCTGCATGCAGCTTATCGCCATGCTGGACGGCCACGTGTTGTGCCGTCCCTCACACATCGTCATATTGCCAACAAACGTCAATGTTGTAACACACGTCTTCCTTGGGTGCATTGTCGCTGGTCACGTGTCATGTTTTCAGATGAGTCACTTTGCACTTCCTTGGTAGGCGTAGACGTGTCTGGCGACGTCGAAATGAACGTCAAGTCAATGTCAACCATAACATATTTGGCGGTGAATCGGTTATGGTGTGGGATGGCATCGCTATGACTGACCGGTTCCCACTCCAAGGAAGGGTAACTGGATAGTGCTACCGGGACAACATACTGATACCCTCTTTTCTCCCTTTTGCAAGGAGTGTAGTTCAACGTTTTGGCTTTTAGGGGGACAACACCCGTGCTCACTGTGCACGAATCACTGCTCTACCCAGCAGCACAACATCCCTAGAATGCCATCAATGTGCCAAGATCTTTACCCCCCTTAAACACGCCTGGGACATGATAGTGAGACGTGCGTCAACTTCATATGCCGCCGGCCACGTTGGCTGAACTTGGCTAGGCGCTGCAAGAGGAGTGGGACAGACTCCCCCAAAGCGTCATTCGGCGACTCATGTGCAGTATGCCCCGTTGAGTGAATGAATGTTTAAAAACTCGTGGCGGTATATTGCATTAATGATCGTAACACGTCAACTTTGAGATTTCCCATCTTACCCTTTTTATCTTTTAAGATCGTTTGCGGCCATAACATCTACTGTCATACTTCACTACCGGTTGAAATGTTTTTCCAAATGGGACATTATTATCATACAACTATTACTTGAAACAAAAAATTTAAGTTATTTCCGAGAATCCTCTCCTTTTTTAACAGTGCGTATATAAAACCTCGGGCAGCAATTTGATTGAGTTACATCGTAATATACTGCATTCCCACACATATCAGAATCTGCCACATAAAGACAGTAAAATATGACGAAAATCTTGTGGTCTAAGCTGAATAGAAAAGTTACCTAAAAATTGATATCGAGCAGCAACATGAGAGTTTGTGTTGTGAAATATGATAGTCACGTGAACTTGTGAAACTAGCGGATTCATTTCCTTCTTAAAGGACGATGTTTGTTTGTTTTTTGTTTAAAGCCGCATAAAACAATATTCTAGCTATGTGATAGCTGTCTGTACATCATCGAGTCTGGACCAGACAATCCAGTGAACATCAAGAGCATCGGTCTTTGCAATTGGCATACTATGACATGCATCAACCAAGTCAGCGAGCCTGACCACCCGATTCTGTTAGTCGTCTCTTACGATTGCATAGTCGCCTTTTACAGCAAGCATGAGTTGCTGAAGATCTATTCTAACGTGGATCTTCAGGTATCAAAGGGACGGGGTTTGTTGAGAGCGTTGTCCTCTAGAATGGGACTGAGGGCAAGTGTGTTGTGGTCACTGTCCTCGCTGCCTACACTGTCCGTTTTCGAAACCTAATCACAAACTTGAACAATTCGCAGCCCTATCACAGCGATATTATTGGTTGCAACAACCAAACGCCACCTTACTCAAATTTTCGCCCGTTACTGATGAACTCATGTTAACTAGAAATTTATTCCGGTGGTTAATCAAAGCTCACCTTATTGGTTTATTGCACTTCAGGCATGGTGATTGCTTAAGAAAGGGATAGAATGTTGTAACTCAAACGAGGTATGGACGGACGGACAGATCGGACGACGGATGGAGACGGAGAAAGAAATATGCATGTTACGCCACTCCACCGAGGTATGGACGGACGGAAGGGTGGACAGATCGGACGACGGATGGAGACGGAGAAAGAAATATACATGTTACGCCACTCCACCGAGGTATGGACGGACGGAAGGGTGGACAGGTGGAGAGAAGGAATGCTAACACTGAGATCCACCACTAAACGAGAATCAATGAGACACTCTTCCACTGAAGCGCGATGTTTAATTTATCGCTTTAACCAGCCGTAAAGGAGTTGAGAGTTAATTCCGTAATTGCGGGCTGCGCTGAACCAAATAATTGAACTCAATATTTGATGATTTGAAAGTGTTATTGGCACGGCAATCTATCGAACTCATGAATAATATAAATCTTAACAATTACAGCGCGCTGGTAAATTATTGGTTTAATTAATATTTCGTTTTGCTGACTTAGCAGTTTTCGCGTCAGTGCTTAACATCGTTTTCCGTTCAGGTAAGGTAAACGTCCTTTGCTCGTCATGGGGTTCGGTCCACGACACAGCTGGTCAGAGCGGCGTGGCCTTGACCACCACTGGCTGCGTCTCAAATACTTCGGAAAAAAAGTGAAAAAAGCGGAGTGAATTAGTTGCGTCGATGGGTGATTAATTTGTCAGTGAAGGCGGAGGTGAACGAGTGAGTGAGTTAGTGAGTGAGCGACCAAGGTGGATGCGTGCGTGAGTTAGTGACTCATGGAGTGTTTGCGCGATCATCAAGAACCCATCAATATCACGGCGTTCTGTCGAATCAAATAAAAACAATATTCATTTTAAGAAAGACCTTAGACTTGAGTACAGTTTAGTACGATCCATCAGTTTGGATATATGTTCACTTGATGCAAAATACATAGCTTTCAGTATATCACATATAAAGGCGTGGAATATATTAATACAAAGCGACTTTATATTGTATTGTATCAAACTTTCAATGCTAAACTGTTTCTTATGTATTAAAGTTGCAGTTTCATAAGTAATGTCTTAGTAATACAAACTGTAATTTTCGATCTCAGAATTTGGAGCAAACAATCTACTGAGGTCGCTCAACTTCGATTCTTGGTTTTCACAGGGCAAGTTCTCAGGTGTCCTTCAATGGACAATCGTCTCCATGTATTTGCCGTTGACTCGAATAGTCCTTAACTAAATCATGTTATACCATTGCCTAATTTTGCGTTCCAACAGGGCTTTTGAAAAAGCCTAGTTGCTTATGTGCAGTGTTGCTGTCTATCTTTGATATAAAAAAGAGTCTATCAACCTTTCGGGAAATGATAATGAAATGTATCAGTATACGTTGAGAGATCCATGCATATTCAAAAGGACCATCAATTTTTATTTTTTTCCTATTTTACACAGTACTTTCATTCATCACAATCAACTTCTAGAATATCAATCTGTGTCTGTAACACTACAATGCCTGAGATAAACCAGTGTCGATTATTCGCCAAAACAGGTTCCACGGGCGTAAAAGGCAAAATACCAGATGAGTGCATATTATGTGAATGGATAACCGAAAATGCTTGAATTGCAGTTGATATTGAAATCACATTTTCCATGGAAAAAGCAGCATCACTAGTTCTACAACATCTGATTTACGTTAAATATCATATTTACCTTACGTTTTCAAAATAGGTCATGTGATCATAAGTTATCAAAAAGTTATGAAGCATGAAAACAAAGACGGGCCTAAAACACAACCTTGCTGTATACCGTTTGGGTATACAGATTAGTTTCTTTCGTCATTATCACCACGCACACCCAATCTTATGTTTGCATGCGGAACATTTTCCCAAATAAACCTGTTCTTATTTAAACATATCCATAGCCTTTGGCGCTCAACACCATCAAATACCTTTTTGAAATCGACAAATACAAAACAAGGGCATAATCAATCAATCCGGCGCCCCACAGGCAGTTTGGGCTGTATACTCCCCAGGGAGCTGAGAGTGAAAACCGAGTGCACACTGGCCAATTGACCGGGATAATATTAACGTCTGTGCTTAAGTCTTGCATTCTGTGTTGAAGTCTTGCATTCTGTGCTGAAGTCTTAATTCTGTGCTGAAGTCTTCTATTCTGTGCTGAAGTCTACATTCTGTGCTGAAGTCTTCTATTCTGTGGGGAAGTCTACATTCTGTGTTGAAGTCTTGCATTCTGTGCTGAAGTATTGCATTATATGCTGAAGTATTGTATTCTGGGCTGAAGTCTTGCATTCTGTGCTGAAGTCTTCTATTCTGTGCTGAAGTCTACATTCTGTGCTGATGTCTTGCATTCTGTGTTGAAGTATTGCATTATATGCTGAAGTCTTCTATTCTGTGCTGAAATCTTGCATTCTGTGTTGAAGTCTACATTCTGCGTTGAAGTCTACATTCTGTGCTGAAGTCTTGCATTCTGTGCTGAATTCTTCTATTCTGTGCTGAAGTCTACATTCTGTGTTGAAGTCTTGCATTCTGTGCTGAAGTATTGCATTATATGCTGAAGTCTTCTATTCTGTGCTGAAGTCTTGCATTCTGTGCTGAAGTCTTGCATTCTGTGCTGAAATCTTGCATTCTGAGCTGAAGTCTTCTATTCTGTGCTGAAGTCTTGCATTCAGTGTTGAAGTCTTGCATTTTGTGCTGAAGTCTTGCATTATATGCTGAAGTCTTGCATTCTATGCTGAAGTCTTGCATCTGTGCTGAAGTCTTGCATTCTGTGATGAAGTCTACATTGTGTGCTGAAGTCTTGCATCCTGTGCCGAAGCCTTGCATTCTGTGCTGAAGTCTTACATTCTGTGTTAAAGTCTTGCATTACGTGCTGAAGTCTTGCATTCTGTGTTGAAGTCATGCATTCTGTGCTGAAGTCTTGCATTCTGTGCATTCGAAGTGGGATGGTACGCAATCAATCAAGTCGCCGTTCGTTACCTTCGTGTTTACTAGGACTGTAAACTAAACGTAATCGAACATCTGTGAGCTATGATCTGTATGGCTTTTCAAGGTCTCTTCAGGTGACAATGAGAGAACATTGATTGCCCTTAATGACAGATATGTGTTGTCTTGAGCCAATCAGATTGGAGCTTTTAATCTCGATTAGGTCATTTTGATTTGTGCAAAAAAGTATACACACATTTCGTCGCCGATGCTCCCGTTTGAATGTACATACGACGGTGTATAAAATATCAACCAGCACTATAATTGCGCGACCTTAACTATGTACATACGGAACTGGTCCTTTCAGTTCGTTTCCGAGATACAGATATCAGATGTGCTTAGATCAGATGAGAGTTGTTCGAAATGTGCCTCTGTTCACCTAACAGTGAACAGGTATTCGGTAGGATGAGATGACAATGTCGTTGTTAACCTAGTGCTTATGATATATTATTATCACTACTATTTAACTAGTCCCCCTATGGAACATGGGGTACAAGTGAAAATAAGGAATTGCATCGGACATCAATGTTTGTCTACCTTAAAATATTCTGAACGCATTTATAGGACTTTGAATGTTGTAACCCTGACCAAACAACTTTTGAGCAAGAATTGTATAACGGTCTTCGAAATCTTCGTAGAAAGAGCATTCTTGATCGTACCTGACATGAAGACACCAAAGGTTGGAGTTGGAAAGTGTAAGTCATCCCTCTTGTGGAGAGTGAAATAGATGAGGCAATGTCGCGAGTCGCTTGTATTTCTAGCTCACGTTGGTGAGTGAGTGAGTGAGTTTGGTTTAACGCCGCTTTTAACAGTATGCCAGTTATATCACGGCGTGTCAGCTTAATGTGGGAGGAAAGCCCGCAGTGATGCAGGTCTCAGACGTTTAACATTTCGATGAAACCCACGAGCACGGGTATGGTGCTGACAAACCTAGAAACATAATCGGGGCTAACCGGGATTCGAACCCACAATCATAGGTTTCTGGCGTGCCCAAGGGACGCAACTCTGCGCAGCGAATCGCGGCACCTAAGACGACTGGGCCACCCGTGCCCCCCAGCTCACGTGGGAAACTATGAGGAAGGGAATAGGCTGTTTGACCATTGATATACTGACAAATATCTAGGTTGGGGACGTTGGCATATTCTCTGCACACTGCAACCAATCCGGGAGAGAACTATTCACGTGAATAACCCTTCAGTGTAACAAATGTGAAACACTTTCTTTATTCAGTATAGATTCTAGTACATTTTCGGGTAGAGTCCCATCTGGGATTCGAGGCACTTAATCGCAAGCACACAGTGTCAGCGATCTATCCCTCTCAGTCACCGAGTTTTCCACTGAAAATGGAAGTCCGACAACTGGTAGTCTCGATCACGTAGATCCCTCTGACAGGTGTAAACTGGCACGGCTTTCAATGCGGTTTAGAAAGTGATAAAATATAACAAAGGTCATATATGAGATAACCCTTTTTTCGTAAAGTACATATTCTTGTACTTTTGGGGGTTGGGCCCCATCCACTGCGAGAGTGTGGATTCGAATCCCGGATGGGGACACAACCCCAGTAAAACTAGAGTTTGTACTCGACTTAGAAAGTGTTATCTCAAACATAACATTTGTTATATTTGGTCACTTTCTAAAAGGCATTGAGTATTCATAGCTCCTCCATGTCTTACTAGGTGTGACGTAAGCCGACGGGAGCATGGAGAGGACTGACTCTGTATAACAAGCGTTAACCAAACATTAGATTCTTCCATTTAGTTTCCACTGAATAAACATTTTCCCTCAGATGGTTGCATAATTGTCTGGGTTAAGAGCTATTGTAAGAATTCTAAATCAATTTTCACAAATGCTCGGGTTCTGACAGGTGTTGATGGGCCTTGGATTGAACTTTGGATAAAGCGAGCAAATTTGTTTCATACATGTTCGCGAGTTTGCGACACGTTCAAAGTGTGCTTCACATATCTACAATCTAGTCCCAACATTTCTCACGTGGCGAACGAATACAGCAGCTACCAGCACGTTGCTCCAGCCAGTTAATCATCTGATCAGGAACAGTATCAAAACAGTTGAGGCAGGGATGGTATGCTACTCAATCCCCCATAAGAATAATCCTATTGTTTCACGAAACACCAAACTGATAATGTTTAATGCGGATGTGATTTGGAAATATCGTGAACTTCAAAATCACCGCCCAACCTCAGACACATAGACACCCTAGCTTGTCTGACAGTCCCTGAGACATACTATTTTCCTTTGTGCCCAGTCCTGACAGTAAATGAAGCAAGGTTGGTGAAGTTGAGGAAAGACGCGGTATCTATCATACATATATATTTTCAGAGGTTAAGCGTTAGTCCATTGTATACCCACACCGTCCTATCGACTTTTCGTCCCCGCTCTTCCTTCTCCTGCCCATCGCGTCCCCTCCTCCCGTTCCCTATCTCTCTTTGTCTCCCCACTCTCCCCCCCCTGTCCCTGAACCCTTTACCTTCTACCCCCATCCCCCCCCCCCCCCCCGTTCCCTATCTCTCCTGGCGTCTCTTTCTCTCCTACCTATTTCCACCCGTACCTGCACCCCACTTTCAAGTGCAAAGCGGATACACAGCCTATTCCCTTTAGTAAACTAGAGATAAAAAGCAAAATCAAAGCCTCCATAGCAGAAAGATGGCAAGCCCAATGGGACTCAAGTAAGATCGGCAGATGACTATACAAAATTCAACCCAAGTTCTAACAAAAGTCAAACTCATACTCAAATGATAGGAAAATTGAAATTGCTCACAAAAAGCACTACGACAAGGTTTGTTCATCTTGCAACCAGGCTGAATCCATTGCTCACGTGTTTCTAGAATGTCAAGACCATGTCCCAGCCCGGGCTAGGTTAAAACAAGAATTGCAGTTAGATCCGCTATCTTTCATAGATCTCCTAAAGCCAAGAGATGCAATAGCGAAGGCCAAACTAACTCTAATTCTGAGAGATGGACAGCTACTCGAACGTATATAAACAGAGCAGCCAAGGATAAAAATGAAATTATATCAATTATATAAGAAAATAGAAATCATATCAATACAAAA
Source organism: Haliotis rufescens (assembly GCF_023055435.1). Lineage (NCBI taxonomy): Eukaryota > Metazoa > Mollusca > Gastropoda > Lepetellida > Haliotidae > Haliotis > Haliotis rufescens. The sequence goes on from NW_025963868.1 coordinate 21,407,510, forward strand.
ACAGAAATTATGTGAATACCAAACTCACAATAGATATGTGTACCCTACTCACACACAGGAGTCCCAAAGAGGGACAGGTCAGCCGAAATTGCTTAGGCAGAAGGCGACCTCTTAAACGCTTAATGCAACAACAACCCACTTTTAAACCACCTCCCTTCCTCGCCCCTAACCCATCCCCAATCATTCTCCAAAGTCCCGATTCGCTTTTACTTATATTGCAGATGATTTGGAACGGGAGCAAAATGGGATGTTGGCAAAATGAGAACATCCCCTCTGTCCATCCTCTTACAAACACACACACAACCCCCCAACCCCATCCGCCCTCACCACCACCACCACCACCAGCAGCATCTCCATCCGCCCCCTCTCCCGCCCAATCATACTCTCTATGTTCGCGCACAACACACGGCTCCACAACAATACACCTATCAATATTCAGTAATTAGGGAGCTGTCTCGCTCTCAAAAAATCCATTTTTTATTGTTCTTGGCATTGTGCTGGTTTTGAATTAATGGGATCCTTCATGCGTTTCCTTCAAGTGATTTGTTTCTGTTTCATCATTTACAAATGGACCTCGGCAGCGCAATACAGTACTGAAATCCCGAACACAAAAACAACGGCGAAAAAATCGGTAAAAATCCCCTTACCAATTCAACAAATCATAATTGAATCATCATTATGAAAACAATCGATCCTACCTAATTATGAAACTATCTATGACTAGGTTATCATGACACAATACACTGCCTCCATGTGTACATCCCATCACACTGCAGGGGTCATTAGAGCGTGACACACACGGGATGGCCTCACACAGGAATTATTCCTCCATCTATTGTTCTATGCTAGGTTCACACGGCAGTTCTATCCTCACCAGCATGCTGCCAGTGACATTGTTCCCTGACGGGATCACAATATGACAAGAAGCGTTGAGTTATATCACAACCTAACATCGCAGCTTTGGAAGACATAATGTCTAAAATGAATAATATCACAGGTTTGGCATAAGGACTTTGGCAAAATGACTTTGGTATAAGGAGTATTATAACAATGTCATAACGGGATCACAATATGACAAGAAGCGTTGAGTTATATCACAACCTAACATCGCAGCTTTGGAAGACATAATGTCTAAAATGAATAATATCACAGGTTTGGCATAAGGACTTTGGCATAGGGACTTTGGCATAAGGAGTATTATAACAATGTCATAACGGGATCACAATATGACAAGAAGCGTTGAGTTATATCACAACCTAACATTGCAGCTTTGGAAGACATAATGTCTAACATGAATAATATCACAGCTTTGGCATAGGGCCTTTGGCTTAGGGACTTTGGTATAAGGAGTATTGTGACAATCTCATAACGGGATCACATTATGAGAAGAAGCAGTGAGTTATATCACAACCTGACATCACAGCTTTGGAAGACATAATGTCTAACATGAATAATATCACAGTTTGGCATAGGGAGTATTTTATCAGACAAGGGAAGGCATATTGATTGTCTTAACAATGGTGGCAAAAGGTAATAAGTACTTATATCACTGCTAAGAGGCACTGTGAATAATAAAACAGATACGGTAAGGCGTAATGAATAATATCTCAGATTTTGAAAGGGTAATGAGTAAGATCACAGGTACGACAAGGCATATGAGTAATATCACAGCTAAGTCAGGGCATAGTGTTTGTTTGTTTGTTTTGTTCGTTTGTTTGTTTGTTTGTTTGTTGTTTAACGCCACACTCAGCACTGTTCCAGCTATATGACGGCGGTCTGTAAATAATCAAGTCTGGACCAGACAATCCAGTGAATGACATCATGAGCATGGATCCACGCAATTGGGATCGATGCCATGAATAATGATACATATATCATATGCACAATGAGTAATATCACAGTTGGGGCAAGAAGCAATAAGTCATATACTAACCATGCTATAATACATGCTATAATACAGCTATAATAAGTCAGAGCGGGTATTAGAACAGGGGCAAGGGACAATGAATGTGCTTGTGGTTTTGACACTGAGGTCCATCCATGGTACGACCCGGAATATTTAGAGGGCGTCATGGAAAATGATGAAAATATAATATTCTTTACAATAGTCCCGTTTACAGGCTCAGACGTATCCAGGACTCGCTTTCGAAATGTCACGCTTGCATCCCAAGTACTCCCCATTGTTCTCGGAGCCTTAGGTTTGGTACCTCCCAATCTGTTGCCTGACATTGGGAGAGTACCTGGGTTTACTGTCGGGAATAACCCCTTCTGACAATCTGGGTAATGCAGAAGGCTGCAGTGTTGGGGAGTCTTCACATTCTCCGAAACGTTCTGGGTGGGTTTGACAAAGCAGCGCTTCCTGGAAGAAGCCCCTGAGCTGATGGTGAGCCTAACCTGCCTGACTGTGCCAGGATCACTCAAACCCTCTTAGCTCGATTTGTACATTTGTTACGCGCTGAACTCCACTCCACTGCTTAAAATAGGGGGAAAGACTGCCGATACAAGGTCACAGATGCAAGACAAATAGATGAAGCAGTGGGTGTTGTTTCAGATTTGACAAAAGAGTTTGAACAGGAATGTCTTGAGACGGGATTGAAAGATTGTTAGAGATTCTGCTTCTTTCACATGTAATGGGAGATGGTTCCACAGACCTGGAGCGTTGTTAGCAAATGACCTGTGTCCAGACCTGTGTGTGTGTGTGTTTTGAGATACCATACGAGATACGGAGGCGGTCCCAAAAGTCCATCATAAGAGTCAATATCATGTGATGCAAGAGGCCGGAAGCAAATGAACTGGTAGTCAAATAATTATTGCCATGGAACAGGAACAAGACACGTCATAAGGTAAATGACTTCTGTTTTGGTATTTCAATCTGGGTATGTCAATTGGAAGACAAACACATGTGTTGCGGCAAAAAATACATACAAGACATGATTTTCTTTAAATGTCAATTTTATACAAAAATATTTGTACTGCTGAGCAAAAGAAAATATATGCATGCATATATGTTTGATGGTGGCTCAAGTGGAACAAACAATAAAAGCGATAAAACCCTATCTACCTTTCCATATTCATAAGACACCACTGCTAAAAGCAGAGTCCCCTGTATGTTTCCAGCAACATCATGAGCATGGTTACGAATCACTATCAAATAGTATGATACCTTGTGTTCCAGAAAAGTTCATCGTTTTCTGCACCACTGGTGACACCGTCACAAACACATGCAAAGGCAAGTCAACTGTTTACTTGAAAAAAGCAAGGGTACAAGTCAAAATTTGGAACTATATCAGACATATTTTGTTTTGTCACTTATGCGTCAATTTGGAAATGAATGTCCTCCACACCATAAACCTTTTAGGAATCTTACTCAGGCCTCTTAAAGTTGTAACCTTGATATAAATTGATCAAACAACTTTTGAGCAAGACGTATGACGCTCTTCAGGATTGGAAGAAAGAGTATGCTCGATTGTACCAAGAGCTGCAGGAATATTGCTCGACATAAAGGTAAAGCTGACTATTGAAATGTTAAAGTCATCCATCCCTCTTGCCACACAGTCTTGTGGAGTGTGTTTTGTCACTCGGAATCTTTATGCACATGTCTGCATATGAAACAGACGAGTTTCTCACTGGCCTCTTATATTTCAAGTTCAGATGGGTAGATCAGTGGAAGGGAATTGGCTATTTGAAGTTATTGAATGACATCAGATCATTGATATACCTAAAGCTTCAGTAAGACTTCTCGGCCTAGTTTCATTTGCCAATCCGAGCAGAAATTCTGATTCATACGCATAAAGAATATTTGCTTTAATTTTTTTCACAAACTCTGAAGATAGAGGCGTTTTAGATCAATGGTCACCGCGTATCGCAACAAATCCAGATGAATCAAGGAGGGAAGTTTTCCCTTAATTTTGTCTTGTGGGATTATAGTCTAAAATGTTGAAAAAGCAAATGTTTTGACAGAATTGAATTTGGTTCATTTCTGAGATTGCAAAAATTCAAGCAAATCCTTGGAAATTTTGAGAATCAACATGGTATTCATTCCTCTTGTCTCAAATACTTTCTGTGAATATAGAAAGTCTTTCCTTGATCGCATTAAGGACTATGGTTCAAAGTAATCTTTGAGACAGGGATTTGTGGCACATTTGCTGGACCCAGCAAAATATCTCTCTTTGTACGGATTTGTATGGAGCTTTGGAATGGACATATCTCCAGGTTTTAGAGTCAAGTGAAAAGAAATGGTTTTTCGATGGTGATGTTTCTGAAACTGGTATCATAGTCGTCTTTGAACTTTAAGTCCGCAATAGTCCGGCAACTGTTGTCAGTTTAGTCACGTTTTGATTACGGTTTTAATTTGTTGGCAAATTCAAATTTTTAAAGTGCATACTTTTTTCGCCTGGCAGTTTAGGTATGTAGTTCAAGGTGTATATACTCCCCAGGGAGCTGAGAATGATTCTTGAGTGCACACTGATCCAGTTACCGGGGTAATAATAGCGCTTTGATCATGCCCCTGAGTGGTGTGGAAATATGCGCAACATCAATGGCATATTATTATTATTATTATTATTATTATTATTATTATATACCGCCGGTATCCCGGTACTACGAGGGCTGGTCAATAAAGTTCTAAGATGGACTCACTTTCAACTATTGGCCATTACAAAGTGACCTAGTCAATGTAGTACATTGTTTGGGTAATTCATTGCAAGAATAGTTGGTCTGTTGAGGCTGTTGGTCTGTTGAATAGAGTCTGTCCACAGAAATAGAAAAGAACGAGTAACGAGATAAAAGATAAAAGATAAAAGTACTCCCCAACAAAATTCATGACCGCATGTCACAAGTGTATGGGGCTAAGTGCCCTAGCTATTCCTTGGTAAACTTTGGGCAGCTATGTTTAAGACTGGGAGAACAAGATTTGATGATGAGACTAGGTCTGCACGTCCCTCAACTTCCATCAATGAAGATTCAATCAAGGAGAAAAACTTATACTGTCAGATAGACGTATTACCATTGCTGGACTTGACGAAGACACAGGTCTAAGCCATGGACATGGGTCCATTGAAACTATTATTCAAGAACATTTACAGATGAATTAGATATCTGCTCGTTGGGTGACAAAGTTTTAAAATTCTGATCTTAAGGAAAAAGGACTGACATTGCCAGTGAAAAATTTAGAGCTAATTGAGGAGGATTTAGTCAAATTAAAAAAGAGATTAGTAACGGGTGAGGAAACATAGGTCTACCACTATGATCCCGAGTCAAAACGTCAATCAATGGAATGGCACCATTCAACTTCTCCGGCACAAAAGACATTCTTCAAGTCTTCAAGAGCAGCGAAGAAAGTTATAGCCACTGTATTCTGTGATGCAAAGTGTGTGATCCTTGTTGATTACTCAGAAAGTCAATAGACGATTACTGGTGCCCACTATGCCAATATTCTCCATCGCCTAAGATATTCAATCAAAGAAAAGCGGCGACGAATGCTGACTGCTGGAGTTCTACTACTTCATAACAATGCCTCTTCTCACATCTCTCGACTTGCAAAGACTGCTGTGCGACAATGTGGATTCGAAGAGCTTCTTCACCCCATATTCGCCAGACCTGGCACCAAGTTATTTCCACAAACTGACAAAAAGTGTAGTAGTAGTAGTAGTATCTGCGCAAATGCGATTTTATGTTCCCCGACAAGTGAATCCGTTTGCATTCCAGTTACTATTCTCAACTTCCCGTGGAGTATACATCCCAATTTGCCTATATGTACTCATATATCATGGTGTCTACAGCAATTTATGTAGCATTCAGGCCTTTTATATTAGAAATGTAAAGGTCAGCTTGACCTGTCTGGCGTTGTGACCCATTGGCAGTTCAATCACTTTCCTGATTCGTGTCAAGCTAACCACTATTTGTCATCACGTATCTACGTATACCTCTCTTATCTGTATAATAACTGTGCTTCCTTCCCAATTGAAGAAACCAATCTAAAAAAACTGAAATCGGAAGGTTTGTAAATTCATTGCTTCGAGGTGTACGTGTCACAGCCCGAGCCGCAATATGTACGTCTATTTTCACTTGAGATCATACATCATTCTTACTAGACAGAACTGAGCACAACACAATTTACACTGAAATATTACCCCTACGCTAAAAAAACTTCATAACCTTCGTCTGTTTAAAGCTCACGACGTAACGCCATCATTCCGTTGATACATTACCTCGATACACGGCCGCGTGGTATTCAAACAGGGCCCCGATCGCGAATAATCCAATATGCTCATGATATATTTGAGATTGCAGATCCTGAAATGATGGTTTTGGTGCATCGTTTACAATCCAGCGGAAGATTAATTGCCTAACAGGTATTACGTTTGATACATATCCATGTTACAAGGCCCAATGTCTATGAAGCTAGCCCGAATTTAGAATAATGATCCCAGACTGGGTTTCGCTCACCTTGACGACCTTCATCTATCTTTCAATGTTTTGTGAGGGTCTGGTGCCAAGTTTGTCTACATACAAGGTGTGAACGCTTCTTCAGCTGTCATGTTTAATGGCCGGACATTGTAGCAGCATCTACTAGTCTATGACGACTGTCTGATCATTTATAACTGATCGCCAAATTCGATCTCAACTGTGGATAACCTGTATGACGTTACCAGCAACAGGGCTTTCAAATACTCACTTTCTGGCAGATTTGGAACTTTAAAAATGTCTACAGATGATAACTTATATTTTGAACTACAGTCTAATTACGAGGGCGTTTCTCGCAGTAGAGAGTTGCGTCCCTTCGTTATTCATGGATCCGCATATCCCGGGTTTGAATCATAGATTTGCCATGTATGACCTGTAGTTTGTCAGCACCCTGCCTGTGTATAATAAACGTATGCGGTCGTTAATACTTCAGGCTTTCCGACATGACAGTACATTCAGCTGGCAAGCTATGACAGAACTGAAATAGCGTCACAAGAAGCGTTAAACCAAACTCACTCACTCACTCCATCTACATAACAGTGAGTGAGTATTATTTTACACCGCTTTTAGCAATGTTCCAGTGAGTGAGTGAATATTTTTCGCGGTGGGGGATACCAGAAATGGGCTTCACGCATTGGACCTGTGGGGATTCGAACTCGGACCATCGGCGTGACGAGCGAACGCCTATCCCACCCCATTTACATAACAGGATGTAAAAACACATGGTAGGGATTATTGACGGAGACGTTTCCAATTTAAAAGGTAACGTCATAATGTGAAGCCCTAAAACACGCCAGTTGAGTAACGTTGGCTGCGGAGAGTAGGTGGATGGGCGACAATGTTCGCTAGCTTGACTCCTGAGAGATTCTAGGGTTTCGGTCCTGCCCCACACAGTGACAACGTTTAATGTGGTGTTACCTTGGGCAGGCTTGACATATGCCTCTATTCCGATCACAAAGCAGCGAGTGGGTACCCGGTAGAATGAGAGGGTAATGTGACTGTTAACCTTCTACAGCCTCAAGGTCAGCTTCTGTTGTATACTCCCAGGTGAGATGACAATACAGTTCGGGTGCACACTGATCCATTGACGATAATAATGTCAGCGCTTTCAGCATGCACCAATGTACGAAATGTGGTGCATAATGAATATTAATTATTTGTGGTCGAAGGATCATTCGGACCTTGCTGTTGAAAATACCAATGATTCATGACAGGGACAAAGATTGACATATATAAATGCGGTAATTTTGGTATGACGCGACCGGGGATCGAACCATCGACATTTCCCTCTCCGGCAGACTCTATCATCCTGACCACTGTAGTGGTCCACACCATCGGATACAGTGACACACAGACACCGGGAAACTTACATCACCCAATCCTTATTTCATAGTTACAAACTAGTGGTTGACAGTTCGAGCACCGACCATTTCGCCGGATACAGCGACCCACCGACACCTGAAACTCTCCGTAAATCACCATTACTAGTTACAAGGTAAATAAATCCATTCACCCCACCATCATCAAGAAGTCATCTATAACATTTCATATTTTTCTAACCCTAGTCTCATTTGAGAAAGGCAAAATAAAGGCATCAGAAAACATTAACATGTTATAAAGTGTCACAAACACCAGACGCATCCATTAACCGGAACAGTGACACATGCGCCATCCACACAAAACCATACATGATTATGACGCCGATATGAAACCAACAGATGTTTATCCCATCACAAATCTGGTAAACATCTACATCAATAATATATCCCCACACAAGCAGACAAATACATCACGTCTGAAACGACTCATTAAATAACGCCCTACCATATCAAAAATCGGACATCAGAAATCACCAAGTTAGTACTTCACTGTGAAATGCCCAAGCAATGTATTGTACTCAATGGCTTCGAGTAATGGCAAATCTTTTTATTATCAACATAAAACATCTTTAACACGAGACATATATATATCCCTACCGATGTAAATGTCCATGTTTATGGTTCTGTAATAGAATCAGTTAATGATAGGGTACAGGCCTATAGAACATTGATTGATTAATAGTGTATTCGGTATTGAAGGCCTCGCAGTCCAGATTACAATTTGTTTTGTAAAACGTAAAATGTGGTTACATTGTTATATAATTTATTATCAAGATCAAATACACAATCACCTATGATACAATTCGTGAGTTAGTGAGTATGGTTTTACGTCGCTTTACGTGTATGTGTGTGTGTGTGTGTGTGTGTGTGTGTGTGTGTGTGTGTGTGTGTGTGTGTGTGTGTGTGTGTGTGTGTGTGTGTGTGTGTGTCTGGCTGTGTGTGTGTGTGTGTGTGTGTGTGTGTGTGTGTGTGTGTGTGTGTGGCTGTTTGTACTTGTCCAGACTTAATCCCGATTTTATAGAGCTAGCTCACTGAGATACCATGCCGCAGTTTAACATGAATACACCACTCAGACACAGTGTACTGACTCCGAGCCGAACAGTCCTTGTTTTAGTCCTTCAAGGCCGAGCGGCAGACAGGGTAACAACAAGTACCATATTTTAACGTCTCTTGGTTTGACGCAGCAGGGGATTCAACCTCCGACCTTCCGCTCTCCTTGCGGACGCTCTACCACTAGACCACGGAGGTGGTCCACTCAGACACCGTATACTGAACCCGAGCCGATAGTCCTTGTGTTATACCCAACGTTGGCTATTGCTACAAGGCTTATACATTCGTTGAGTAAACTGGTTCAAAGACAAAACGTGAAACACGACGCTCTTGTAGAACGTATACAAGTCGCAGACAATCAGACAAGCGTTTACTCTCCACTCCAACAGCGCCATTAGCACATTGTCAATTTGTTTCGTCTTTAAAGTTCCCACTTCCCACGGGCTCAGCAAACAGAAGCAAAGCTTTGTCCTATTAATGTTTCAAAATTCAAAACGGCGTGCTCTGATTATTGCAGTTGATGCGACATATCTTTTGACGAAATTAGTTGTACAAACAGTATCACGTTTCTTTCATCACGCGAGAACTCGGGCTATTTCTGTTGGATTACCAAGGTGTTTGTTCCGAATGTTTAGGCAGAATTGCAGGACCACCACACTGCATTTCTTTTACCTTCAAAACCCCGCTATATTTTTTTCAACCTTTAACATCAATGATGGTGACATGTTTTTGATAAATATAACATAAAAATGATTATTTTCTTTCAAAGATGACCTAGCCTTGCAGAGAACATAGAATGTTTAGGCAAAAACTATTTATGGATAAACTATTAAATGCATCAAAATGCGAAGTTGTTAACTTGGAATTAGCAGTGTTTTGCAGCAAAGCACTCCAATGCATAATGATTTGAACCGAGTCAACACAAGTGATATTTCATTCTTTTGTAAAATAATAGTCAATAATACTAATATGCGAACTGGTGTTGTTTCGAGAATAATATTCAAGAAATTGAATTTCACTTTGACAAAAACAATAGCGCTTTCATCTTGCGGCATTTTCTATAAATAACAAAACTTGTTTCTGGTGGGCTATTTGCTCATGTTATGGACAAACAAATTGTCTTAATCATAAATATTGCCCATCTTTATCATATTAACACTCAGGAAGGAACTACTCAAATCGACTCTCAAATCAAATGCCTGATATTTCTCGAGATTTCTTTTAAAGATAAATCAAGTTTACAGCATAAGAGTTCAGACTGTCGTGATTCTATGCTAAAGTATAAGACATGCGACTGCCGTAGTTCTACGGTAAAGTGTCAGACATACGACTGTCGTGATTCCATGTTAAAGTATCAGACATACGACTGTCGTGATTCCATGTTAAAGTGTCAGACATACGACTGTCGTGATTCCATGTTAAAGTGTCAGACATACGACTGTCGTGATTCGATGTTAAAGTATCAGACATACGACTGTCGTGATTCCATGTTAAAGTGTCAGACATACGACTGTCGTGATTCCATGTTAAAGTGTCAGACATACGACTGTCGTGATTCCATGTTAAAGTATCAGACATACGACTGCCGTGATTCTATGTTAAAGTATCAGACATACGACTGTCGTGATTCCATGTTAAAGTATCAGACATACGACTGTCGTGATTCCATGTTAAAGTATCAGACATACGACTGTCGTGATTCCATGTTCAAGTATCAGACATACGACTGTCGTGATTCCATATTAAAGTATCAGACAAACGACTGTCGTGATTCCATGTTACAGTATCAGACATACGACTGTCGTGATTCCATGTAAAAGTATCAGACATACGACTGTCGTGATTCCATGTTAAAGTATCAGACATACGACTGTCATGATTCCATGTTAAAGTTTCAGACATACGACTGTCGTGATTCCATGTTAAAGTATAAGACATACGACTGTCGTGATTCCATGTTAAAGTATAAGACATACGACTGTCGTGATTCCATGTTAAAGTATCAGACATACGACTGTCGGGATTCCATGTTAAAGTATAAGACACACGACTGTCGTGTTTCCATGTTAAAGTATCAAACATACGACTTTCGTGATTCCATGTTAAAGTATCAGACATACGACTGTCGTGATTCCATGTTGAGACATACGATTGTGGTGATTCTATGTTAAAGTGTCAGGCATACGACTGTGGTGATTCCATGTTAAAGTATCAGACATACGACTGTCGTGATTCTATGTTAAAGTTTCAGACATACGACTGTCGTGATTCCATGTTAAAGTATCAGACATGCGACTGTCGTGATTCCATGTTAAAGTATCAGACATACGACTGTGGTGATTCCATGTTAAAGTATCAAACATACGACTGTCGTGATTCCATGTTAAAGTATCAGACATACGACTGTCGTGATTCCATGTTAAAGTATCAGACATACGACTGTCGTGATTCCATGTTAAAGTATCAGACATACGATTGTGGTGATTCTATGTTAAAGTATCAGGCATACGACAGTGGTGATTCCATGTTAAAGTATCAGACATACGACTGTCGTGATTCTATGTTAAAGTATCAGACATACGACTGTCGTGATTCCATGTTAAAGTATCAGACATACGACTGTCGTGATTCCATGTTAAAGTATCAGACATACGGCTGTCGTGATTCTATGTTCAAGTATCAGACATACGACTGTCGTGATTCTATGTTAAAGTATCAGACATACGACTGTCGTGATTCCATGTTAAAGTATCAGACATACGACTGTCGTGATTCCATGTTAAAGTATCAGACATACGACTGTCGTGATTCCATGTTAAAGTATAAGACATACGACTGTCGTGATTCTATGTTAAAGTATCAGACATACGACTGTCGTGATTCTATGTTAAAGTATCAGACATACGACTGTCGTGATTCCATGTTAAAGTATCAGACATACGACTGTCGTGATTCGATGTTAAAGTATCAGACATACGACTGCCGTGATTCCATGTTAAAGTATCAGACATACGACTGTCGTGATTCCATGTTAAAGTATCAGACATACGACTGTCGTGATTCCATGTTAAAGTATCAGACATACGACTGTCGTGATTCTATGTTAAAGTATCAGACATACGACTGTCGTGATTCCATGTTAAAGTATCAGACATACGACTGTCGTGATTCCATGTTAAAGTATCAGACATACGACTGTCGTGATTCTATGTTAAAGTATCAGACATACGACTGTCGTGATTCCATGTTAAAGTATCAGACATACGACTGTCGTGATTCCATGTTAAAGTATAAGACATACGATTGTGGTGATTCTATGTTAAAGTATCAGGGATACGACTGTCGTGATTCCATGTTAAAGTATCAGACATACGACTGTCGTGATTCCATGTTAAAGTATCAGACATGCGACTGTCGTGATTCCATGTTAAAGTGTCAGACATACGATTGTGGTGATTCCATGTTCAAGTATCAGACATACGACTGTCGTGATTCCATGTTAGAGTATCAGACATACGACTGTCGTGATTCCATGTTCAAGTATCAGACATACGACTGTCGTGATTCTATGTTCAAGTATCAGACATACGACTGTCGTGATTCCATGTTCAAGTATCAGACATACGACTGTCGTGATTCCATGTTAAAGTATCAGACATACGACTGTCGTGATTCCATGTTAGAGTATCAGACATACGACTGTCGTGATTCCATGTTAAAGTATAAGACATACGACTGTCGTGATTCCATTTTCAAGTATCAGACATACGGCTGTCGTGATTCCATGTTAGAGTATCAGACATACGACTGTCGTGATTCTATGTTAAAGTATCAGACGTACGACTGTCGTGATTCCATTTTCAAGTGTCAGACATACGACTGTCGTGATTCCATGTTCAAGTATCAGACATACGACTGTCGTGATTCCATGTTAAAGTGTCAGGCATACGACTGTGGTGATTCCATGTTAAAGTATAAGACATACGACTGTCGTGATTCTATGTTAAAGTTTCAGACATACGACTGTCGTGATTCCATGTTAAAGTATCAGACATGCGACTGTCGTGATTCCATGTTAAAGTATCAGACATACGACTGTGGTGATTCCATGTTAAAGTATCAAACATACGACTGTCGTGATTCCATGTTAAAGTATCAGACATACGACTGTCGTGATTCCATGTTAAAGTATCAGACATACGACTGTCGTGATTCCATGTTAAAGTATCAGACATACGATTGTGGTGATTCTATGTTAAAGTATCAGGCATACGACAGTGGTGATTCCATGTTAAAGTATCAGACATACGACTGTCGTGATTCTATGTTAAAGTATCAGACATACGACTGTCGTGATTCCATGTTAAAGTATAAGACATACGACTGTCGTGATTCTATGTTAAAGTATCAGACATACGACTGTCGTGATTCCATGTTAAAGTATCAGACATACGACTGTCGTGATTCCATGTTAAAGTATCAGACATACGACTGTCGTGATTCCATGTTAAAGTATCAGACATACGACTGCCGTGATTCCATGTTAAAGTATCAGACATACGACTGTCGTGATTCCATGTTAAAGTATCAGACATACGACTGTCGTGATTCCATGTTAAAGTATCAGACATACGACTGTCGTGATTCTATGTTAAAGTATCAGACATACGACTGTCGTGATTCCATGTTAAAGTATCAGACATACGACTGTCGTGATTCCATGTTAAAGTATCAGACATACGACTGTCGTGATTCTATGTTAAAGTATCAGACATACGACTGTCGTGATTCCATGTTAAAGTATCAGACATACGACTGTCGTGATTCCATGTTAAAGTATCAGACATACGATTGTGGTGATTCTATGTTAAAGTATCAGGCATACGACTGTCGTGATTCCATGTTAAAGTATCAGACATACGACTGTCGTGATTCCATGTTAAAGTATCAGACATGCGACTGTCGTGATTCCATGTTAAAGTGTCAGACATACGATTGTGGTGATTCCATGTTCAAGTATCAGACATACGACTGTCGTGATTCCATGTTAGAGTATCAGACATACGACTGTCGTGATTCCATGTTCAAGTATCAGACATACGACTGTCGTGATTCTATGTTCAAGTATCAGACATACGACTGTCGTGATTCCATGTTAAAGTATCAGACATACGACTGTGGTGATTCCATGTTAAAGTATCAGACATACGACTGTCGAAATTCCATGTTAGAGTATCAGACATACGACTGTCGTGATTCCATGTTAAAGTATAAGACATACGACTGTCGTGATTCCATTTTCAAGTATCAGACATACGGCTGTCGTGATTCTATGTTAAAGTATCAGACATACGACTGTCGTGATTCCATGTTAAAGTATCAGACATACGACTGTCGTGATTCCATGTTAAAGTATAAGACATACGATTGTGGTGATTCTATGTTAAAGTATCAGGCATACGACTGTCGTGATTCCATGTTAAAGTATCAGACATACGACTGTCGTGATTCCATGTTAAAGTATCAGACATGCGACTGTCGTGATTCCATGTTAAAGTGTCAGACATACGATTGTGGTGATTCCATGTTCAAGTATCAGACATACGACTGTCGTGATTCCATGTTAGAGTATCAGACATACGACTGTCGTGATTCCATGTTCAAGTATCAGACATACGACTGTCGTGATTCTATGTTCAAGTATCAGACATACGACTGTCGTGATTCCATGTTAAAGTATCAGACATACGACTGTCGTGATTCCATGTTAAAGTATCAGACATACGACTGTCGAAATTCCATGTTAGAGTATCAGACATACGACTGTCGTGATTCCATGTTAAAGTATAAGACATACGACTGTCGTGATTCCATTTTCAAGTATCAGACATACGGCTGTCGTGATTCCATGTTAGAGTATCAGACATACGACTGTCGTGATTCTATGTTAAAGTATCAGACATACGACTGTCGTGATTCCATTTTCAAGTGTCAGACATACGACTGTCGTGATTCCATGTTCAAGTATCAGACATACGACTGTCGTGATTCCATGTTAAAGTATCAGACATACGACTGTCGTGATTCTATGTTAAAGTATAAGACATACGACTGTCGTGATTCCATTTTCAAGTATCAGACATACGACTGTCGTGATTCCATGTTAAAGTATCAGACATACGACTGTCGTGATTCCATGTTAAAGTATAAGACATACGATTGTGGTGATTCTATGTTAAAGTATCAGGGATACGACTGTCGTGATTCCATGTTAAAGTATCAGACATACGACTGTCGTGATTCCATGTTAAAGTATCAGACATGCGACTGTCGTGATTCCATGTTAAAGTGTCAGACATACGATTGTGGTGATTCCATGTTCAAGTATCAGACATACGACTGTCGTGATTCCATGTTAGAGTATCAGACATACGACTGTCGTGATTCCATGTTCAAGTATCAGACATACGACTGTCGTGATTCTATGTTCAAGTATCAGACATACGACTGTCGTGATTCCATGTTAAAGTATCAGACATACGACTGTCGTGATTCCATGTTAAAGTATCAGACATACGACTGTCGAAATTCCATGTTAGAGTATCAGACATACGACTGTCGTGATTCCATGTTAAAGTATAAGACATACGACTGTCGTGATTCCATTTTCAAGTATCAGACATACGGCTGTCGTGATTCCATGTTAGAGTATCAGACATACGACTGTCGTGATTCTATGTTCAAGTATCAGACATACGACTGTCGTGATTCCATTTTCAAGTGTCAGACATACGACTGTCGTGATTCCATGTTCAAGTATCAGACATACGACTGTCGTGATTCCATGTTAAAGTATCAGACATACGACTGTCGTGATTCTATGTTAAAGTATAAGACATACGACTGTCGTGATTCCATTTTCAAGTATCAGACATACGACTGTCGTGATTCCATGTTCAAGTATCAGACATACGACTGTCGTGATTCTATGTTAAAGTATCAGACATACGACTGTCGTGATTCCTTGTTAAAGTATCAGACATACGACTGCCGTGATTCCATGTTAAAGTATAAGACATACGACTGTCGTGATTCTATGTTAAAGTATCAGACATACGACTGTGGTGATTCCATGTTAAAGTATCAGACATACGACTGTCGTGATTCCATGTTAAAGTATAAGACATACGACTGTCGTGATTCTATGTTAAAGTATCAGACATACGACTGTCGTGATTCCATGTTAAAGTATCAGACATACGACTGTCGTGATTCTATGTTAAAGTATCAGACATACGACTGTCGTGATTCCATGTTAAAGTATAAGACATACGACTGTCGCGATTCCATGTTCAAGTATCAGACATACGACTGTCGTGATTCCATTTTCAAGTATCAGACATACGACTGTCGTGATTCCATGTTAAAGTATCAGACATACGACTGTCGTGATTCCATGTTAAAGTATAAGACATACGACTGTCGTGATTCTATGTTAAAGTATCAGACATACGACTGTCGTGATTCCATGTTAAAGTATCAGACATACGACTGTCGCGATTCCATGTTAAAGTGTCAAACATACGACTGTCGTGATTCCATGTTAAAGTATCAGACATACGACTGTCGTGATTCCATGTTAAAGTATCAGACATACCACTGTCGTGATTCCATGTTAGAGTATCAGACATACGACTGTCGTGATTCGATGTTAAAGTATCAGACATACGACTGTCGTGATTCCATGTTAAAGTATCAGACATACGACTGTCGTGATTCCATGTTAAAGTGTCAGACATACGACTGTCGTGATTCCATGTTAAAATGTGGACGTTTGCTTCCATTGCGGTCGTTGAGATCCCATTAAGTGACATATTGCTCAAGAATATATGTATCGTAATTTGAATGTCATTTCAACAAATAGACGCACAGCCACATACTGGTTGAAGATTTAAAAAACCCTCCGAAACGCCACCGGCAATAGATGGCTTTTTATCTTCAATTGAGTATAATGAACATGAGCCAGTCGTTTAAAATCGAGGACAGGGTATATTACCAAAGACAAACCTATCTCGAATTGTTCCATAAATGACAAAAAGGCCCATTAACGAAGGAGAATGTGTTAGAATAAATCCACTTGAGTGTGATTAAATTGTCTATCAAAGCAGACAAAATATTCTGATTGAAATGCGAAACTGAACTTTCAGCAGTAATAGGCTTCGACAATGCCGCGAACATAAGCCATAAATGTTTTAATCTCGCTCACGCAGATCCGGGATCAAATTGTCTCACGCATGCGCTCTGGCGCTTACGGAAACTCCCGAGGGCAGAGAACTGCTCCATCTATTCAGTGAATGTCTCATTATTAAAGAGCGCTCGAGGGTAGAGTCGTAACAAGCACCATATAATACCAACATGCGATATAGATGATCGGATGAGTCCTCTTTTGCACAGCTTGACAGCAATTTGACACGGACACGAGAAAGATAGCACAAAAAGTGACAATTCACGGAGTCGATATTTAACGGAATGCGCTCACGGACATTCTCGTTACGGGCTAACTATCACTCGTGTAGTGTGTTCTAATGTACAAGGTTAAAGTGACTTACTGTGGTCCAAGTTAAACATCTTTAGGCAGAAGAGGATGAAGAACATTGTCACCTAAGTGACATTTGTTTGCTTTGATGTGAGAGTGGGTATTCTTCAAGTTGAAAGACGAACTAGGATAGTATAGAGGTATATATATTGAGAATCCTTCCCGAGTGTCTTTCGATATGAAATTAATATATTAACACGAGTAGATAAAAGAATAAAACTCTGAGGCTTGCTAATGTGTTGTAAACTTTTACTTTAATTTTTATATATATTTCATACCAGAAGACACGAGGGTGAGATTCTATTTATCGTCCAACATCAATTTTCCGAACTTTTTTTACCTTGTAAACAGCAATCAGCAGTGCCTCGAGTATAGTGAGTGAGTGAGTTGGGTTTAACGCCGCTTTTAACAGTATTCCAGTCATATCACGGCGTGTCAGCTTAATGTGGGAGGAAAGCCCGAAGTGATGCAGGTCTCAGACGTTTACCACTTCGGTGAAACCCACGAGCACGGGTATGGTGCTGACAAACCTAGAAACATAATCGGAGTGAACCGAAATTCGAACCCACAATCATGGTTTCTGGCGTGCCCAAGGGACGCAACTCTGCACAGCGAATCGCGGCGCCTCAGACGACTGGGCCACCCGTGCCCCCGCCTCGAGTATAAACCGTGATGACATCACAATGGTCTGCAAAGCATTGTGATGTCATTTCATTGCAGCGATATCTCCTTGGAGAGATAGTGTGATCTCACCCAAGCAATATCTTTAAGAGAAAGCCAGTTCTGGATCATAACTAAATTTATATACAATATGGAATATATATTATACCGATACGTTAAAATCTCTACTTTTGAGTTAAATGTCATCTCTGCTCACACATAAATAAAAGTGATAAAATACTTTAGTTTCCACATTCCATATTAATCATGAGCATGTGTTTATGAATCACTGTCAAACAGTGATGATACCAGGTGTTCGCGAAAAGGTCAGCGTATCCTGCCCCACTGGTTGCACCTTCAGGACCACATATTGAGTTAACATGATCACTTTAGTCACTTAATGAATGTCGGTCCGTCAGAGATGTGTTTGGCGTCCACGTGCAAACATAACACGTGTACACGATGTGGTTCGTTAGACGTCTCATGATGTCATCAGGAATTGCCCACAATTCCTCTCTCAGCGCTCGTACCATCTGATTTCTGGTCATTGGAGGAGTGGGAGGGCGTCGGGTGTTCTGGTCAAGGTGATCCCAAAGATGTTCTATGAGGGACATGTCTGGTGAAAGGGCTGGTCACGGCGATCGATTGACGTTGTTCGTGGTCAGACTCTGATGTACAACACAAACTGTGGGAGTTCTTCATTGTCCTATTGAAAGAGTGAGTGAGTATGGTTTTATGCCGCTTCTAACAATATCATGTTGCAAGAGTAAGTGAGTGAGTGAGTATAGTTTTACGCTGCTTTTAGCAATATTCCAGCAACTTCACGGCGGGGGACACCAGAAATGGGCTTCACACATTGTACCCATGTCGGGAATCGAACCCGGGTCTTCAGCGTGACGAGAGAACGCTTTAACCGCTAGGCTACCTGACCGCCCCTCCTGTTGCAAGAAGATCCAGGGGTTGCACTGTAAGAATGGTAACACGATGCGACGTAAAACGACGTCAATGTAACTCTGGGCATTAAGAGGCCCATCAATGACAACCAGTTCTGACTTCATGCATTTCCCACCCAAACCATCACACTGCCACCGTCAAACGGTATACAAAAATGAGCCGTTCTTTCTCCCACACATCGGTAAGCCTATCTCCTCCCGTCGGCTCTGAAAAGCTGGAACCTGCTCTTACCAGAAACTAACGAGATGCGGTCTCGTCAACGTCAATCGCCTGAATGGTCGACGGGCCCCGATACTCTCGCAGTCGGCGACATATGGTATGACGACTGATGACATGCCCAAGCGCAGCCAGTGCAGATGACGTCACAGTGAGGAATATGTTACAAATGTGCAAGGGTCCTACAAGGTCCTGTATGGCCGTTGTGACGCGGGGTCACTTCGTGGTCTGTCTACAGTTCTGCCAGTCATCCCGTTACGCTGCATCAACCTGGGAATCGACGTTTTTCTTCAGTACATTATTCTTGCGGTTAGACTTTCCATGTTCTGGGGTATTTTACTGTTGACTGATGACGTTCGTTTGCCTTGCAACCGTGTTTATTGCCTTATGTGCACGGCTAGCATGCTTAAAGTGAAAGGTTTCTTCACAGCGTCATTTTGCATGGGCAACTAGCTACGATTTTTCATTTGTTAAATTGTGCCTTCCAAGACTATCACCTCTCTGACACCAAATCAGAATCAGTCGTTCGACAATCAGCTTTCGTAGCCTTCAGTGAAGCTTGAATTATTTTGCAACTGTGATTGAATTATTTTGTGCAGGATTTTAAAAAACCGATTTAAACGTACATCCATCCAGTAATTAAATCTGACCATGTTTATCAATATTAAGTGCTGTCTCTTTTAACATGATGACTTATGCTGAATGTGCCCACACATATTTCAAGCAAGTGACATTTGATGCGGAACTGGGGGTGGCGTGTTTAGCTTAATGTACTCGGAAAAGGACCTGGCTGAGCTATTCATTTGTTTGTTTTTATTGCTGCTTTAAGGTCAGCCTCCGCATACATGTACATGTAATTATAATAGCTGTTGAATGCGTAGTTACTTTTGAAAAATATAGCGTCACTATAGAATCCTATGGGAACACATTTGTGTGTAAACTATAACTCCTCAAGAACGTCCTCAGCTATCTCCTATCTCCGGAGGCCTTACGTTTTGACATCATTTACGACACATCAATGACATCTCCGTTGTGGATAGCTGAGTGGATAGTCACCCATACCAGTGCAGTTGTATGATTCCACTGCGTGTCCCTTACTCGTGCTCTGTCGCGCTACATCGCGACAGCCTGTCGATAATTGGTGTCAGTGTCAAGCAAAACCAGTGGTAAAGAGCATGAGTAACAATCCATGCCTGAGATGATGAAACGCACTGAGCTAGGTCTCTCTGTTCAACGTGGTAGCCTATCAGTAAAATTTAATGTGTTCGCTTGTCACATCAAAAACCCTGGTTCGAATCCTCGTTTTTGTACAATGTATCAGACCTATTTCAGGCTCAAACATTGCTGGAATATTGCTAAAACGGTGTAGAACCATACTCACTCACTCAATCTTCTTCTAGTCGACTGCCACTTCTGTGAAAGCAGTGGAACGACATTGGGGTTTGTGAAAACTCATCGGACCGCCTCTGTGGTGTAGTGGATTGCGCGTCTGCCCGGAGAGCGGATAGTTGGGGGTTCGATCCCCGGTCGTGTCATACTAAAAGACGTTAAGAGATGGTACTTGTTGTTACCCTGTCTGGCGCTCGGCATTAAGGGGCGAAAACAAGGAGTGGTCGGCTCGGAGTCAGTATACTGTGTCTGTGTGGGACATTCATGTTAAATTGCGACATGGTATCTCAGTAGGCTAGCACTATGAAACCGGCGCTTGTCCGGATGAGTACAAGCAGACACGCACACACACGTGCATGCATGTAAGTGCAATAATCTTGAACCCGACGTTAAATCACATCTGCTCTCACCGCAGTTTCATCCAAGTTATCCTCACAGGAACCAGAACATTTCTAAAGACCATGGACCCTATTCACGTTTGCATTTAGATATGGGCAGTTATTTGAGTGCTCTTTGTTTGTCGTTGATTAACGCCGTACTCAGCAATAGTTCAGCTACATGACGGCAGATTCGAGTCTCAACAAGTTACGTCAGTCGCCTATTACAACAAGCATGGGTTGCTGAAGACCAATTCTAACCCGGATGTTCACGGGTACGTCCTGTCTGCAATCACAGTTTGCCACATATATAATTTACATTAAGGGGCAAAAACAAGGACAAAACAATAGCGTGTCTGAGTAGGGTACCCATGTTTCATTGCGACATGGTATCTCAGTGGGCAAGTACTATGAAATGATTGGCTGTAGGTCACGGAATTCGGAACTAAACAAAAATCTCCGCAGTGAATGGGATCGAGCGCTCTGGTTGGTAAATATCACAATGTGCGTTTGTAATGGTTGGAGCGCGGACCAATCACAGCACTCGACGCCATTGAGCGCGGAGATTTGTTGTTGTGCAGCCGATTTCAACTTCGGCCAAGTTGGCGAATGACGCACCTTGTCTATTTACTTATATGGTCCGGTGTTCCAGTGATATTAATATCCTGCTTCAGGGCCTGCGACCGCTATATTAGGCAACAGTGAGTGAGTATGGTTTTACGCCGCTTTTAGCAATATGACAGCAATATCACGGCGCATCACACATTGTATATGTGCAACAATCTTGAACGCGACGTTAAACCCCATTTCACCTTCACCTCACCTTAAAGTTCATCGGGGAGAATCGAAATAAGGACCAACGCAACCATGCAGCATGGGACAATGCGACTCGGGTCGTGCGCTATCCTAGATCACCTTATAATTGAACCCCTTCAAATAAATGGGCAAATGATAACTATATTTGCTTGACAAATTAAATGAAAGAAAAAAAAAGAATTTTCTTGTGAAAGACTTCTTTTCAAATGCTAAATAATAAATATCATTTTGAAAACATGATATTAAAGAGTATACACCCCGAAGACCCGAGTTTGATTTTGTTTTAATGTTTGAAAGTGTGCAGAAAACAACAAAAATGAAATTGAATACAATCCAATCACTCTCAGGAAATAGTTTCAAACTCGGTATTTAATATGTTGTTGTTTTTTTCAAACACATTGAACTACCAGCATAATCATTTGCCAGCAGCAGAAATTTCGAAATTTTAATGACAAAGATTTCGAGGATATAGCTTGAATGTGTATAATTTCCCACCGTGTGTGTGCATTAATCGCCTATCAAAGCTAACAATGTAAAACTTCAGAATTAAGATTGAAATCAAAATTAGGTTTGTTTTTGACGCATTTCGGGAAGGTTTTTTGTGGACTTCGTGCCTGTTGTTAAGCTTCAAAACATTCAAACGATAATAAACTTTAATTGTAAAGGAATCGTTTTCATTAATTCAACTGAAGCGGGAGCAAAACTTTATGAAATGTGTATTTAACTCAATACAATTAATTTCAAATTGACGGATGAGCGGCAAGAATGATATGCTGATAATTGAAAAAGAAGCAATTTGGTCGTTTTAGCCATCGTATTAAGGCCATT
This sequence comes from Haliotis rufescens, assembly GCF_023055435.1. Classification (NCBI taxonomy): domain Eukaryota; kingdom Metazoa; phylum Mollusca; class Gastropoda; order Lepetellida; family Haliotidae; genus Haliotis; species Haliotis rufescens. Next base: position 21,430,240 of record NW_025963868.1, read on the forward strand.
CTGTTTTGCGTATCGCGTTTAAGACTGCAAAAAGAGTGTTTGCACAGGTTTTGTTTTTTATTTAGATTTATTGTTGTTTCAAGGGCTCCTCTCATGCCAACGTATCCATTTTCACTCGATAATGAGATATGAATAATCGATTCTATATACAAATCGCTTTCAAAATTCTCCCTCAAATCTAATTTCCCATCTATTTTTATATTTCTTACCCATAACCAACTCACAAATGAATTAGTTAGCATATAAAACACGAGTGTTTAACTTCGGACAAAGTATGCTCTTTTAAATCGATGTACATATTCGTTTCAATACGCACACCGGAAGTAATGTATATGCAGGACCGCACTGAATAAATCGAAAGAAAATTGGATAGTATTACAAAAAGTTACTATTCATCATGATTTTATGTTTTCAGTCGTGTCTGGCAATACATTCGCACACCCTTATTTAGAAGGCTTGATACTCTCAAAATTAATAATAACTGGCTGCGAACGGCGAAACACAGAAGGGAGGTAACTCGGTCACATCGAAAGGCAATATCGGAGTGGTAATTTACATTGTACCCATGAGGAGAATCGAAACCGGGACTTCGGGGGGGGCGAGCGGACGCTCTACCCACTTGGCTACCCCACCGTCCCGCTTGACGTAAGCGGTGATCAGTGACTGGGCTGGGTGGGCTAGTTGGGTGTGTGTATGGCAGGTGTACAGGAAGCGATCACGTGACAGTGATAGAGCCATCTGGTGGCAGATTGAGCCTACTGCATGACATTAGACATGAGATTCACAAATTGCGACAATGTTAGGAATCGAACCCGGACTTTTTTCTGATTTCAGGTCAGGTCTCCGCAGTGACTAAGTGAGTGAGTGAGTGAGTGAGTGAGTGAGTGAGTGAGCTGGAATTGTGCTTTCTGCAAACAAAAAAGAAACAAATATTATTCAGAAAGTGGCATTTCATCAACCCCGAGTCTCAAGCTCGTGATCCTGTTGGTCATGTTGTCCCAGCTGGACACTGACGTCCCTTTGATGCCAGAATTGGTGGGTGGTGGGTTCGAATCTCATCGATCCTCACAGGAGCCCAGTTAATAAAGAAATATGTCGACAGCCCTGTAGTTAGTGGTAACAAGAGGCGTTATAATGGAATCTGGACCATCTCCGTGATGTAGTGGTAGAGCGTCCGCAGGGAGATCAGAAGGTCCGGGGTTCGATCCCCGACCGCGTCATACCAAAAGACGTTGACAAATGGTACTTACTGTTACCCTGCCTGGCGTGGGCATGAAGGGGCTTAAACAAGGACTGGTCGGCCCAGAGTCAGTATACTGTGTCTGAGTGGGGTATTCATGTTACACTGCGGCATGGTATCTCAGTGGGCTAGCACTATAAAAACGGTATTAGTCCGGACAAGTACTAGCAGCCACACACACACACACACGCTTACATGTGCAGAGGATAGGACTATGAAAATGGCACTAGTTCAGTGGTTGATTATGTGGCATCTTGACGACACGGGCACGGGTAGCCCAGGCGTCTAAGGCGTCGCGGTTCGCTGTGCAGAGTTGCGTCCCTTGGGCACGCCAGAAACCTATGATTGTGGGTTCGAATCATTATGTTTCTAGGTTTGTCAGCAACATACCCGTGCTCGTTGGTTTCACCGAAGTGGTAAACGTCTGAGACCTGCATTACTTCGGGCTATCCTCCCACATTAAGCTGACACGCCGCGATATAACTGGAATACTGTTAAAAGCGGCGTTAAACCCAACTCACTCACTCACTCACTCACTCTTGTCGACTACGTTGTTCATAACTTCAGTCACAGGTTTGCCTGGTCCAGATATTATTATTCACAGGCCGCTGATATTCATATTCCAGTGTGGGGATTGACCACAAAAACAATGAGGAATGGCATCCGATGAACAAACAACAATTGTTTGTTTGCCGTTGATGTCATGAAATGCACTGAACCGCCTTGTACAACACGAGACACAAGGGACAGTTGTTTGATGTGCCTCAGTTCTTGGTCGTGACTTTGCATCCATGATTCACACTCAGTTTAAATGTGTCACCACTATTCCCGTGCTCGTGGATAGTACCAAAGTAAAACCGTCAATATGCCTTTCTCCAGCTGTCATATATCTGTAAAATTGGACGTGTCTTGAATACGTGTTGCATGTCGGGTAATTGGGTTTCACCCACGTTCAGCGTTATTACAGGACAATCCCCACAGTGCACCGCCGATAAGTTAAAATAGCCATGATGCAGAGAAACCGAATCTTGGTTTCACGAATAAACACTTCGCCCACGACTTCCCAGTTGCATCGAAAACGTGGGCGCTATATCACTGTGACAGAACCCCGTAGCCCCTATATCACTGTGTACGTGACAGAACCCTGTATCCCCCATATCACTGTGTACGTGACAGAACCCAGTATCCCCCATATCACAGTGTACGTGACAGAACCTGTATCTCCCATATCAGTGTGTAAGTGACAGAATCCTGTCGCCCCCATATCACTGTGTACGTGACAGAACCCCGTATCCCCTATATCACTGTGTACGTGACAGAACCCCGTAGCCCCCATATCACTGTGTACATGACAGAACCCCGTAGCCCCCATATCACTGTGTACGTGACAGAACCGTGTAGCCCCTATATCACTGTGTACGTGACAGAGCCCCGTAGGCCCCATATCACTGTGTACGTGACAGATCCCTGTCGCCCCCATATCACTGTGTACGTGACAGAACCCCGTAGCCCCCATATCACTGTGTACGTGACAGAACCCCGTAGCCCCCATATCAGTGTGTACGTGACAGAACCCCGTATCCCCCATATCACTATGTACGTGACAGAACCCCGTAGGCCCCATATCACTGTGTACGTGACAGAATCCCGTAGCCCCCATATCACTATGTACGTGACAGAACCCCGTATTCCCCATATCACTGTGTACGTGACAGAACCTCTAGCCCCTATATCATTGTGTGCGTGACAGAACCCCGTAGCCCCCATATCACTGTGTACGTGACAGAACCCCGTAGCCCCAAAATCAGTGTGTACGTGACAGAACCTCCTAGCCCCCATATCACTGTGTGCGTGACAGAACCCCGTAGGCCCCATATCACTATGTACGTGACAGAACCCCGTATTCCCCATATCACTGTGTACATGACAGAACCTCTAGCCCCTATATCATTGTGTGCGTGACAGAACCCCGTAGCCCCCATATCACTGTGTACGTGACAGAACCCCGTAGCCCAAAAATCAGTGTGTACGTGACAGAACCCCGTAGGCCCCATATCACTATGTGCGTGACAGAACCCCGTATCCCCCATATCACTATGTGCGTGACAGAACCCTGTATCCCCCATATAACTATGTGCGTGACAGAACCCCGTAGCCCCTATATCACTGTGTACGTGACAGAACCCCGTATCCCCAATATCACTGTGTACGTGAAAGAGCCCCGTAGCCCCCATATCACTGTGTACGTGACAGAACCCCGTATCCCCCATATCACTGTGTACGTGACAGAACCCCGTATCCCCCATATCACTATGTACGTGACAGAACCCCGTAGGCCCCATATCACTGTGTACGTGAGAGAACCCCGTAGCCCCTATATCACTGTGTACGTGACAGAATCCCGTAGCCCCCATATCACTATGTACGTGACAGAGCCCCGTATTCCCCATATCACTGTGTACGTGACAGAACCTCTAGCCCCCATGTCACTGTGTGCGTGACAGAACCCCGTAGCCCCCATATCACTGTGTACGTGACAGAACCCAGTAGGACCCATATCACTGTGTACGAGACAGAACCCCGTAGCCCCCATATCACTGTGTACATGACAGAACCCCGTATTCCCCATATCACTGTGTACGTGACAGAACGGTGTAGCCCCTATATCACTGTGTACGTGACAGAGCCCAGTAGGCCCCATATCACTGTGTACGTGACAGAACCCTGTCGCCCCCATATCACTGTGTACGTGACAGAACCCCGTATCCCCCATATCACTATGTGCGTGACAGAACCCCGTAGCCCCTATATCACTGTGTACGTGACAGAACCGCGTAGCCCTTTTTATTGCTGACTTTGTGTCATTGTAGACTATTGTGTTATTGCTGACTTTGTGTCATCGTACACTGTTGTCATTGCTGAATTTGTGTCATCGTACACTGTTGTGTTATTGCTGACTTTGTGTCATTGTACACTGTTGTTATTGCTGACTTTGTGTCATCGTACACTGTTGTTATTGCTGACTTTGTGTCATCGTACACTGTTGTCATTGCTGAATTTGTGTCATCGTACACTGTTGTGTTATTGCTGACTTTGTGCCATTGTACACTGTTCCTATTGCTGACTTTGTGTCATTGTACACTGTTCCTATTGCCGACTTTGTGTCATCGTACACTGTTGTGTTACTGATGACTTTATGTAATTGTACGCTGTTGTGTGATTAGTGACTTCGTGTACGATGTTGTGTTATTGGTGACTTCGTGTACGCTGTTGTGTTATTGATGACTTCGTGTACGCTGTTGTGTGATTAGTGACTTCGTGTACGATGTTGTGTTATTGGTGACTTCGTGTACACTGTTGTGTTATTGATGACTTCGTGTACACTGTTGTGTTATTGATGACTTCGTGTACGCTGTTTTGTTATTGATGACTTCGTGTACACTGTTGTGTTATTGATGACTTCGTGTAAGCTGTTGTGTTATTGATGACCTCGTGTATACTGTTGTGTTATTGATGACTTCGTGTACACTGTTGTGTTATTGATGACTTCGTGTACACTGTTGCGTTATTGATGACTTCGTGTACGCTGTTGTGTTATTGATGAATTCGTGTACACTGTAAATGTATTATTGATGACTTCGTGTACGCTGTTGTGTTATTGATGAATTCATTCGTGTACGCTGTTGTGTTATTGATGACTTCGTGTACGCTGTTGTGTTATTGATGACTTCGTGTACACTGTTGTGTTATTGATGACTTCGTGTACACTGTTGTGTTATTGATGACTTTATGTAATTGTACGCTGTTGTGTGATTAATGACTTCGTGTACGATGTTGTGTTATTGATGACTTCGTGTACGCTGTTGTGTTATTGATGACTTCGTGTACACTGTTGTGTTATTGATGACTTCGTGTACGCTGTTGTGTTATTGATGACTTCGTGTACACTGTTGTGTTATTGATGACTTCGTGTACGCTGTTGTGTTATTGGTGACTTCGTGTACGCTGTTGTGTTATTGATAACTTCGTGTACGCTGTTGTGTTATTGATGAATTCGTGTACACTGTTGTGTTATTGATGAATTCGTGTACGCTGTTGTGTTATTGATGACTTCGTGTACGCTGTTGTGTTATTAATGACTTCGTGTACACTGTTGTGTTATTGATGACTTTATGTAATTATACGCTGTTGTGTGATTAATGACTTCGTGTACGATGTTGTGTTATTGATGACTTCGTGTACGCTGTTGTGTTATTGGTGACTTCGTGTACACTGTTGTGTTATTGATAACTTCGTGTACGCTGTTGTGTTATTGATGAATTCGTGTACGCTGTTGTGTTATTGATGACTTCGTGTACGCTGTTGTGTTATTGAAGACTTCGTGTACACTGTTGTGTTATTGATGAATTCGTGTACGCTGTTGTGTTATTGATGACTTCGTGTACGCTGTTGTTTTAATTGAAGACTTCGTGTACACTGTTGTGTTATTGATGGCTCATGCATGATTCCCTCCTCACTACCACTTCATCTTATGTATGTCTCCGGTTTTCCTCCACTCTCTGTCTATCCGAAGACAAACCTACCCACCTTCATAACAGAACTATTGAACTGCCCAGTGTGTATAATTACCTTAAAGGTTCATACTGGGAATACCAATAGGATAATGCGAGTCTTTGATGAGCTTTATAATTATATATTTGGTATACTTTACAATACAATACACGAGTATCTCTCTCCCTCACACGCTAAATGCCATACATCGATTGTATGGTCACAGCATTACATAAGGATGTAAATTACGTAATTTACAAAATGGACATTGAATACAAGAAATCGGTAATTTAATTAATGTGACAAGACCCTCTTGTCCGACATATGCTGTCGGTCTCGGCTCCATCTACCAGCTCGTGTGTTTACGTGTTCCGTGGTGCGCGTGCAAATAGTGTTAGCATGCGTTGGACGTGTTTGCAGTTGTTGAGAACGTTCTCCAAGGAGGGAGGAGAAATGGAGTACCGTGTGTCATAATCCTGTGAAGAGTGAGCTTTGTATTTTCACTTTGTTTATAACTGTTTGTGTACTATGCATATTTACAGCATTGAAATAAACCTCTCTCTCGCACTCTTTTAATTATAAAGAGTAGTGAGTATGGTTTTTCGCCGCTTTTAGCAATATGTCCGTTATATCACGCCAGAAATGGGCTTGACACATTGTACCCATTTCTGAAATCGAACCCTGATCTTCGACAACTACGGGACCCCACCGGGCCTTAATTATACAAAGTATAAATAACACGCTAAATTCCATACATCGAATGTGACGAATCTATTCGTGAACGTTGGACAATGGTCTACAAAGCAAATGGCATAGCAATGGTGTATTGACCTTCAAAAAGTAGTTCCTGTCACATGACATTATTTGCATATTCACCGGGTCACAACACTAATTTTATTGGAGCGATTTATGGCATCGATGACGCTGTCCATTATGTGATAAACATGACTACATTCAGAACTTGCTCAGATATAAGTATATATCAATAGTAATGCCACGAACAGCGATTCAGAAATCCAATATTTCCAACAGTTTATTAGGTGTGTCTGGATTTTTTTTTGAATCTTTAAAAGTGAACGAAAAGCTTTCCTGCAAACTCTGCACCGCAGCATTGATCGTAGAAGTTGAAGCGAGCGGGAATTCCGTACAAAAAAAAGAAGACTTTATTGGTGAGATTTCTTTTTGCTCTCCCCTGCTCGGTAAGCTATTGACCATTCCATTATACAAGTCCCCCTTTTATAAAAGCACGGATGTTTACCAAACTAGGCCACGAGGGCTTGGCTTTCGACTGAGTGACGCCGACGAAAGTCGCAAAAGCCACGAGGATCAATAGCGACTTACCGGAAACAGTAAAAGAACTTCCGCCATTTTAACAATGGCGGCCATGATGATTTTCTTATGTACTCTCGGCGCACATCGCTTGTCCACCCAAGCATACGCAGTACCAGTCTATTAGGATGTACCGGCTGAATAGACCCTGCTTGTGTGATTTGCGGCAATTGTGATGAATTATGCGTGACTGTTCTTCCGGGGTGGGAAGAACGAACACATATGCAATCCTGTTTTGAAGTCATTCTTTACGTACACGCGAGGATGAGCCCGTATCTTTCCCCGACTGAGTGTAGGTCAGCATCTCATTGATTTTTGTTCTGACATAATATTTAGATAAACCACGGTGCTGGTTTTTATAGCTAGTGTTTGCAATTTATGTTTACAAGATTTAAACATGTTCGATAAAGCGTCATTCTTCGCTGCCAACTGGTGCATTGCCGTGCATGATGCTAGTCTATTCAATAGAAGACTAACAATTTCAGTCTGATACCCTGCCTTCCTCGTCCTTGGGTTTAATCAGACGTTACATATGGTTACTTGCTGTGATAAATGCAATCTGCCTAGTCAGCATTTTTTTATCGTGGCTGCTGGATCGCTGCTGTGTCGTCCCTGCCGACTGTGATCCAATATCCAAACACTCTCTGGACTGCACGTCTCGCGGCCTTCGATATCAAGACCATCGCGTGTGCCTGGAGAGAGGAGTATATTTGGAATGATCCCCTTTCCGCATCATACCAAAAGACGCCAAAGCATGGTACTTGTTGTCCCTCTGCCTGGCGCTCGGCATTATGATGACAAAATACGAACTGGAGTCATTAATATGTGTCTGAGTAGGGATTTGTTACACTGCAGTTTGATATATCAATGGGATAGCACTATATACCTGGCATCAGTCCGGACTTGTACAAGTAGCCATACACATACGTGCATGCATAAATGGCTCGCCTCCGTGGTCTGGTGGTAGTACGTGCGCCAGGAGAGCGGAAGGTCGGGGGTTTGATCCCCGGCCGCGTCATACCAAAAGACGTTAAAAGATGGTACTTATTGTTATCCTGCTGGCGCTCGGCATTAAGTTGCTAAAACAAGGACTGGTCGGTATAGTGTGTCTGAGCGGGATACTCATGTTAAGCTGCGGCATGGTATGTCAGTGGGCCAGCCCTATAAAACCAGTCCGGCTTGCATCAGTCCGGACTAGTACAAGCAGCCACACACACACACACACGTGCATGCACGTCGCTTTATAAACGCAACAATCTTGAACGCGAACCTTGAAGCAGCAGCGGCTTAACAGGCATGGCAGTTCCATCAATTATACAAGGGACAGTGTACATATATTGACAACATGTCATCGTTTGTTTTCTAAACCCATCAAATAAAAACAACCAACCGCGTATGGCAGCGTTTTATAGATTCTAGATCTTATCAATGACATGATGTTATAAATTAAAAACGGCTTTGCGTCATTATGTGTTCAGCATAGCGGGCTGGGACCACTAGCACAAAGTGATCTTAGCGCTAACACGACCGTAACTGCCATATTACATTTTTTATCTTTATCTTTTAAGCCTCTGAAATAAAAGTTCACGTTATGTGTAAGGGTTGATGCCGGCCATACATAAGTGGTTAAAGTAAATCTAAAAAATCACCTACCGCACATGGCTGAAATAAAACAACAATCACATACACAATGCGACAAATAAATCTTTTCATAATTCTAAAAATAGTTTACATTCTTAACACGATGTTAATCTCTTAACAGCACTGCAAAGCTTTTCAATCGTCAAACGCCATTGTAGCATGTCCTTGTCTTGCAAATAGTCTTCCGAAAATATCTCAGCAGTACATCTCCGTATTACGTCAAATAAGTCCAATAAAGCTGAATTATCGACAGCACGTCTATCAGTGTGTGTGAAGAAAAGGTAAAAAGTGAGGGCCTAATGAAGACTCCTTGTAGAAGCCTACTCCAGGATGTCGCTCCAAGGAAGTCTGCTAACCCAATACTCGTGTCAGTTGTGATTACTAACACTGTTTACGACCTGGGCTCGAACCCCGGACAATCGGGAGACGCTATCGCCATTTGCCAGTCCCAGTAATTGTATTTTACAAGCCTCGGCGACACGAATGGCGCTCTAAATTTCCTTTGCTACGTTACCCGTCAGAGGCCGTGTTCTAAAATTTCGCCCAAATCGATACCCACAGAAGCGATATTAGTCTGTGATCATAAACAACACCCCAATCATCACATATAGGACAAGCACAGGATAGCATTGTCAGACAGATTTATTTTATAACGTTCGGAAGAAGTTATTTGTTTTTCTACCTTCAGAATAGGAAAGCGGAGGCAGAGAGATCACTCAGATGGTGAACCCGCAGGCCGGTAAGTTGGCTGATGAGCGAGAGACTACCTCGTTAAGCTTAAACAACCATTGTAATATATTAGGGGTTTGTTTTGGCAATTAGATAATATTATTGAATAATTCATTCCATCGATCATATTTAATTGAATTTAGAAGAATAAAAACTCGATCTGTTCATTCTATTCACGAAAATGGATCGCCGAAGATGTGTTATTGGATTAAAATGTCCTCCAAATCAATAGATTGTATGTCAATTATGTAATGCCCTCCCTGTGTGCGCTAGATACCGTGTCATATCGCGTGTAGTGTGAATGACTAATAATCAAGTTAGATTAGATTTATGTTTTTGCGACCATTTGTTAAATTTGTTTCAGTTATTTTTATAACTGGAGGATCGCTAAAAGTAAATGAAATAATGAAATTAATGGCCTGACAACCATCGTAGTTTCTATTCAGTCGAAAAAGTTAATTGAAGCAGATAAACAGGAACAATTTCAGGTGCAAAGATTAGCAGAGGTGTTTTCAGGGAGTATTGCTACTTCCAGTTATGCTTGTAGACGAAGTTGATTGATGAGATGTCGCTGCAAAGAATGTTTGACTGAAATTGTATCTTTTGGAACGTCATCATCATCATCATCAGCAGCATCATCATCATTATCATAACCATCAATGCAACACACACAATCCACATCAACGTACATTGACAACAAAACAATCATTATCACCGCAGGAAATGCAGTCAACGCTACACCATCATCACCTTCAATATGACCACCATCATCATCATCATCACCATCATCTCCGTCGTCGTCGTCACCGCCGCAATCACTATAATCAACATCTTCATCCTCACCACTTCTGTCACAATCAGTGACACCATCACCATCATCACCATCACAATCTACCCCATCATCACCCGCACCAACATCGCCATCACAATCTACCCCATCATCACCCGCACCATCATCACCATCACAATCTACCCCATCATCACCCGCACCAACATCGCCATCATCATCATCTTCACCATCATCACCATAATTTAGGAAGTAGTTCAAAAGTTCGATGTCGGATGACAATTCATTTCACATCCCAACACCAACACACACTGCAGCAAACATTTCAATTTCATTTTCGGGGTTAACGATGTGGCGATAAGAGCTGGTATTTATTTAGGACTTGGCGGAAAGAAATTTTGCTCCAATATTGTCTAATTAGACCATCTTTATTATATTGAGCACAATCGCACGAAGATTGCCTCTTGCAGTGTTTAACAATTCACTTTCAAAAGATTCACACGACACACACACATTTCCATTTTTTGTCGATAAAAATACATCATATTTCCATCATTAGCATCACGTGTACAATATCGCGTGTGTACGTATAGCTTCAACCGACGTAATTTACCGGCAAAAGGAAGTATACACTTTTGTTTTGACACAGAATTTTCAATCATTATCGAAACATTACTAGGCTGAAACAAGTTGCCGAAACACTGCAAACTTTAGGCCCCAAACGAAACTATCATACCTGCATCAAATACATCACCACCGAATGACGATTTTTTATTTGTAACTTTCATTTTTAGTCACCGTGGATGTACATGCTCATTTGCCCGGCAGGATATATGGCGTTAAGTTGCCGTCGTCATCAGCGTTCCCGAAAACGGCAGGACGCCCTCTTCTATGCTAGCTTGGAATGGCAATTTCGAATTGGGTCAAGTGGTATGCATACGGTTCCACAGGGAGGTCGAAAATAAACTGCCTTTGAGCAGAGATGTCTGGATAAGCGCGGTATATTTAAGAATTAACTTCATTATTTTTTGCGTTTATTTTGTGCACATCGGCCGCGGGCTTTACGTGAGTATCTCCATTAGTGCGAATCATATTGAAGTAAATTCTTCTAAATGATTATAGTCAACAATAAGTTATTCACAGAGTGCTTATTCAATGATTGACGAAACGAGATACGAAATCCGTGACATCGTTTAGCGCAAAAATGCTACGCAAGCCCCGTCCATTCTGTTATCAGGCAATCAGAAAACAGAACTTTATAAAATTAATGTATATTAATATATAATATCATGTAACATAATATATATATATAATAATGATAATCGTGCGCTTTTGCACGACCAAGGGACGCAACTCTGCACAGTGACTTGTTTCAACGTTATTTTCCATTGCAATTGGTTTTAGTAAACAAAACAATTTACTATGGGAGATGAGGGGCGAACTTTTAAGGAAATAGAATGGGCCTGAGAAAAGTAGAATGAGCGAGGGCGAAACGACAAAGTGCTGAGCATTAAAACGAAAAAGCGTGGAGCGTGAAACGACAAAGTGTGGAGCGTGTAACGACAAAGTGTGGAGCGTGAAACGACAAAGAGTGGAGCGTGAAACGACAAAGTGTGGAGCGTGTAACGACAAAGTGTGGAGCGTGTAACGACAAAGTGTGGAGCGTGTAACGACAAAGTGTGGAGCGTGAAACGACAAAGTGTGGAGCGTGAAACGACAAAGAGTGGAGCGTGAAACGACAAAGTGTGGAGCGTGTAACGACAAAGTGTGGAGCGTGTAACGACAAAGTGTGGAGCGTGTAACGACAAAGTGTGGAGCGTGAAACGACAAAGTGTGGAGCGTGTAACGACAAAGTGTGGAGCGTGTAACGACAAAATGTGGAGCGTGAAACGACAAAGTGTGGAACGTGAAACGACAACGTGTGGAGAGTGTAACGACAAAGTATGGAGCGTGAAACGAAAAGAGTGGAGCTTGAAACGACAAAGTGTTGAAACGACAAAGAGTGGAGCGTGAAACGACAAAGATTGGGACATGTAAACGACAAAGTGTAGAGCGTGAAACGACAAAGCATGGAGCGTGAAACGACAAAGTTTTGAGCGTGAAACGACAAAGTGTTGAAACGACAAAGAGTGAAGCTTGAAACGACAAAGGTTGGGACCTGTAAACGACAAAGTGTGGAGCATGAGACGACAAAGTGTGGGACGTAAAACGACAAAGTGTGGGATGTAAAACGACAAAGTGTGGAGGTTGAAGAGATGGAGGATGAAGCAACAAAGTATGGCGGGTAAAGTGATAAAGGGTAATCAAAGATGCATTTGGAAAGGCATTCTGTGAGTGATGTGTTCATAAAGGTGATTTGCCCAGACGTAATATCTACATGGGTCTGGAAAAACGTCCATTTCATATAAAACAGTAAATAGTAGTTTAAATATTGAATTTCGTACCCTATCACCCAATCTCGACATCAAACATGAGTCAGCAGTTTTAACTCAAGTGCAAATATTTGATTCAATTCCCCCTATTAAATGTCACCAAACGCTGACAAGAGAACACACACGATTAGGTATTTCCACCTACAAAGCTGGTGGCGGATTGTCTCGCCTGCAGCAGCAACACAGTGTCACGGTGAGGCAGCAAATTACAATCATGTCAAAGCCAGAGTGTCTGTGCCCCTGCCTAATGAAAGTTCTCCAGACATTGATGTCTACCAAGTCGGTGTTAGATCTAAATGAACCAGCTTTTAATTTGTCCTATCAACGAGTACATCGCAAGGACCGAGTACTTCCAAGAAGTACGACAGACAGTGCCGCCCTGATTATACTCGATAGAACGCGCTTTGGAGAGACGTGTCGCGTGAGATAGCGGGCGCTTTGGACAAGATAAGGACGACAGGTTAATAGTACATTGCAGAGGTATTTTCCAACTAGAATTGTAAAACTGACCTATAGATGTCGCTTTTTAGTGTCATATAAAAGTCAGGCCATTTAATAATCATTTGAATGTCTGGTAGTATTTGAAGAAGTGGAATAGGTTATCGGTACCTGCGCCTGCGTCAAGCCTTTTTTCAGGATAACCGGAGGAAAAAACAATTTTGTGCAGCAATTACTGGAACAACTGGTCTTTTTTGACACAACTACTTTGGTAAAATCAACGAGCACGAACAGACTTTAACTGGGCGTGGGTCTGTGATGGGAACCAACGACCATCCCTCAGATGATCAAATGTTCCGCCCTTAGATATTATGATAAGTCGGACATTACAGACGGCGCCACGCATCGTGGAACTATGCTGTTGTCGGAATAAACTTTCGCGCATGCGTGAGGGTTGGGTGTACTGAAAGCGGCCACGTGCTTTGGACAGCGCCACCTGGTGGCAGATTGAACCTGCATTGTGATGTCAGCAACACAGCGCTACAGCACCACAACTGGTCTTCACACAGTGAGATTGTAGCCAGGTGGGACATCCGACCCCGTGTTTCACGAGTTTGATTGCCAAGTTCCGCAGTGAGTGAGTGAGTGAGTGTGGTTTTACTTTCAGCGACGGAAGCCATCAGTTGACTTAACTAACTGCCCGGCGGGGACCCGTGTACAGATTGGTGAGTGAGTATTGTTTTACGCCACTTTCAGCAATATCACGGCGGGGAACACCATAACGGGCTTCACACATTGTTCCAATTTCGGGAATCGAACCCGGGTCTTCGGTGTGACGGACGAACAGTTTAACCACAAGGCTACCCCTCCGCCTCGTACATACTTTTAGCCCTTGCTTGTTGTAAATGGGGGCATATTGCACCGAGTGGTCAGGTTCGGAGACTTGGTTGATTACGTGACATCGTACCCGACGTTGCTCATAAAATCAGCGGTAAAGAACATTCACTCTTTACAATGGCACCCACCCGATCTTCTGAGTGATGAGCATAAAGCTGGAGCCATCACACATCCCACCCACCACCCGAGGGGTGTTAGCGAGACAAATCAAACCCGTCGTATACGTTTGCAATGGTGAAAACCGACAATTTAAGCAAGGGTGTGGTACCGAATATTGGTCAATCTGGGATTCGAACCAACAACCCGCAGATAATTGCAGGGACAAATACTACGCAACGAAATTAAGTGCCTCAAATTATCTTGCTGTACTTTGTCAACTCGTCATGACAACCGTGAAGATCCGGGGTAGAATAGGTCTTCAGCAACCCATGCTTGCCGTAAAGGCGACTATGCTTGTCGTAAATGGCGACTAACCGGATCGGGTGGTCAGGCTCGCTGACTTGGTTGATGCATGTCATCGATCCAAATTGTGTGGATCGATGCTCATGATATTAATCACTGGAATATCTGGTCCAGACTCGATTATTTACAGACCGCTGTCATATAGCTGGAATATTGCTGAGTGCGGCGTTAAACAACAAACAAACAACCTGCCATCATGTGGTGTGAACAGTATACCAGAAATAGGCTTCACTCATTGTGCCAATGTGTATATAATTGGTATTGAAGAATCTGGGTGTTCGCAGCGGTAATCAAACGTTTAAGCTACAAGGTTAGCTCGCCGCCATTTTTGTTCACGGGGCAATGGATACGGCATCCCGTTGATATGGACAGCCTCTCTGCCACGTCAGCAATCCGACACTTCGCCAATAGACAGGTAGACTGACATCGTACCGTCACCATACCAAACTCATCAGTCCAGCATCTCGGCCATACGGAAAATTAGATTGACCATACTTTCACCAGACCAACCCTTTCAGTGCAGCACCCTGTTTATACGGGCAGGTTGACTGACATTTGTCGGGTCATGTTACTCTAGACCTACCAACACTCATCAGTCCAGCACTTCATTAAAACGGACAGGTAAATTAATACCGAACGGTCACATATGAACACTCATCAGTCCAGCACCTCGTTAATACGGACATGTAGATTGAAAATTTTACTGTACCAAACCTGACCACCCCGTTTATACGGACAATTAGATTAACAGCAAGCTTGTTTAGCTGTAGCATAACAAGTCGACTCTCCATGTCGGATCACGACCCATGTTCGTCAGAGTTACACAGACTGAACCCGTACAGGTCAGTAGGTCAAGACTGTTGGCGATACTTTCAATCTTGAAATGAACTTCACACATCGCCAGGGGCGTTGTTCCATCACCACAAACCCCACTGACCTTTCATATCACACGCTGCAAGGAGCTGTTGTTTATGCTTGGTGTGGATTTGAGTCGATCTTACCAGCCCTCATCGAGCGTTCAATTTGTCATATATAATATTTACGGAAGATTTGTTACAAGGACGAGTTTCTGCAGAGATGCTGTCATAATCAGTGACAGTAATTATCCATAACGCAAGTCCCTTTGGGTCGAGAGACGTGCTTGACTCCTTGAGTAGGAGATTCAGTTTACATTCACGTTGCTTACAATCTTTGATTATTTTAAAAATTATATTTGATGGTTTGAAAATCATTAAAACAATGGGTTTTTTGGCAAATGCATTTCATATGGGAAATCATCGGGTCTGGGCTGGAGGTACACTAATCATGTTAATATTTCATGGTTCTAATTGTGTCAGTCGCCTGTGAGAGGGTAGTGCTTTAAGCCTCAGCTAGAAACATTGCTACACCACGGGGGCCTGTGAATCAAAGGGTTTCGGTCAATCAGAAATATATTTTCATGCAGTTCTACAGGTCACCTTCATATATAACAGTATCATTTTGTATTCATATATGACTTACCGATGCGGTATTTGTTTCATGACGTAGGGTATATCGCGATACACCGACCGTTGGTTTGTTTGTTGCTTAACGCCGCATTCAGCAATATTACAGCCAGTTACAGATCCCGTTAGTCGCCTCTTTCGACAAGCATGGTCGCCTTTTACGGCAAGCATGGGTTCCTGAAGACCTATTCTCGACCCGGATCTTCACGGGTCTGTTTTGGGAGTGACTTCCCCAAATCCACGTCTCTCTTAAAAAAATATGCAACTCGTAGACAAGCGTTGTGTTATCCGTGTTTCTAAATTCATATTCCAGATGTAAGGAGCATATCGAACAACCAGTTCAAGAGCGAGTGAGTTGGGTTTAACGCCGCTTTTAACAGTATTACAGTTATATCACGGCGTGTCAGCTAAATGCGGGAGGATAGCCCGAAGTGATGCAGGTATCAGACGTTTACCACTTTGGTGAAACCCACGCGCACGGGTATGGTGCTGCCAAACCTAAAAACATAATCGGGGCGAACCGGGATTCGAACCCTCAATCATAGGTTTCTGATGTGCCCAAGGGACGCAACTCTGCAAAGCGAATCGCGGCGCCTTTGACGACTGGGCCACCCGTCCAGTTCAAGAGATTATTCGCCATGGATATGGAAAATGACTGGGACATCTGTCAGCTTCGGACATCAAAGGTTTGTTTGTTTGTTTGTTTAACGCCCCAATCAGCAATATTCCAGTTATATGACGGCAGTCTGTAAATAATCGAGTCTGGACCAGACAATCCATTGATTTTTTTAAATGAGTAGGACAAGTGAAAGTAAATCTGTACATCCATTGAACAGCCGTGGTAATCCTGGTTTGGAATAAAGGTCCCCAGCTACCTATACTTGTCGTGAGAGGTGACTTAATGTTCGTTTGTTGTTTAACATCGCGCTCGTCTGTTAATAATCGAGTCTGGGCCAGACAATCAAGTGATTGACTTCATGAGCATCGATCCACGCAATTGGGATACGATGATCCTGTTAGTCGCCTCTTCCTCTTTCGACAAACATGGGTTGCTGAAGACCTATTCTCTACCCGGATCTTCACGGGTGGCATATATGTATGAGTTGCTGGGATGGGGTGGGGTGAGGGTGGAGGAGGAGGTTGTGGAGGTGATGGTGTGTGTGTGTGCGCGCGCGTGCGTGCGTGCGTGGGTGTGTGTGTGGTGTGTGGTGCGTGTGTGTGGATATATACCCGGAATCCCCACAGGTGCTTCAACAAATAGGACACCCGTGCACCCCTATATTCCGAAGTCAATCGATGATATAACTCTCGTGAACAATGACGTCATGGTGGCAATATTAGGTTTTAAACGTTTCTACATTAACCAGTTTAAAAACACACCCTATACGATGCCCATTTGTTAGCCAAATAGGTCCTTTCTAATATCGACTTCATGGTTGCCATGGTTTCCAAAAACATCCGTCACGAAGTTCAGCAAGTATCGCTCATCAAAAGTGCAACTCTTGTGCATCACACGGTTACTCGGCGATTCTCGTACACAACGAGAACTAGAGCATCAAAAGCAGTGAACCCACGGCCAGTACCACATCCCACAAGGCACTGCGCGGAGTTCACCCAGAACAAATGTCCTCAGCCCGTACGGCACGGGTGTGATAACAACTTGCTATTGATTGGCCGATGTTGACACCGACAAGGACGATATCATGTCGTACATGAGCGATCAGAGGGACCCGCATACAATCACCTGATTGTTCCGATAATGAGTCAATATTTGATGGCAAAACAACATTTCACACTAAAGTAACGGCATTCTGAAGTATTCGAACAAATATCGGCTAATACAGGGTTTATTTGTCCTTAGCTTGCGGAGGTCATTTTCACTTAAATGTGTTGGTTGTGGGGCCTGATGCAGGTAACAGTTTCCGCTGTTAGGTAGATTGGTTGAAATATGGATATGCCTCTTCGGGAAGCATGTTTTTGTGACCTTTGCGGGGTTTCTTTATGAAAAAATAATAATTGTTTTTTTAAGGTGATGTTGCGGTTAACAAGTGTAATCAAAGAGAGTGGGGGTCAATTTTTTGGCGTAACGCTTGCTCTGGACGAGTCCACTGAAGATTGTTGGATTGGCAGATATCGAGTTTGGAATCCAACTTTTGAACAACTTGTATTCATTCGTCACCACTCGCCAATTTCCGTAACCTGCAAGAAGACTCGTCCCCCTATTGATGAATGCAATGTGCGAAAATACGACAAACCAATCAGAATGCGCGTGTGACTTCAAGTACTTCGGTCAAAGAATCCCTCAGCAATATTTGTTTCTATTTTACACATGTCCTGCATTTAACATTCACCCAAGATACAGTTAAATGTGTTCAATCGTATTATATATTAATGAAAGTCCCGATGTGTTTTCAATAGCATCTGGAATATATATGATATATGGGGGAAATATACGTGAATCATTACGCAACGAGTTTACAATTCTTTCAGCTGCGCTTTGCGCTTAGACGGAACCCGGTCGCAAAAATGGCCACGAGAGGGGCGCGAATGAGAATTTATAAGATTTGAGGGTTTGGGTGTCAAAGTCTCGTCTGAGGGCCTCAAGTCGCTGTGCGGGGTTGCATCCCTTGAGCGCGCAGAAAGCTGTGATCGTGGGTCCGAATCGCGGTTCGCCAAGATTATGTTTCTAGGTCTGTCAGCACCGTACCCGTGCTCGTTAGTATCACCAAAGTGGTAAACGTCTGAGACCTACCAACATCACTTATTAAGCTGGCACGTCATGATGCTCAAAGCTCAAAGCGGCGTTAAACGTACTCGCTCGCTATTATCGGACAAAATTGTCGTTGCATCAAGCGGCATCGCG
Organism: Haliotis rufescens; assembly: GCF_023055435.1. NCBI lineage: Eukaryota > Metazoa > Mollusca > Gastropoda > Lepetellida > Haliotidae > Haliotis > Haliotis rufescens. The sequence goes on from NW_025963868.1 coordinate 21,449,093, forward strand.
ATAATTCGTACAGTGAAGTCACACGTCGATATAATTATATCATATCACCAACCACCATTAAGATACCGATTCTTCAAAGACTTGTAATACTTTGGTATAGCAGTGCCTTAAGACCAAATATTTAACCGTCACGACTCCATCTTGTTGAAGGCACAGTCAAAAGTCGAATCTGCACGGATTGCACGTGCAAATCACAATCACCAGCTTGACAGCCACACACAAATCTCACGTGATCAAATTATGATCTCTGATTGGACAGGAGCCCATGGTTGTGAGTTTAAGGGGCAGGACGTGGACGGTTATGTATGTTTTCAAATCAGGCATGAAATGATTCGGAGTGTGACGTCATATGCCCGATTCAATTGTTAAACCAATTTATTTTAATGGGGCTCTGCACAGTGAAGTCGTCATCGCAAGTGCTGCACAGAGTAAACTGGTTTCAGTCAAAACATTGAAGAGAAGGCTCGTTTGTTGTTCTTACTGGTGAGTTACAAAATACTAATTGTCAGATTGATTAGTTTAGAAGTCAATGTTTATCAAATCCAAGGTCACAATATAAATATGCCTCGGTCGGATGAAGCCAATCACTCTCCTACCCAGAGTTCCTTGCGGCCTGTCTAGTACTTCTCTCAGAAGGTCACATCTTGCACGGTCCATTCGTGTGTTTCTCATCTGTTTCATTTTGGACGAGTCAACATTTTTAGATAAACATAAGTTTCATTGAGAAAATATCCTAAACCGTGACTATTTTCATTTGGTTATTTTCTCCTGCGGGTGCTGTCATCGAGAGAGGAGAGCTGGCGATACGGTCACTTGGTGTAAAGCTATATTGCCAAGCACCTCACTATCGCAGCCGTAGTAGGTAGAGTGTCTATATAATTATGCAAAATGATATTATAGCGAACCGAACGGCTTGCATTAGGCTTGTCCTTATTACAGAATAAGTGCGTTTGTTTACAACCAGAGGAAAATCGACCGCCTCCGTGGTCTAGTGGTAGAGCGTCCGCCCGGAGAGCGGAAGGTCCGGGGTTCGATACCCGGCCGCGTCATACCAAAAGACGTTAAAAGATGGTACTTGTTGTTACCCTGTCTGGCGCTCGGCATTAAGGGGCTAAAACAAGGAATGGTCGGCTCGGAGTCAGTATACTGTGTCTGAGTGGGGTATTCATGTTAAACTGCGGCATGGTATCTCAGTGAGCTAGCACTATAAATCGGCATCAGTCCAGACTAGTACAAGCAGCCACACACACACACACACACACACACACACACACGTGCATGCACGTCGCTATATAAGTGCAATAATCTTGGACGCGACGTTAAGCCCCATTTCACCTCACCAGAAGAAAGTCCGGTCACGTGAGACGCCTACACCCTACAAGGCGAGCAGAGCAGAGAAAGGTTGTCCCTTTCAGCACGTGCTGCTTAAACACCTGTGCTTTTCTCGTGCACAGGTGTTAAAGCTCTTGCACGAAACTCGCTGATAAGACAAAAAAAACACTGTTTATCTCAAACAGATCAACTTTCCAAGGACACTATGACTGAAACGACAAACCATTGTTTATTTAAGTTTTAATCTTGACCAGGTACACACCATCTGCTAACGTCATAAGAAGCCAGCCTGCGCCTCAGAACGTCGGAGTGAATATCACATCTGCCCATGACTCTTGATATATGATATTTGTCTGCGACTTGACATCTTTTGGAAGAAGGGTCTTTTTTTCGTTTGGTTTGTTGTTGAAATAAATGCCAACTAGTTTTGCAAAAACATGTATTTTTTAGTGATGTCCTAAAAAAGTAGGGTGAATAAATGATTGTAATAGAATATGCAATGCTTGGTTTAGAATGACATGTCTAAAGCTCTTTTTCTTTTATTCATGTTTTTTTCATCTGGGTGCTTTTAATATTTCTGAATATTTTTAATTTCATTGATGGGATAAAAACGGTTGTTCTTTCTTGTAATTCTATCTCATATTTGCGAAATCTTTTTGTCGGCGCATCCATTCAGAAAGCAAAAGAGCCAAACCAAACGAGAAATACATCGTGCAAAAAGTTTAAGAAATCTAAGGTCAAAGGCCTTTAGAGATAGGAAGAGGGTTGTGGTAAATATCATTGTTTTTCCATATCAAAAATACTTATTTTTCCAATATATTCTAGTTATTCGAAGTTTTGGGTCACAACTACAAAAAAACAATGAAAAACCGACATGCGAGGTGTCGCTACGTGAATTTGGATGCAATTCTACCGGATCAAAGCAGTATGATTGGTTGATTGATTGATTGATTGATATTTAACGCCGTACCCAGCAATATTCCAGCTGATTCGCGGCGGTCTGTAATAATCGAGTCTGGACCAGAACGATCCCGTTAGTCGCCTCTTACGAAAAGCATGGGTTGTTTAAGACCCTGAATCTTTGCGGTGGCAAGGACGTTACCTTTAGACCAATCTCGTGAGGACACAAACAATTAATAAAATCTGCTCATGATCACTTGAAGGAAAACCCTGAACTGTAAACTATTAATGCGTGGTCAATAACTATGTCAATAACCGTGTCGACGTTTGACTTCATTATATACTGCTTAAAAGAAGTTAAGGACCACTCGATTGTTATAGTTAGGCTGTCGTGACACAACAGAATAACCATAGCAATAGGAAACAATAGGGTGGTTCTTAACTTCTTTTGTGAAGTATATGTCACCAAATCGTCACTTATACGGCATATGCTGACGGCCTCGCATCTATGTGGAAGTTCGTGGGTTTACCGCGGTATGTGTGCATGTGCAAATATTGACAGCATGCGCTCAAGGCGTTTGCAGTTGTTACGAATTTGAATGTTCGCCTAACAGGAAGGAGAAATGGATTGTGTCGTGCTTTGTATTTTCACTTTGTTATATAAGTGTGTATGCACTTTGCATATTTACAGCATTGAGACGCCCCCTCTCTTTCCCACACTCTTTCAATTATAAAGAGTATTACTAACGCGTTACATTCCATACATCGATTGTATGCTCATAGCGTTACGTAGTGAGTCTCTCTCTCTCTCTCTCTCTCTCTCTCTCTCTCACTCGCTCTCTCCTGAGTGGGATTCAATTAATCATAATAAAATACAAAAAAAATACATATCCAGCATGAAACTGACTTTTATCGGGCCTTGTAAAATTGACTTGATTTCCAAACGGCCCATCCACTTTTAAGCTGTATTAATCGAACTGAATGAACTATCAAACGACGCTTTTAAATCGCGGCATTATTACAACGCAATCTCTCAAAAGCCACAAAAGCGATAACAGAATACGGCAAATCGAAAATGGTTTTAAGAACTCGTGATCAATTTCCCCACAAACGTAATAAAAGCAGATTCTCTTCAGATTCCAATTTCAATTTGATTCTATTTATATACATATACGTTGTATAAGAAATCGCAATGAAATATACATTATTCATACCGTTTTGATTAAGGGTTCACAGCAAGGTCTAATCAGGCAACAACACAATGAAAGGTCTGATTTACTAACACGGGCGACAAAACAAGCCTACAGTGAGAAATTCAGATGTCATCAGGGCGATATTGACACCGATATTGAAATCTACAACTAATCGAATGTTATCAATTGTTCGCTCAGGTGTGTGTCAAAGCAGATTCGGTTTAATGGGTCGTTAATTCCTGGAATACTACCTTAAGTCTCAAAGAAGAGGCATTGTAACCATCATTGTCGGATGGCGACTCAAAGCGCTATTATCATTGTAATGCCGAATACTGGTACTGGCATATCCATAACTGCCTTAATCTATTTCTTATGTTGTGTCGTTATATTGCGAATAAATGTAGGATTCCTGAAAAGATGATATGTAAAATATATATTCGTTAAATAATCGTTAAAGAAACTCTTTTCTGTTCTACATTTATCAGTTAAAACATTTTTTCCCCTTCTTTATTCATTTATCAAAATAATAACACACAAACAAACAAAAACACTTTTGTATTGTGTGTGCTTCTGAACGTAGTTTTGACCCATCAGCTTGTCTTAATAACATGTCATTATTTTTATTTTTATTTTATTAATGCATGTGTATTCTGATATAAAAATAATGACCTAACTGGTAATAAAGCATTTTCTTATCTTCTGTGGAAAATCCGTGTTAGAATTTCCCAAGCCACCTGTGCTTGTCCTAAGACGCGAGTCATTTGACGGATTGGTCAGGCTCGGTGACTTGGTTGATTGCTTGTCATGACTACACGCCATAAAGGTATTAATATGTTATTTACTGTCATATTATTGAAAATAAAAGTAGGACAAGTGAAAGAAATCCTGTAGTACATCCACTTAACAGCCGTGGTAAACCCGGGGTGGAATACAGGTCCCTAGCTACCTTTTCTTGTAGGAGGCGACTTAATGTTTGTTTGTTTGCTTGTTTGTTTGTTTGTTTGTTTGTTTAACGCCACACTCAGTAATATTCCAGCTGTATGACGGCGGTTTGAAAATTATCGAGTCTGGACCAGAAAATACAGTGATTGGCATCATGAGTATGATCTACGCAATTGGGATAGGATGACATGCGTCAACCAAGTCAGCGAGCCTGACCACCCGATCCCGTTAGTCGCCTCTGATACAAGCAAAGTCGCCTTTTTACGACAAGCATGGGTTGCTGAAGACCTATTCTACCCGGATCCTCACAACTTAATGAAAAGGGTGGTTAGGCTCGGTGATTTGGTTGATTGTGTGAAATCTTGTACTGCTTGTACTAGTCCGGACTAATGCCGATTTTATAGTGCTAGCCCACTGAGATACCATACCGCGTGTCACATCAATACCTCACTCAGACACAGTATACTGACTCCGAGCCGACCTGTCCTTGTCCTATCTTCTTAATGCAGAGCGCCAGGCAGGGTAACAACAAGTACCATCTTTTAACGTCTTTTGGTTTTACGTGACCGGGGATCGACCTCCGGAGCTTCCGCTCTCTGAGCGGACGCTCTTCCACCAGACCACAAACAAACAAGTATTCAGAGAGTGGCATTGCACCAAGCCCTAGTGCCAAGCTCGTGTACCTGTTGGGCATTTTGTCCCAGATGGAACAAGCCGTTTGACAGTTTGATGCCTCACCAGCTCAATACAGAGTTGGCTAGTCACGGGTTCGAATCCCAACAAACCTATCATCAATATATCCGTATGTGTGGTAGATTTACGAAAGTTGCGGCGTCAGCGATCTACATGTACATCACTTTGAGTTTTCCTCACACAGACGTTGCTCATGAAGTCATCACTGGTCCTCTGATGCAGACCCATTCATTTACAGACCGCCGTCACAGAGTTGGGATATTGCTAACTGCGGCGACAAACAACATTCATCGAACCCCGACAGTCACGAGCCTGACCACCCGATAAACGTGGTCGCATCTTACGACAAGCAAAGGGGTTTGTTCTTACTTGGCATCCCCAAGAGAGATGAAGAACGTAGATCATTTTGATCTGACATTTCCATTCGGCTTTTCTCGTGGAAAGAAGGGCAAGGAACAGCCGAAGATACAATGATTTGCGTTTGCGTTCCGATCGACCACGTCGCAAGCCATTACAAACGACTGTGAATGAAAACAATCGCCTCGCCAACTCAATACAATTTCTATCGATACCCACTGGAACATGTACAATAGCAAACGAGATCAAGTCTCGCGTTAACATGACCTAATGGGGAGTTCGCCAAGCACACTGAGAAGAATCTGTTGTGACGAAACCGCCTTGGTCTACCGTTCCGTGTCTGCGACATATGGCGGTAATACTCTCCTAATACTGATCTTGAACAAACAAAGAAACAATTACGCTGGTTCTATTGAGTGTGAAATTGAGGTCAGAGATATAAAAGCCACCGGAGCGAGGATTAATCAGGCCCAGTCTTGTAAAAAACGCAGCAGTTGGATACCCAATACACGTGCGTTACGGCTGAAAAAAAATGAAGCCAAGTCGACATCGATGATTTTGTTGCATGGAGAATCGATGGTTTTCGAGCGGTAGGCGAGTTAATATGACTGAACATATCCCTCTTCGTTTGCTTCCTAAACATTGTTCATTTACATGTCATTCTCCGAACAGAAACGAAATTCGTGGAATTCAGTATTTTTTAAAGGAATATTCTTAATGAAGTTCTTCTATGTGACGCTTGTGTGAAATTCAGGTTTCTTAGAGTTGTTTGGACATGTTTTCACTGGATAATTTTTCAGAATTTATTTTGACATTTTCATGGAGTCATCATTTTTTTGTTCGTTTGTTCAAATATTATATTGATACAACCCGATAAACCAGAGAGGAATGTAAGATGAGTGAATGAATTGTTTTTTTATGCCGCACTGAATAGTACTTCAGTTCAAGCACGGCGTGTCAGCTTATAAATGGACGCACTTCGCATTGTGATAACAGATATTGTCCATCGTTTCGCTTATAGCGCTTTGTATTGTAAACACATATATCGCGCATCGTTTGACATATGCTGTGGTATTGTGAACACAGATATGGCGCCTTGTTTGACATATCGCGCATTGTATTGTATATACTTATATCGCACATCGCAGCTGGAACGAATGTTGCGCATCGATCTGTGTATTGCCAGTATTATGGTGAAGACTGATGGAACCACATACTGGCATCGTCAACACGTATCGTACACAGTATCATACGGTGAACACAGCTACAGAGGATATTCACAAAGTATATTTTGGTTTCTGTGTGAATTTCTTTGACCAATACAGATCCCGCCGAAAGTTTGACGTCAAAACACAACTGACGCAGGTCAACATGACTGACTTGTTCATATGTCGATTGTCACAAGAATGAAAAGAACGAGAGATTAAATTTGTCGAAAAACAATTAAAGATGGGATCTTCAAATTGGCAACTAACTCAAAACACCGAAGAATTAGCGTTCAATTTGATCGTGGTGACGCGTTCAGTTTAGCTGTCGAACGTGCAGGTTACACAGCACTTAATTACAAACAGAACTTGTATCTCCAAATCGTATTCGTGTTTCAACTGTCGCGGGTCGCATCGTTCTGTCGTTTAGTACATGTCAAAATTTCGACTTTAACTGGAATAAGTGAGTTCATATTTTTAACGCCACAATCAGGTGTGCAACTGGAGATCCTTTGAGAAAGGTTTCACTGAGTGATTGTGGTGGGGCGTTTGAGTGAGTGAGTGAGTGAGTGAGTGAGTGAGTGCTTGCATAAGGGATTGTATGGAATCCTAGAAGAGACATTGTCCCGTTGTCAAATTGTTGCCTTTACAAAAACAAGCAAATTTAAACAAAGTGCGACATAGCGACATTTGTCCATTTATCGTATTGTCGAACTTTGAATAATATAATATTATTTTTTTTTATTTTACTAAAGGCGACAATGAGACAGTATAAATATGTCGCATTGTCGCGCATTTTAACACCCTTTTTACATATGTTTGATGGAGCGACAATGCGACAACGTGACATTTTTCAAGGTCAATATATATCGTGTTTTGGTAAATTTTGACACTTTTTGATTGATTTTTTTAAGGGCGACAACGCGTCAATGTCCTACTAGGATTCCATAGCAATACCGTGACTTCGACATATTTTTTAATATTTCATTGTTTAATTGGTCGTTGGAATTCATTTTAAAATTCTTAGTCATCTTATGCGGGATTGTCTTTAAAGACAGTTGGTAAAGGTGGGGGATGATTCGTAGGGATCAAGTTTACAAATCATATTGCGACAATAAAGAAAAGGAGATTTTTTGGTCATACTTGTAAGTTGTGTTTTCGGCTGCTGTTAGCAATATTCCAGCAATATCGCTGCGGGGGACACCAGAAATAGGCTTCACACATTGTGCCTATGTGAATCGAACCTGGGATTTCGGTGTGACGACCAAACGCTTTAACCACAAGGCTACCCCATCGCTCAAAGTATATGTACCTGGATGTAACGCCGTTCTATGTATCAGCTATATGTATAAGGCCGGGTTCACATAGTGCCGATTATGGCTCCCGTTTGAGATCAGACAGCGCTACGACACGAAAAGTGAAAAAAGTCGGATAACTATCCTCAATGATCTGGAATGTCCTATCATTGTCTGAACGCAGTCGTGTACGTTCGTAACATAGTCCTACAGCCGCTTTTGTCTAGTCGGATTACAATCGTGACCGTGTCGTGACAGATTCTGCGGTATCGGATCAAACCCGTAACAATGTTCTGTGTTGTCTGGACGGTGTCCTGTGGATCGGGATGCTGTCATGATGAACGGGCATGAATTGTTCATTACCGTTTCTTGTCGATTGAGTCCAGATTGCGTCCAGATCTTGCCGAATGCGAACCGTCTTTGTCGGTTCACTGTCCGGTCACTGTCGGATCTCTGTCGGATCGCATTCGGGAGAATCGGGACGCTGTCGGGACAGATTCGGTCGTTTTTTACCTTGCGGAAGATACAAATCGGACCAGATTCTGACAGAGAACGGGAGAAAAAGGGCGAATTCTGCTGGAAACGGCTGAATCGGGACGCTTCACGAACACTGTCTGACTTTGTGAGTCCTGAACGTGTGACTGAGCCCTAAAGGGCAGATGGGTAAAACCTTAGTTCGAATCTCCGCATCGGTTCGTTTGATTTTTGATGTTTAACGCCGCACTCAGCAATATTCAAAATGGGACAAGATGACATGCATGAACCAGGTCAGCAAGTCTGACCACCCGATCCCGTTAGTCGGTTCTTACGACAAGCATATTCGCCTTTTACGGTTGCTGAAGACCAAATTTACCCCTGATCTTAACGGGTCTGTATTTTCTGAACATAATGATGACACTTATACAAGAAGAAGAGTTAGTTCAACTTTATCAGGGCAATACGCATTGATATCTCTGTCAAACTGAAAAGAAAGACAAACTCAAGTAATTATCCAACACCCATCCATAATGCCAAGATAAAACACCCTCGGGGATGGAGACCAGTGGGAAAAAATGGACCCTCTCCTCCGATTGATAGATCGGCAGATCGGAGTACGAGCGATTCCTACACGTCCGATTGAAGACTGCATGCAGTTCAGTGTGTTTAAAGAGTTTGAAATAGTTCATCATCTCAACGAAAAGACATCAGTCGAGACTGACAAGGGCTGTCCCATCATAACACCATCAATCACGTGACAACATTTACCGCAAAGGTCACGTGATGTCGCCGAGAATCCTGCGAAATTTATAATTGAAATCTGTAACCGAAGCCAACTGTACAATTTGATTCATCGCGAAAATGTTTACGCACAGATAAAAACTGACAACACTACATGGTTTTACATGGTTTGACGGGGCTACGTCACAATACTGGAAATCTGACGAAATGAATATAAATGGCGACTGTTTTATTGAATATTTGACCAAGTTCAATAGAATTCAAATTGGATTTGGAGAGAAACTGTTATCGTTGTGATGGTAGAATTGATATGCATATTTGGGTTCCAGCGTGTGCAAAGGACAGGGTATTGATTAAAAGTTTAAGTCAACGGATCGTGCAGCTAGATGGACGATTATATAACTACCATTACATAACAAATCACGTTTTATGGTTCTTGTTCTCGTGCGAACAAAGGGAAGGCCAAAAATAGCTAACATTTGCCCGATCCTATTCTCGTTAAAGCCCATCCGGGTTCAGATATACACTTCTGTTCTTTTGCTGAGGATTTTCAGGGGGTTTACTCCAGTGTGTCCATCCTTTAAATAAAGTGAGTGGCTTTACGCCGCTTTCAGCAATACAACCAGAAATGGGCCTCACACAGTCTACCCATATAAGTGAGTGAGTATAGTTTTACGCCGCTTTTAGCATATTCCAGCAATACCAGGACGGGGGACACCGAAATGGGCTCCACACAGTCTACCCATATAAGTGAGTGAGTGAGTATAGTTTTACGCCGCTTCTAGCAATATTTCAGCAATACCAGGGCGGGGAACACCAGAAATGGGCTCCACACAGTCTACCCATATAAGTGAGTGAGTGAGTATAGTTTTACGCCGCTTTTAGCATATTCCAGCAATACCAGGGCGGGGGACACCAGAAATGGGCTCCACACAGTCTACCCATATAAGTGAGTGAGTGAGTATAGTTTTACGCCGCTTCTAGCAATATTTCAGCAATACCAGGGCGGGGAACACCAGAAATGGGCTCCACACAGTCTACCCATGTAAGTGAGTGAGTGAGTATAGTTTTACGCCGCTTCTAGATATATTTCGGCAATACCAGGGCGGGGAACACCAGAAATGGGCTCCACACAGTCTACCCATATAAGTGAGTGAGTATAGTTTAACGCCGCTTCTAGCAATATTTCAGCAATACCAGGGCGGGGACACCAGAAATGGGCTCCACACAGTCTACCCATATAAGTGAGTGAGTGAGTATAGTTTTACGCCGCTTTTAGCAATATTTCAGCAAAACCAGGGCGGGGACACCAGAAATGGGCTCCACACAGTCTACCCATATAAGTGAGTGAGTATAGTTTAACGCCGCTTTAAGCAATATTTTAGCAATACCAGGGCGGGGACACCAGAAATGGGCTCCACACAGTCTACCCATATAAGTGAGTGAGTGAGTATAGTTTTACGCCGCTTCTAGCAATATTTCAGCAATACCAGGGCGGGGAACACCAGAAATGGGCTCCACACAGTCTACCCATATAAGTGAGTGAGTGAGTATAGTTTTACGCCGCTTCTAGATATATTTCGGCAATACCAGGGCGGGGAACACCAGAAATGGGCTCCACACAGTCTACCCATATAAGTGAGTGAGTATAGTTTAACGCCGCTTTTAGCAATATTTCAGCAATACCAGGGCGGGGACACCAGAAATGGGCTCCACACAGTCTACCCATATAAGTGAGTGAGTGAGTATAGTTTTACGCCGCTTTTAGCATATTCCAGCAATACCAGGGCGGGGGACACCAGAAATGGGCTCCACACAGTCTACCCATATAAGTGAGTGAGTGAGTATAGTTTTACGCCGCTTCTAGCAATATTTCAGCAATACAAGGGCGGGGAACACCAGAAATGGGCTCCACACAGTCTACCCATATAAGTGAGTGAGTGAGTATAGTTTTACGCCGCTTCTAGCAATATTTCAGCAATACAAGGGCGGGGAACACCAGAAATGGGCTCCACACAGTCTACCCATATAAGTGAGTGAGTGAGTATAGTTTTACGCCGCTTCTAGCAATATTTCAGCAATACCAGGGCGGGGACACCAGGAATGGGCTCCACACAGTCTACCCATATAAGTGAGTGAGTGAGTATAGTTTTACGCCGCTTCTAGCAATATTTCAGCAATACCAGGGCGGGGAACACCAGAAATGGGCTCCACACAGTCTACCCATATAAGTGAGTGAGTGAGTATAGTTTTACGCCGCTTCTAGATATATTTCAGCAATACCAGGGCGGGGAACACCAGAAATGGGCTCCACACAGTCTACCCATATAAGTGAGTGAGTATAGTTTTACGCCGCTTCTAGCAATATTTCAGCAATACCAGGGCGGGGAACACCAGAAATGGGCTCCACACAGTCTACCCATATAAGTGAGTGAGTATAGTTTTACGCCGCTTTTAGCAATATTTCAGCAATACCAGGGCGGGGACACCAGAAATGGGCTCCACACAGTCTACCCATATAAGTGAGTGAGTGAGTATAGTTTTACGCCGCTTCTAGCAATATTTCAGCAATACCAGGGCGGGGAACACCAGAAATGGGCTCCACACAGTCTACCCATATAAGTGAGTGAGTGAGTATAGTTTTACGCCGCTTTTAGCATATTCCAGCAATACCAGGGCGGGGGACACCAGAAATGGGCTCCACACAGTCTACCCATATAAGTGAGTGAGTGAGTATAGTTTTACGCCGCTTCTAGCAATATTTCAGCAATACCAGGGCGGGGAACACCAGAAATGGGCTCCACACAGTCTACCCATGTAAGTGAGTGAGTGAGTATAGTTTTACGCCGCTTCTAGATATATTTCGGCAATACCAGGGCGGGGAACACCAGAAATGGGCTCCACACAGTCTACCCATATAAGTGAGTGAGTGAGTATAGTTTTACGCCGCTTCTAGCAATATTTCGGCAATACCAGGGCGGGGGACACCAGAAATGGGCTTCACACAGTCTACCCATATAAGTGAGTGAGTGAGTATAGTTTTACGCCGCTACTAGCAATATTCAGCAATACCAGGGCGGGGGACACCAGAAATGGGCTCCACACAGTCTACCCATATAAGTGAGTGAGTATAGTTTTACGCCGCTTCTAGCAATATTCCAGCAATACCAGGGCGGGGGACACCAATGTGGGGAATCGATCCGGGGCTTCGGCGTGACGAGCGAACGCTTTAACCACTGGGCGACAAGTGATTACGTGACATTTGATTGGCTAACCAAGCAATGTTTGAATAGGTCTTCAGCAACCTATGCTTGCCATAAAAGGCGACTATGCTTGTCGTAAGAGGCGACTAACGGAATCGGGTGGTCAGGCTCACTGACTTAGTTGATGCATGTCATCGTATCCCAATTGCGTGGATCGATGCTCGTGATGTCAATCACTGGTTTGTCTGGTACAGCTATATTCCAGCTATATGACGGGGGTCTGTAAATAATCGAGTCTGGACCAGACAATCCAGCGACTGACATCACGAGCATCGATCCACGCGATTGGGATCGATGACATGCATCAACCAAGTCAGAGAGCCTGACCACCCGGATCCTGTTAGTCGCCTCTTACGACAAGCATAGTCACCTTTTACGGCAAGCATGGGTTGCTGAAGACCAATTCTACCCCGGATCTTCACGGGTCCGAAGCTTCAGGTAAATCCATTATCTGATATATGGTCAAATTGGCAATTGCTTCCACAGATTTACCCACTTGGGCTACAAAATATCAGAGATCTATTTCATGTTTAGATCAATGTTTAAAGATTCAGTGACAATAACGTTTTACAAGACTGTATGACAAGAAGTAAGACTTTAACTTCCAATAGTCAACGTTATCATATAATGCATAGTGTTATCGATGCGACAAACCATTCCAATAATCTTGGTGTCGCGATCCGATATATATTCAAATGAAAGATGTAGCAGGATGTACTATTAATCTCCATACATCGACTCAAGACCTGCCTGCACAATTAACTGTTGGCAAACGTTCGGAATAAGTCCCATGTGTGGTTGATGATGTAGACAAACATGTCTGCAAGTCAATTGCACTGTATCCTAAGGGGGCGGTTCACTCCGAACAATGTAGTCATACGCGGTTCTAGAAGTTACTCGGGGCACGGGTGGCACAGTCGTCTAAGGCGCCGCGATTCGCTGTGCAGAGTTGTGGCCCTTGCGCACCCAAGAAAACTATGATAGTGGGCTCGAATCCCGGTTCGCCCCGATTATGTTTCTAGGTTTGTCAGCACCATACCCGTGCTCGTGGGTTTCACCGAAGTGGTAAACATCTGAGACCTGCATCACTTTGGGCTTTCCGCCCACATTAAGCTGACACGCCGTGATATAACTGGAATACTGTTAAAAGCAGCGTTAAACCTAATTCACTCACTCACTCTCGAAGTTACTTAGTTGCGCGAAATTGCGTCTTAAACATTTGAATTAAGACACAAATGATAAAGATATTATAACCTTCACGTGTTTCCATGTCGTAAATATCAAATAATTATGTTTAAACAATAATTATTATGTATTATGCGAGCATAAAACAATTAATATTCCTTAGATATGTGCACGTGTGTTTCAGGCAAACAGTTCATTTGCCTTTGCGTGTGTTTATGACGAGTGCCACCGGTGGCGTAGGATACGCTCACCTTCAGCTAGCACCTGATTTCATCACTATTTCATGGACGAAGTCATTCATGAACACGTGTTTATGATGTAGTCGGATCGTACAGTGGACTATGCTTTAGCAGAAAATTAGTTTGATTATGAAAAGGGTTCTGTCGCTTCTTTGTACAGAATTATTTCTGAAATACCTAATTTGCATTGATATTTTATGAATGCAAGCAACAAAAATTGACTTGCTCTTCCCAAGCATATTCAAGGCTTTTCCCAATATTACGGGAACGGTTCATGTTCGGAGATAATCAAGTCTAAGTTCACTAAATCCCGAGGTACTTACAACGCATGCGTGATCTGATTGCCTGCAGCAACAAAAACATTGCTCTTTGAAGCCATATATACCTAACCATTCCCTTCAGCATAAGTACTTTCAAGCACGAATTCAATCAAGTCGAGGATTTTACAAAGCTAATTCCGAGTTATGTTTATTGCACTGGTTCGTTCTGATTGCCACACCAAAAAATGAGCAAGTCTAACAAATCTATGCCGTGATATAACTGGAATACTATTCAAAGCGGCGTTAAACCCAGCTCACTCGCTCTAACACATCTGTGGTACTAGTGTGAAAGATGCCGCAATCATGGAATGGAAAGTATTCCTTACAAAACTAGTTGATCCAGATGTGTCTAAAAAGTGTGCCATCATTTCCACCAAGAGGTGAGGTACGGTGAAATGGAATTTCACGTCGCGTTCAAGATTATTGCACTAATATAGCTACGTGCTGCCACCACGAAGCCACTTTCAACTGTGTACACAATATGTCTATAATACACGGATGCTGACGTTTACCACTCCGAATGTATCGGCTATGGCTCGGAATTGGGAAATCAGATGGACCGGAAGAGCATATCGATCTGATCAGAATATGATGAAATCCATCCTCATCCGAGACATCAGTTATCATATCATGGACAGTTTTGATAAAATTTGTCAAGGAGTCGACATATTCTATGCATTCCATCATCAATTGGAAATAGATCCATAGCCATTGCCTCCATTCGAACATTGTTTGACTTATTTGTCCTCTATTGATTTAGAGTTACCGGCCTTGCATGACAGCGCTGTCTAGTGGCTGGAGGAAATTACCTTCAGACTTAGAGAGCCAGGAAGGGGCGGTAACCCACTCAATCACATCAGTGAAAGAATTAACCGTGTGTCTCCCTAACGTTAAAGGAGGGTGAATGGATTTTAGTTTCTTTACCTAGATTATATAGAGAAGGGTTTCTTCCTAAGCAATGAGCGTTTACTCTGGCGAGAGCCGCGTTTCTCAGATAACCGATACGTTGAATGACGGGATCGTTTACCGTCGAAGAAGACTTCGGGATGGTGTTCCGGGGAAATTGGATAACGTCATCAGGGCGTTGATGGCATGTAGACGAAAGTTGTTGATACAGTACACGCCTTTGATCTGTTGCAATCCATAAACAGGCACGCGTTCGCCAGTCGTGGTTGCAATGTTTCCATGATACACATCTAGGACATATATTTAATTATGCTACTGTGTGAGGGAGTGAAAGTTTCAATGATACACATCTAGGATATATATTCAATGATGATACTGTGTGAGGGAGTGAAAGTTTCAATGATACACATCTAGGATATATATTCAATGATGATACTGTGTGAGGGAGTGAAAGTGTCAATGATACACATCTAGGATATATATTCAATGATGATACTGTGTGAGGGAGGGAACGTTTCAATGATACACATCTAGGATATATATTTAATTATGCTACTGTGTGAGGGAGGGAACGTTTCAATGATACACATCTAGGATATATACTCAATGACGATACCGTGTGAGGGAGGGAACGTTTCAATGATACACATCTAGGATATATATTCAATGATGATACTGTGTGAGGGAGGGAACGTTTCAATGATACACATCTAGGATATATATTCAATGACGATACTGTGTGAGGGAGTGAAAGTTTCAATTAGACACACCAAGGCCATGTATTCAATGATGATACTGTGTAAGGGAGTGAAAGTTTTTATGATACACACCAAGGCCATGTATTCAAAGTTGATACCGTGTGAGGGAGGGAAAGTGTCAATGATACACATCTAGGATATATATTCAATGATGATACCGTGTGAGGGAGTGAAAGTTTCAAAGATACACATCTAGGATATATATTCAATGATGATACTGTGTGAGGGAGGGAAAGTTTCAAAGATACACATCTAGGTCATGTATTCAATGATGATACTGTGTGAGGGAGTGAAAGTTTCAATGATACACATCTAGGATATATATTCAATGATGATACTGTGTGAGGGAGTGAAAGTTTCAATGATACACACCAAGGCCATGTATTCAATGATGATACTGTGTGAGGGAGTGAAAGTTTCAATGATACACACCAAGGCCATGTATTCAATGATGATACTGTGTGAGGGAGTGAAAGTTTCAATGATACACACCAAGGCCATGTATTCAATGATGATACTGTGTGAGGGAGTGAAAGTTTCAATGATACACACCAAGGCCATGTATTCAATGATGATACTGTGTGAGGGAGTGAAAGTTTCAATGATACACATCAAGGCCATGTATTCAATGATGATACTGTGTAAATGAGTGAAAGTTTCAAAGATACACATCTAGGATATATATTCAATGATGATACTGTGTAGGAAGGGAAAGTTTCAATGATACACACCAAGGCCATATATTCAGTGATGATACTGTGTAAATGTGGGAAAGTTTCAATGATACATATCTGGGCCATATATTTAATGATGATACTGTGTAGGAAGGGAAAGTTTCAATGATACACATCTAGGCCATATATTTAATGATGATACTGTGTAAATGTGGGAAAGTTTCAATGATACATATCTGGGCCATACATTCAATGATGAAACTGTGTAGGAAGGGAAAGTTTCAATGATGCACATCAAGGCCATATATTCAATGATGATACTGTGTAAGGAAGTGAAAGTTTCAATGATACACATCTTGGCCATATATTCAATGATGATACTGTGTAAATGAGGGAAAGTTTCAATGATACATATCTGGGCCATATATTCAATGATGATACTGTGTAGGAAGGGAAAGTTTCAATGATACACATCTAGGCCATATATTTAATGATGATACTGTGTAAGGAAGTGAAAGTTTCAATGATACACATCTTGGCCATATATTCAGTGATGATACTGTGTAAGGGAGTGAAAGTTTCAATGATACACACCAAGGCCATGTATTCAATGATGATACTGTGTGGGGGAGTGAAAGTTTCTAAGATACACATCTAGGCATTATAATCAATGATGATACTGTGTAGGAAGGGAAAATTTCAATGATACACATCTAGGCCATATATTTAATGATGATACTGTGTGAGGAAGTGAAAGTTTCAATGATACACATCTAGGCCATATATTCAATGGTGATGCTGTGTAGGGAGTGAAAGTTTCAATGATACACACCAAGGCCATATATTCAATGATGATACTGTGTGAGGGAGTGAAAGTTTCAATGATACACGCCAAGGCCATGTATTCAATGATGATACTGTGTAAGGAAGTGAAAGTTTCAATGATACACATCTCGGCCATATATTCAATGATGATACTGTGTGAGGGAGGGAACGTTTCAGTTAGACACAACAAGGCCATGTATTCAATGATGATACTGTGTAGGGAGGGACAGTTTTATTGATACACATCTAGGCCATATATTCATTGATGATACTGTGTATGGGAGGGGACTTCAATTTAGCACGCATCGGTAGTATTTCAGACAGATTGTGATTTAACTGTTGAATGTCCTTAAAATGAGATCTGACTGACTGATTCAATGAGTACATATGCGTTAATGGCTGCATAAATGTAATCATTCTTAGATGTGCAGGCCCTATATATGACTCAGAGCTATATATACCTGCATATCTTTCAGCGCTACAAATGCGTGTATATCTCAGAGCTACATTTGCAAGGACATCCCAGAGCTACATATACATTCATATCTCAGAGCTACATATGCAAGTACATCCCAGAGCTATATATACATTCATATCTCAGAGCTACATATGCAAGGACATCCCAGAGCAACATATCTCAGAGCCACATATGCAAGGACATCCCAGAGCTATATATACATTCATATCTTAGAGCTGCATATGCAAGGACATCCCAGAGCTACATATACATTCATACATGTATATCAGAGCTGCATATGCAAGGACATCCCAGAGCTACATATACATTCATATCTCAGAGCTACATATGCAAGGACATCCCAGAGCTATATATACATTCATATCTTAGAGCTGCATATGCAAGGACATCCCAGAGCTACATATACATTCATACATGTATATCAGAGCTGCATATGCAAGGACATCCCAGAGCTACATATACATTCATATCTCAGAGCTACATATGCAAGGACATCCCAGAGCTATAAATACATTCATATCTCAGAGCTACATATGCAAGGACATCCCAGAGCAACATATCTCAGAGCTATATACACATTCATTTCTCAGAGCTACATATGCAAGGACATCCCAGATCTACATAAACATTCATTTCTCAGAGCTACATATGCAAGAACATCCCAGAGCTACATATACATTCATTTCTCACAGCTACATACGCATGGGTGTATCAGAGAAGTATAAATACCGATGTTGGTTGGCGCTACGTATACATGGGTATCCGTCATCAACTGGTTCGATTCCAAACATTGGTAAACTCTGCTTAGACCAGTTTCGGTAGATATACCTGTATCACTTCGGATTTTCCTCCTACATCAAGCTGGCGCGCTGTGTAATACTAATAACAAAAACATCCTTTCCATAAACATAAGAAATATGCATTGTAGGATTCCGACCACTACAAAAGCATGACCTTTGTGTTTATTAATTACAACGAAAACGTGATGATAGCAGGGGTTCGCGTAAAGGTGAGTGAGTGAGTGAGTATTGTTTTACGCCTCTTTTTGCAATATTCCAGCAATATCACGGTGGGGGGACACCCGAAATGGGCTTCACACATTGACCCATGTCAGGAATCGAGCCCGGGTCTTCGGCGTGACGAAGGAACCATTTAACCACAAGGCTACCTGACCGCCCCTCGCGTAAAGGTGAGCGTATTCTGCCATACTCGTGACACCCGTCATAAACACATGCAAAGGCAAGTCAACTGTTCACCTGAACAAACACGGAACATGTGATAGAAGTTCAAAAGGAAAGACATCAGACATAAGTTTCGTCATTGATGTCCTCCGCATATCTACCATACCACTTCTCAACAGCACCACTACGGCTGTGTATGCTGTAACCCTGGTCAATGTTATTTTGTAAGTGTCATGTGACGCTCTTTGAAATCCTTGTAAACGCGACGTTTAACCAACTCACTCCTCCAATGCCCTGCAGCTGAAGACCTCGACTCCGACCTAGCAGACCATTGCATGACAACCATGTCGAATCTGGACAGCGGTCATCAAGAAATGTATTAGCGCTGATTTGAAATGTCAGTCGAACTCATGACGAACTGGGGGATCAGAATCGATTTCTCTTATCCGAGTAGCGGATTGGCTATAGTGAGATCTTAATTCGGTTTCACAAGTCATCGGACAAGGCACCTGGCTCTATGAAGACGGTGATCACTGTGTTAAGCCTCTGGTTATAGAGCAACTCGGCGCTGATCACCACCAACTCCCCTAGTGTCCTCAAGTCTCGTATAATGCCGTCATTTCTCACGTGATCACGCGGATATGTAGGATAATCGAGTGGGCTGGACCCATTTCCGTTCGCCTGAGAGTTTTTGCAAAGTGTACTTTCTGTTACATTGAGATGGAACAAATTGTGGTTCCGATCATTTCAAAATAAGATTTTTAAACTAAAGGGTTTCGTCGAGGACGTCGTTTTTGACTACTTTACAAACGTTTCGTTTACCTTGTAGACAAACATGGCGATGTTTTTGTGTCAGCTATTTTCACACATCAATAGACCGTTGACAGATATAGCTTTTTAACTTTCAGAAGTACATTCTAATAGTTTTGCCTTTCCCCGAGGGACTTGTCCTGTTGGCGAAAGGATTTTTTAGAAGGAAATCGCGCCATGAACATTCTCTGTCGCGTGTTTGATGAGCCTGTTTTTGTTATGATCAGAACAAAGAAAGTTCAGTTAAAAGTTACTCTTTTCTAATTTACCGCGATTCTTTAAATAAATATTGAAATCTTATGTTTTTTTTGTTTTAAATTTTGAAAATTTTAAATTAAAAAAATAAGACGACAAAACAACCACGAGTTTTTTTGAAGTTGTGATATACGTGAGCGTTGTATAGCTTTGTAATCTTTCATCTCTAAAATAGACAGACATATTATTTCAAAATAGAATTCTGTATTATTTTATGACTTAACCTAATGTTTTATTACGAGGTGCCATACCCATTGATAATTGAGTGAGTGAGTTGTATTTTACGCCGCTTATATTCCAGCAATATTATAGCAATATTCCAGCAACATCACGGCGGGGACACCGGGAATGGCCTTCACACATTGTACCCATGTGGGGAATCGAACCCGGGTTTTCGGGGTGACGAGGGAACGTTTGAACCACTATGTTACCTGACCGCCCCTCGCGTAAAGGTGAGCGTATTCTGCCACAATGGTGACGCCCGTCACAAACACATGCAAAGGCAAGTCAACTGTTCAACTGAGCGAACGCTTTTACCGCTAGCGTTTGATAATTGAACCAGTGAACGGTCAGTGGTATTTCGGAGTGGGGAGCGATTAGACGTAGGAAATGGTCAGAGCGAATCTGGGATTCGAACCTACGATCATCGGTCCTGGAACGCATCCGTGATTCGTTCCTTCTTCTACAAAAGTATGTTGAGTATACTGACCAGTGCACGGAGTGACCACACGGTCCAGTCAGTGCGCGGGGCAGGTCGATACTGTTTACAGTGCCAGCAGGTGTCCGTACACACCGGCCCTCCGGTCAGACGCATTAGCAAACCGTGCAATAGATGACAGACATCGGATGTCAACACTGCCTTTGTCCGCCATACCGAGTCAACCAGACCTCTCCCGTGCGCGCAGTCGCCAGTTACAGATGTAATAAGATTAAACACATACATCATTTAGCATCGTGTACATATTGCAGGCCAAACACGGACACACCGATAGTAATGTTCACATCGTCAATGTTTGATCACCGATGTTAGTGGTAGCAAGCTTATAGATTGAAAGTATAAACCTACTATTGAAGGACTTCGTGATCAATTAACGTCATGCTGTGGAGGGAGTGTTGTTTTTACGTCGTTTTTTAGCAACAGAGACACCAAAAATAAGCTTACACATTGTTCTCATGTAGTGAATTGAACCCGGGCCTTTTGCGCGAAGCGAACGCTTTACCCACTTGGCTACCGACGCGATACCCCTCCATGTTGACAACCCAATCTTATAGAGGTCAAAAGGTTCTGAACCTGACTAACTTTCAACTATGGGACGTAACAAAGTGAACTAGTCAATGTAGTACATTGTTTGAGTAGTTCATTGCACCAGTATTTGGTCTGTTGAGGCCGTTTGTATATTAGTGACAGCCAGTTGAAATGATTGGGGTTCAAATGGACACAGAAATGGAAAAGAGTTTTCACTTTAGAGAAATTCAGGTCGAAAGTGTATGGGATAAGTGCCCTAGCTAGTCCACTGTTAAACGTTGGGCAGCTGTGTTTAAGACTGGGAGAACAAGCTTTGATGATGACTCTATGTCTGGACTTCCCTCAACTCCCCTCAATGAAGATTCAATCAAGGAGATAGAAAAAACATATTCTGTCAGATAGACGTGTTACCATTGCTGAACTTAAGGAATACACAGGTCTAAGCCATGGACCCACTGAAACTATTATTCATGATCATTTACAGATGAATATTTAGATATTCGCTCGTTGTGTGCCAAAGTTTCACTGACATTGCCAAAGACAATTTAGAGTCTAGTGAGCAGGACTGTGGTTAAATTAGAAAAAAAGAGATTAGTAACGGGTGATGAAACGTGGGTCTACAACTATGATTCCGAGTCAAAACGTCAATCCAAGGAATGGCACCATTCCACTTCTTCGGCACCAAGTGGTTTCCACCTGCTTCCTAAATTGAAAGAACACCTTCATGGAGAGCGCCGTGACGACAACGAAGACCTTAAAGCTGCCGTCAGCGGTTTTTTTCAGGGTAACTTCAGAAAACTTCTTCCTGACTGGAACTGAAAAGCTTGACTATCGATATGAGAAGTGTATTGAAAGCAGTGATGTTATGTTGAAAAATATGATTTAAAACACTTCACAATTGCTGGTTTTGTTCGTAAGTCTTAGAACTTTTTGAACAACCCTCGTATTAAGCCAATCATCTGTCAGCTTTCGGCTTCATTTTTTACCACCTCGATTCGCAAAGTTAACAGAACCCAAATATTCCTTCGATGGTGCTCAGAAACGACAGCATGAAATATCCACAACAATACAACGTCGGAGTTCTTCTTTCTACAAGTACCATCTTTTAGTGTATTTTAGTATAGTGCGGCCACGTCGAACCACCGGCCTTCCGTTCTCCTGGCAAAAGCTAACGAGACTTGACTTTCAGTAATCTGTCACAGAAGGACACGAGACAGTGTCACAACAGATCCTGGGTACGCGTCTCTCAAGAGGTGACACAAATGGGGAGCTGGATGTAACACTAGGCTATTATTTGGATTTAAGACACCCGTCACATAGTTTGCCAGGGTTATGCAAGTCCAAACCATTCAATCACTGAGATAGCCAATTCCAACCCTTCAACATAAAACCGTCTGTGTGTGACAGGATTCGAGGTCAAAAGAATCCAAATGGTGAACTCGTGTTTCGCTCTGTTTGAGATTAATTATCTCAGTGTTGGCAAGTTGTTTCACATACACCAAGTTCGAGCCGTTTGACGTTGACGACAGCGTCAGTACTCAGTGATCGACATACGTACTTGATGAACCTCGTGTATTCGTCTCTTGTGGCGTCGTGTCTTCAACACTTTTTTTATTCAATTTGTTTTTATGACGGCGCGCTGTATATAATAGAGTCGGAGTCTGACAAACCGATGATTGATGTTATGAGCAACGATCCACGCCGTCGTGACACGATGACATAAAATCAACCAAGTGACCGAGCCCTACCATCCCATCCATTAATTAATCTCCGTCCATTAATTCATATCCGTCCATTAATCCATCTCTGTCCAATAATTCATCTCCGTCCATTAATCCATCTCCGTCCATTAATTCATCTCCATCCATGAATTCATCTCCATCCATTAATTCATCTCCATCCATGAATTCATCTCCGTCCATTAATTCATCTCCATCCATTAATTCATCTCCATCCATTAATTCATCTCCATCCATTAATTCATCTTCATCCATTAATCCATCTCCATTCATAATTCATCTCGTCCAATAAGCATGGGTTGCTCAGGGTTAATTCTAAACCGACATCCAGAGGCGGTAAACAGATTTTTAAAGGGGTAATCGAAGTGTTGTTCAACGGTGAGGGGTGCGTCAAACACTCACCCCTACCTTCCCCAAACCACCCAACCCCACACACCCAGACCACACTTGGAGGATGCCAGCTTCTTGTGGATCAATGAAGGTTCTCGCCGTCGTGTGGTTCGTACACGGGCACTCTACCGCTGTCAAAAGCACAGGGTCAGAGCGCTCGCGACCCTTGACCCCTGAGTTTCCGTGTGTTGATGAGTCTGTTATTGAACGCTGATAACATGTCTTCGTAAATCACACGTAATGGACACAACACTCGACGTCACGCTGTGGCGGGGCATCTGGTTAAAGACTGACCGATGACCACTCGTGATTAAGCTCACCTTACCTCATTACCTTACAAACACATCGATCATGCCTTTGTCGACCATATCGACAGGCATGCAATGGATGGAATATTAGAAAATACCATCGCACCGAAACACATCACCTTTAAAATTCGGTTTCAGTGTTTTTGTTTATGTCAGAGAAACTGGATGTGAGGCTTTTTTCACATAAAACATACACAATGGTTAATGTGTGAATCCAGTCTGAACACCAACAGTCTGATTCACTTCTAAAGGTGGCATTTAGAAGTTGTTTGTTTGTTCTTTAACGCAATATTTCACCTATATGATGGCGGTCGGTAAATAATCGAGTTCGGACCAGACAATCCAGTGATTGAAATCATGAGCATCGATCCACGCAATTGGGATGCGATGACATGCATCAACCAAGTCAGTGAGCCTGACCACCCGATCCCGTTAGTCGCTTCTTACAACAAGCATTGTCGCCTCTAACGACAAGCATGGGTTGCTGTCGACCTCTTGTAACCCGGATCGTCACCAGTCTAACAAACAGCATACATATTGGTACCCCAAAAGTGGTTGAAGAATATATATATATATATATGGATCAGATCTAATATTTTCGATTTAACTGTTTCATGGGAGTATACAGGTTACAAAAGAAAACGTCTCATGTTGAGTGAACTATCCTTAATTTCGTGGGACGAAACCTCTGCTCTTGCGACAGGTGAATTCAATCGCACGCGCCAGTGCACCAGCGGGGTATCAAAACGTCACTTTCGCACGTCCTGCACGAGGTTTCAAATCGCCCCTGGGAATTCGCAGCAATTTCTATCAAGGGAGCAAACTTTTGATTTTCAAGGGAGCAACCTTTTGATTTTCAGTTCTGGGGAGGGCGGTGTTCTTTCTGAAAACATTATCAAACACCTTCTAGTATTTTACATACGCCTCGCATTGTAGAAAAGACATCACTTGCCCTTTTCTTGCAATAAAAGAGTGCAAAGAAGACAGTTCTGAGACTGATTGCGTGTCATTGTTGCCGGACGCCGACGGTGTGGGATGCTCATAACATCAGTTACTGGTTTGGCTCGTCCAGACTCGGTTATTCACAGGCCCCGTGATATAGCTTGAATGTTGTTGAATGCTGAGTAAAACAGTTAACAAATTAAAATTAATTCAACAAGCCCTGGTGAGTATCAAAAACCGATTTGTAGCGCCTGGCTGCTTGTGTCGTTTCATTGGAACCTGTGATGACAGTTTTGCCCCATCATCTAGATCGGTGAAGGTAATCTAAAAGCAAACATGACTTGAAGTGATAATTTACCATTCTGATCTTGCCATGACAGCCCTTATGGCCATACACAATCACGTTGCCATGCATAATAATACCTGCACTGATTTAGGAAGGCTTTCTAATCCGCCGACAGCAAAGAATACTATACTCATTTTGTGAATGGCAAGGGCTTTTCATTGAAGACTCGAGTCTTCTTCATCAAATAGCATCTATATCGACCTTAACCCTAGATGCCACAGGGACCAGGGCTCCGTCATGATGAGGAAATGGGATTGTGTTGTCTACTGCTCATTGAGTGAGACTCCATACACTAACGAGAGGGCTTGAACCGTGACGATTGTCTCCCTTGGGATTTGGGCAATTAGGTCCAGGGCCCCGTCAAACAAAGCTATCTTAGCGCTAGGACTGTCCTGTGTCAATGTTGAACTAATACATTGTTCGCTAGACATGCTTGAAAAAAACCGCGATGTATAGAAAAAGTGAAACACATGCCCAAGATTGACTGGGGGGTCGGGTAGCCTAGTAGTTAAAGCGTTCGCTCGTCACGCCGGGTTCGATTCCCGACATGGGTACAATGTGTGAAGCCCATTTCTGATGTCCCCCGCCGTGATATTGCTGGATGATTGCTAACAGCTGCGTAAAACCATACTCACTCACTCATCATAGACTACATCATGTTCACCAGCATAAACAACATATCTCTAAGCGAAACCAGTTGGCATCGTCATCAGATTTATGATTATTTCATGGAGAGAATCATCATTAACAGAACCATAATCAAAATCGCCATATTTGTCGTCGTCGGTGTTATCATCACCTCCAACGACAAGAACAGTCACATCATAATCATCACCATCATCAGCATCAACGCCACCATAACAAACCACATCACAATCACATCGACATTACCATAATTGTCACCACCATCAGAACTAACAGAAACATAATCACATCATCCATAACATCATAATAATCACCATCGTCATCGGCAAAAACACTATCAAAGTCAACATCACTAACACTAACACTAACAGCATCATCAATACCACCACCAACTTCATCATCAACAGTAACAACATCATTGTCAATATCACCACCCACGTCACTTTATCAATATCGCCACCCACTTCACCAACACCATCAGCATCATCTTCAGCCGTCCACGTCATTCACAAGATAACCCCATTAATAAACAAAGCATTGTTAGTAACATGATTGTGCAGAGTTGCGTCCTTTGAAAACGTCAGAAACCTATGATTGTGGGTTCGAATCCCGGTTCGCCCCGATTATGTTTCTAGGTTTGTCAGCACCATACCCGTGGTAAACGTCTGATACCTGCATCACTTCGGGCAACATCCACCCACATTAAGCTGACACGCCGTGATATAACTGGAATACTGTTAAAAGCAGCGTTACTCACTCACTCACTATTACCATGACAAAACTAATAGCGTCAATCGTCCCTAACATCGTCATAATGTACAGTGTGTTTGAAACATTTCCGGCTGAAATGAGGGGACACGCATCTCGGAGCCCTAAAATGTCACAATTTGATTGGACATGCTTACCCTTTCTTGAAACACCTGGTGTCACTAATGTTTAATGATCATTTCATATAATTGTCTTCACTGGAGTCTGTTTCGGCCAATAACAAGGACTGATTATTTTCTGGTGTGGGCGTTTTCAATTGATGTGGTATTTACAGTTATTCTATTAGAAAAGAGAAAATATTAAAACACATCTCAAATTTCATAATTTGCGACACTCGATAGTCACTCAGAAAATATGAGTTTCATAAAACTCTAATAATATCAATGTATCATACAGAGCATGAAAACATTAACTACATACTAATAAAATAATAAAATGGCATTGACTGAATGTCGTTTGTCTGTGAATAAACTCTGTGTCTGGGGTCCAATTATTCATTTTTGTAACATTTACTTCGGGCATGCAAGAGCACCTTTAACCGACATAGTTTTTTTATTACTGTTAGCAATCACAAAAACGCCTGACATGGCGTGGGATAACACCAGTCGCGCTGTTCAGGGCGTTGTCGTGACAATATGTAAATGAACATCAACTATGAATACATACTAGGATACGAATTAAATTTTCTTATTCAACAAGTATCGATTTATGAATTCTGACGACTATAATTACAGTAACAGATGGGCCGACCACTTAGTCAGACATTTGTTCATATAATATGATCACATGATAGCTGTGTTTAATAAGGTTTAGTTAGAATCCATTGTGGCGTATGCAGCCGTGCAAGAGTATGATATAGTCAAGGGCTGTCACTGGATCATGTGAAACAGGCAAATCGCCAAAATGCTACAGCATCAAATTGGCTTGGATTTTAAACTAAGTGCCACTCGCAGACAAATTGGTAAAAAAACGCAGTGTACAAAATCGGAATAAAATTTAAAAACCTATTTTCTAAAAATTAGAGTACATAAATATAATAATTGAATTCAGTGCAATAATGTAAAGCGCATTAAAGCTTCTTCCTCCTCTTTATTGTTCATATCAGTGAAGTACAAGTCGTCAATGGGGAGACATAACGTGAGTTATTACTGTACTAAAATGCACAAGGAAGTTTTGAATTTCAATTTGTGAAGTTTTACTGACAAAGGCGGCACATTCGAAGTTGAATTGCGGCCTCTTGGAAGGTCTGGATAAGTCCATGCTTGCTATTGTTGTCATTGTTTAAGGGGATCGGGTGGTCAGGATCGCTGACGTGGTTGATGCATGTTACTGCCACTTCGTTTCCATTTTCCCGAGGCAAGAGAGTTAACTGACTTTAAAGGTCCAGTTTCAACCCTTGCCGAACTAGGCTGGAATTCCTGGGCTCGACCGTAGCGCCATCAGTGGCCAAACGAGTATGTCCCTTCTATGCCCCTCCTATGGACCAATCAGACTCCACCTCTCGTATTACTTGCATTTTTTTAAACAAAACGACAATCAAGATCTATGTTTAAACGTGATTAATCTGTGATTAAACGGGTCTTTCATCGCGAAGTGTATAAAATCACGTGAACACCTTGATTAGAAACTTGAAAAGATTTGGAAAATATCTGTTGACTACGAGTTGTCCGTGCACATGCTGTGCAAATCCTGCAATCGACCGAACTCTGCATGACAGTTTACGAACCGGATTTTGATTTCGGTGCGCGATTTTGATTGGACTATGCATAGACTCGTTAGTCCGGCCAAAATCGAACTCCATAATACCAGCCTAGTTCGGCAAGGGTGGAAACTGGACTTTTAAAATTTATAGTCTGCTAACTCTCTTGCCTTGGGAAGATGCTTCGTTTCGGAATAGATGCAAGCATGTATCTTCCCTTATCTATGTAAAGTCCAGATTCAATTTGAAACAAAACCAGCTGCGGTTTTGGACAGAGTGGGTAAAGCGGTTGTTAAGACTGCTTTGTACATTGTTACATTTATTTGACCGTATCAGTTTTGTGTGGGAGGTAAGCACAAAGTGTCGCAGCTCATGAACGTTTACATTTTAGGCGAAACCCAAGGACACGGGTATGGTGCAGAAAAACCAAGGACGTTATCTAGGATTCGAACCCACGACTATAGGGTCATGGCACGCCAAAGGGATGCAACTCTGCACATGGACTTTGTGGCCCACTGCTGACTATCACAAACAGTTCTTTACTCAATACTTGGATCACCCAAGCGTGATGTTTGTGGGCTTTTTTTTACATATCTACACAATGCCGCTATCGGTCACACGGATTCATTTAAAATCAGTTGCTTTGTCTTTTGATCGCGTCTGTGGTCTAGAGGAAAGAGTGTCTGCGCGGAGAGCGAAGATCGTTAGTTACGCCTCCGTGGTCTAGTGGTAGAGCGTCCGCCCGGAGAGAGACGTTAAAAGATGGTACTTGCGTTCGGCATTAAGGGGCTAAAACAAGGACTGGTTGGCTCGGAGTCAGTATACGGAGTTGGGTATTCATGTTAAACTGCGGCATGGTATCTCCACTATAAACTCGGCATTAGTCCGAACTAGTACAAGCAGACAGACAGACAAACACACACACACACACACACACACACACACACACACACACACACACACACACACACACACACACACACACACACAGACACAAAGATTGTACTTCTTGTTACCTTGCCTGGCGCTCGGTATTAAGGGGATAAAACCACGTCATTCAGTGCCGGGGGCGGTCGGGCTGGCTTATGGTTAAAGCGTTCGCTCATCACGCCGAAGACCCGGGTTCGATTCCCGACGTGGGTACAATATGTGAAGCCCATTTCTGGTGTCCCTCGCCGTGATGTTGCTGGAATATTGCTTAAAGCGGTGTAAAACCATACTCACTCACTCACTCACTCACTCACTCACTGACTCACTCACTCACTCAATCAATCAGTGCCGATCAGTCCTTTTCTTTATCCATTAAGCGCTAGGCGGGATAACAGCAAGGACCTAATCTTTTAACGTATTTTGGTTTGACTAACTATCTTCCGCATTCCGGGCAGACGCTCTATCCACTAGACCACGGAGGCGATCGAGGAGATCTGGACATAAAAGGTTCAATGTTTGGACTAGTCCTGTTTGTGGCAGTGATAATATAACCGACGTCATTATCTACGTGTCTGGATTCTGTTTTAACGAAGCTCCATCCGATGAAGATTTTCATTTTGTCGTTAAAAAGAAACCGTCCAGAATACAAAGTGTCCACTGTAACTGCGTTACACAACCACCATGAAAGGTGACACGTGGTTCAAATAACGTCATTACTGTGACACGTGGTTCAAATAACGTCATCACTAATACACGTGGTTCAAATAACGTCATCACTGATACACGTGGCGACAAAATGAAGGCCTCATTGAGTTATGTGGTTTAAATAAAGTCATCGTTCTGACACGTGGTACATAACAACGTCACCACTGAAACACGAGGTACAAAATAACGTTATCACTGAGATACGTGGTTCAAATAACGTCATCATTGATACACGTGGTTCAAATAACGTCATCACAGACGTAGAATATAACGTCATTACGAAGACACGATGTAGAAAATAACGTCACTACAGAGACACGATGTACAAAATATCGCTATCACTGAGACACGTGGTAGAAAATAACGTCATCACAGAGACACGGGGTACAAAATACCACCATCGCTTAGATACGTGGTACAAAATAACGTCATCACAGAGACACGGAGTACAAAATACCACCATCGCTTAGATACGTGGTACAAAATAGCGTCATCACAGAGACACGGAGTACAAAATAACGTCATCACAGAGACACGGAGTACAAAATACCACCATCGCTTAGATACGTGGAACAAAATAACGTCATCACTGAGACACGTTTCTCTTCACTGATAACATTGGCAATCCGTCGGTGGAAAGTCTAAGCGATTCTTCATGTCATAGCTAACCCTTTCACCAGGCTATGCACACTGTATGGTCTTCTCGCTATGGGATTCGGTATATGACGTTTTTTGACGTGATTCCCACCACCATGCACGAGTCTGTTGAGATGACATTTTATGGACGTTTGTTCAGATTAGGTCGTGACACATTTATGGGACGGGGAGATGTAAATTCTCAGTTATAAATCCAATAAAAAATCAACAAACCCCTCAAAATCAATGTTTTCTGCAAATAACTCGACATGAATCCCACCATGCCATTAAACAGCCGATGTGTCATTTATGTTCATACATTGCAATAACGGTAGATTGCATGTGAATGTAGCTGCGTCTATATCAAGGCTCACGATCTCTTAGAAACGTCAATGTGTATTGATGTCCCTTTTCAACAGCCCAGCAAACAAATCAGGATTCTATTCCCCGAAAATATATTCTGTCCTACCTTTATCAGGAGATTTCAGTGATCAGCATCGATATCCCAGTAATCCAAGATAATATAGATTGTAAACGTTGATCGCCATTGCTAATTGCATGACAGTAGGATAAAATTCATCATCGCTTCGTGTAGGCTTAGCATGCATCAGAAACATCGATTGCATTCAGTCCCGTTATTGATTCTAGGGGTTTGTGTTTTACGTTCTAACTGCGTACCAATTATCTCCCGATTCCTGCCACTAATGCATACAAACACTGGAACAATAAAACCTACTCACTCCAAACGCGTTAATTTACGTACATTGTGACGTCACGTCACGCTTACGGTGGATTCGTTGTCACTGGAGTATTTCCGTAAAGCATTGAGCTTATCCCGGGTTAGGACAAATCGCTTTGGGAACGTCACTTTTTATATCTGCAAATACTCTGCAAGTGACCCGATATGTCCCTAGTAGCTTGCAACAGCGATAGCACGATATAATTCATTGATTTCGTTGCCAACGCTTGATTGTTTCGCGGTAATCTTAACAAATATGTAGTTTATTTTAGTCCTGCGGAAAGCAAAATATATGTTTGTTCAGTGATGCTGCAAGGCAATGTTTACTTCGGATTGTCAGAACATGCTTTAGGGGAAGAGCATACAACGCAATAACGCCCGCTAGGAATTCAAACAAAGGTCCTAAACAGGAGTGTTAGTTTTGCAGAAACGCTACATTTGAATATTCTCATGGTTATTCTTGGCGAGTACTATGAAACCAGTCAATGACTTGGATAGGTGATGCGTCTATGTGATCACGGGGCCATTCTACAAACAATGTCCACACTGCATGAAAAGTCATGTTTCCGTTTTCAGGAAACATTCCGGAAACACTACAAACTTTTGCACAATACTTTTGAATGTTTCGTGGTCCAAATTATGAAGGTATCCGGAAAGCGGAAACATGTCTGTCCGTGCTGCAAATGTATCACATATTTAATTAAATATGCCATAAAAAAAAACAACTTAATGTTGGATAAGGTAAGCCATGGAAACCTCTCAGAAAGAAGTAAATTGGTCGTGAGTGACTGAGTGAGATGTGATGTGCTTGAACCAATGTATTCTTGATTATGAAGTGTTTTACCTACATTCTAGTATAATAACCCAGGACCCATTCGCCACCAAAACTTCGTTTCGGAAGTGACGTCGCCTTATCGTTTCGGAAGTGACGTCACCTTATCGTTTCGGAAGTGACGTCACCTTATCTATTTCTCTTATCACTCTGCACAGGTGTTTTCTTGCACATGAGTTTATAATCAACAACCAATTCAAATGAGTGTTCGGTAAGATAGTTTCGCAGAGATCGAATTCACAACTGTCGCCTCGTACAACCGCAGCCTCGATACATTAAATTGAATCTGCCAAGCGTTACTAATTGCATCGGAGTCGAGTGTTGCTTATAGCGCCGCATGTTTCGTTCCTGAAAGAACTGTAATTTGATTGGACGCCATGTTAGCATCGGACTAGACTCAAAAGGAATATATGGGGACGAATAGGTTCAGGGTATTAATCATAATTGAATGGAGATATAATACACGGTGGAATCTAGAATTGAACTAATGAGGTGAGGTAAAATGAGGCAAAACGTCACCTTCAAGATAACTGCACTGATATAGCGACGTGCATGCACGTGTGTGTGTGTGTGTGTGTGTGTGTGTGGCCTTCTAGAAACTGTCCCATTCAGAAATTTCGCGAACGATCAAGCCTGCAAAATTCATGTATAAGGGCAGATAACTCTTCTCGTACAAGACTATTCTGGAAAGCTCCACTCCGCGCCATGACAACACTTGACATCTCTTTAACTTGCAGTTCAGTCATTGCTGCTAGTGACAACTACTACAAATATAGTTGCAAGTTTCAACCGCCACAAATATGACCAAGACACATGCAATATGTACGGATCACAATTGCGTGGATCGATGCTCATGATATCAATCACTAGATTGTCTGGTCCAGACTCGATTATTTACAGACCGCCGTCATATAGCTGGAATATTGCTGAGTACGGCGTTAAACAAACAAACAAAGGTATACGGCGATATCATAGTTTATTGTTTATGCCTACGGGCATTACGTCAAAACTAAATGACGTCATGTACCAATGAAATAAGCGGTTGTTGTAGCATCTCGCAGCATGCATCATGGTTGCATCGTAAGAACACCCTGATGGTAACTTTTTTAAATCACACACAATTTGTTACTACAAACCGCACTGAGAGAAAGCACCTGGATGACATACATGGCAGTCGTCATAGTGAGCAGCTGTACCACCCACTCCGGTGCCATGATCACCTGACATTACGTCACTTTCCATCACATTACGACACAGCAATATAAGGGAATTCGAAACACAGAGATAAGGGAGTGCGCGACATCGAGATACGAGGAGTTTGATACATCGCGACAGGGGAGCTCGAGACATCGTGATAAGGGGGTTCGTGGAATCGAGTTAAAGGAGTTCGAGATATCGAGATAAAGGAGCGCCAGAGAAGAAGAGAAG
This sequence comes from Haliotis rufescens, assembly GCF_023055435.1. Classification (NCBI taxonomy): domain Eukaryota; kingdom Metazoa; phylum Mollusca; class Gastropoda; order Lepetellida; family Haliotidae; genus Haliotis; species Haliotis rufescens. Next base: position 21,482,475 of record NW_025963868.1, read on the forward strand.
GCAGATCGAGAGAAGGCAGATCGATATATCAAGATGTTCGAAACAAGGAGACAACGGAGTTTGAGACATCGATATGTTCGAGACATCGAGATAATGGCGTTTTAGACATCGAGATAAGGGATATCGAGTTGTAGGTCTCCCAGTTGATATTAAAAGCCAATACATACTACACAGAACTAATAATAGTGTTATACCTGATGCCAAAGGATGCGTTTTCAGTGAGGTTGTTCCAAAAGTCAAGTTTGATTTTTACCAAACTGAAGTAAAAGCTTTGTGGCAATATTGCCTCGCTGTTCCCACAGATCCATGCATGGGCTACGTAGATGATTGAAAAGTTAATTAACGACGAAGGATGATCTTCAAGCACCGTCGTTCTTTACCTCCCTAATTCACTGCGCGTCTCAGCGAAGTAATCTCTCCATCCTCTTTACTTTAAATATGTGCACAGAAGCAGTGCAAATTTACGACAGAGAAGAAAATAAAACTGTAAAAACTTCTTCAAACAACTAGAAACCCACAAACTGAATATGGTCAGGCATGTCATGTTTCAGTCATACGATCGCAAGATTCTTTGACGTCACACCCTAAACAAACACAAATGAGTAGGTCCCTCAAGGTCATTAAGGGGTGGCAGGGGGTGGCCCGGGATGGGGTGTGCTGGGGTGTGCAGGGCTCATATAAACTACTTTTAGTTATCTCAGTGAGTGTCAAATGACTGTTGGTGATTTTTTCATAAACAAACAAACAAACAAACGAATAATGTAAAATAACCTCTATCAGGAATTCTAAGAGTGAACATGGTTTTACGCCGCTTTTAGCAATATGCCAGCAACATCGGTTGGGGTGGGGCGAGATCGTACCGAGCAATCGTGACGATCGAAGGCAGGGTTCGAAATTCCCTATAATAGAATGCCTGGTGACAAGGTAAACAAAATAATAATGGTGAAAATAGTGTACGGGACACACGTTATAAACACACTGTAAAGTTTATTATACGAAGCCAGTGATAAATGTCCATATAAGCATAGTTAATGTTATTTCTAAAACAGACTTGGAAATTCTGAAAATGATAAAAATATTATTTTTAGTGAATGAGAATGGATAACACTTTTAAGATTAAAACTGCCTCATTTTCAAGCCGATTAAGTGACATTCGATGAGTTCGAAGATTATTCTTTTAGTTGGTACACTTCAATCCTAAATTTGTTGTTTCCCTGACTGGGAAATACACATCGCTATATACATGTAAGTGCAAGCGGAGTTAAACACATTTCACCTCACCTCTTCAAGAAACTAAATATACACAGTAAAAAAAGTGTTGCACCCCCTATACTTTTTCATGGAGGGGTGTTTTGAAAGGGTGTAAAGATAACCGAATTAATATTATAACCAGGATTTCGTGTATACCAACAAACCAGTGTATTGTCTATACAATGAACTTAAATGGGGTATTCCATGACCTTATGGCATGTAATAATCTCATGCTGAACTTTTACGAAAAATGAACGAACAACGAAGACGCATTAAGTATGGTGACATCTCAATAATTTTTAGTGACCAAATTCATCCAATAGGGTAAGAATGTCATATGGAGATTTGACGAACACAGTAAGTCAATATCGAGAACTTCCACCAAGCACTTGGATCACAGCTTGAAGTCTTCGTCTCATACTCCTCACCAGACGTTGGAATCGCTCCATGGGCAGCTGCTGCCACTCCTCGTGTAATGCTGCTTCCAATTCACGCAAGTTCTGTGGAGGAGGGTCCCGACGATAAATCAGGCGTCCCAAAATGTCCCATACATGTTCCAGAGGATTCAGATCTGGACTCATTGCTGGCCATGGAATCTGCGTCAGAGCATTGTTGTGGATAACCTGGGTCACAGCTCGTGAACGATGTGGTCTGGCATTGTCATCCATGAATATCGGTCTGGTGGCCAGTGGATGATTGTCAAAATGGGGCACCACAACTGGATTCAGCACCTCTTGGATGTAGCGCTCCCCTGTCAGGTTGCCTCGTATGGTCACTAAATCAAGCTTACAATCAAATGAGAAGCATCCCCAGACCATAACAGATCCACCTCCATATGGTACAGTTGGCATGATGTTTCTTGCAGTATAAGCTGTTCCAGGACGCCTTAATACTCTCACTCTGCCATCCACAACATGCAGAAGGAACCTGCTTTCGTCCGACCAGTGGACTCTTCTCCAGGACCTCAAGTTCCAGTTCTGTCTCAGTCTACACCAGGCTAGACGTAGTCGTTTGTGGTTGTCTGTGAGTTTAGGTCGCTTGATAACCCTTCTGGACTTCAACCCTGCAGCTTTAAGACGATTTCTCACGGTCTGGGTACTGAACTGTTGACGAGGAAGCCAAAGACGTTTCAAGGTTGTGCTTGTAGCAAATGGATGACGCCTTACCACCCTCAACAACGCTCTGTCATCTCTAACTGTGGTCTTACGTGGTCTGCCAGAGGCTCTGCGATTCCTTACATCATTAGTTTGTGCGTGTTTTCTGACCAAACGGCTTATTGTTGAGTAGTGATGTCCGGTTCTTCTGCCAATCTCCTTGAACGAAAGACCTGCTCCATGAAGGCCAATAATCTGCCACTTGACTGCTTCTGACAATCGTCTACCCGGCATTGTGGGTTACAATAAACTGGGCTGTCAGAGAACATCTTTTATAGGCGATGTTGAGCTTAAGAAGATACTGCAATCTGCAAATGTCATGCACCATGCAATTCACGTGCTGATTGCTACGTTTTGGTGATCATCTTCCCTCCGAAAACATTACACATTTAACATCAGATCCCCAAGGAATACCTACCATTAAAACCAGAGTCGGGCGTTTTAAATGTTGTGATGTATCAAACGTATTAATGTGGGGGTGCAACACTTTTTTTACTGTGTATATCTAGAGCAAATGTCTCTATGTTTTACATCTGTTAAAAAAGAAAGTTCTCTCATACGTTGTAAGGCAAGTAGTGTTTTTTTATTGTGACACTTAAACCCTTTGCGACTCACGTCAAGGAAATTTGAAGACTGAAAAAAGACCACACTGGATAACTTTAACAGAAAGTGATGAATATGCTGAAACAAAGGTGGCAGAAATTCTGTCAACCATTCTCATTGATTGTGTTTCTTCTGTAGCGCACACACACCGGCGTAGTTGCGGCTTAGCATAACACCACTGCCACAGGCTAATTTGCATATCAAGCGACCGGACTTATTCTGAAATCAGGACAGACTGGCCTAATGCAAGCCTTTCGTTACGCTTAACATATTGTTTTGAATAATTATATAGATATGCTAATACAACTGCGACGGTGAGGTACCTGACCATATATGTTTATACTTCAACGTGGCCGTATCGCTAGCCCTCCGTAGGGCTTCGAGGATAGCACGTGGAGCGCTACAACCAATGAAAACATAGGATAACTACGCAAATGGAAATAGTGTTTTACGTTTTAGGATATTTTCTCAGTGAAAGTTAACCATTCTATGAAAGATGTATATTTAGATGTATAGACTTGTCAAAAATGAAACAGCTGAAAAAACATATGCAATATCTTGAACGGACTGTGTAAGATGTGACGAATCGTCACAATGGCGACGGTCTGAGGCAGTGGTACCATGGAACTGGCGGTCGTAAGGTAGGAGGGCGACTTCCGCAGTGCAAGATACGAAAATAGTTCCTAATTTGCATGCGTCCTTTACTTTTGCGGATCCACGTTTTGTGAAGGGATATGTCACTTGCAAGGACATAGTATTAGTTAGAGACAGAAAAATGGTTGGACTTGATCATCACAAAGTGAGTGAGTGAACTGGGTTTGACGCTGCTGTTAACAATATTCCCGAGGTGATGGAGGCTTCAGATGTTTACCACTTCGGTAAAACCCACGAGCACAGGCACGCAAACGGTTTTAAAAGGGCCGTTACACTTACGTGAAAAATACAACTTGGCACCATGTGGAAGAACTTGTAACACATCAGTTTGGCTGCAACATGCTTATAAGGAATGGTTAGGGAAGTATAACCGTTTGAAGGTAACCACTCAGGGTTATGTCTGCTTCTAAGGGGCGGTATTCACCATCCTCGCCATATAGTGCAACACACACTTATACAAGATTGGCAAATATGCCTCCTGATTGACAGTTTCACATTGATTGTAAAATGAATGGAAGTGTAGGTTAAAACACATCTGTGACGTCATTTCATTGTTTGAAAGCTCCATTATAGTTCAGGAATGGAGAGTTGCTTGTCAACTGAACATTATCTTGAAGCAACAATTGAATTCATTTCCACTTGGAACAGACGGAACTATTTTTTACATTTATTTACAAGCAAATATTTTCATTTTTTCCCGAAAACATGTGTCGTTAGCGGGGTTCGAACCCGCGTCGTTAGAATTGAAAACGTGTATTTGTCAATCTTAGCTACTGCGCCACATGAAGGCATGGTGTCAAGTTAACTATCAAATATTTTCATATTTTTGCATAATGCTTAAAAGCTCAAAATGATATGTATAAAAAATCATTAGAGCAGGTTACCCATAACAATGTTCATATTTATAGCAGTTGGATAAACCTTTGACGAGAAAAAACAAATAAGTTAATATCAATATCGCTTGTTCGGGGCTCTATATTTCCGATTTAACCCATCAGCATGTATTAACAATATGCAAGCAATTGATAAATACTAGTTCAGGTTACAACGAAATTATGAAGAGCCGTGAACCATGCATTGTAAATGTCAGCTCGCGACGGGGCTTGGTGCACGTGCAGCAGCGGCAGAGAACGCATTCCTCGTGCATCACGCAAGGTCGACTCACGCAGTAAAAATAGTATACAGACAACACCGAGTTCTGGTTTATTTTTGAAATATTTTCCACTACAGAATATTTTGTCAAAGTGTAAAAGTAGGGATGAGTTTTAAGTAGGTGAATATCCTCGAAACTCTCCATTCCTTTATAAATAATGGCCCTCGGCCACTGCGGGGCCTCTGCTCCATTATTTTTAAGGAGTTCAACATTCTGCCAGATGTTTTCAATTTGAATAATAAATAACGAGATTCCTTGGCATTTGATTGATTGGCTGAACAAACAAATTATTTCGTGTTCATATTTCCATAAACCGAAAAGGCATTAGTTTAGGCACACTAATGCTACCATCACACCAAAGTAGTTCTATCCCGTTCTACCCCGTACTAAAAAAAAGACTAGAACGGGCTGTGGTCACGGTAGAACGCGTAGTTTGGCGTACACTACGATGCTAGTTCGTTCATAAGCAGTCCTCGATACGTCTATCTCGTTCTTAGCCAGTCTGCTAAGTGAGTAAGTGAGTGGGTGGGTGAGTGAGTGAGTTAGGTTTAACGCCGCTTTTAACATTAATCCAGTTATATCACGACGTGTCAGCTTAATCTGGGAGGAAAGCCCGAACTGATGCAGGTATACCACTTCGGTGAAACCCACGAGCACGGGTATGGTGCTGACAAATCTAGAAACATAATCGGGGCGAACCGGGATTCAAACCGACAATCAAAGGTTTCTGGCGTGCCCAAGGGACGCAACTCTGCACAGCGAACCCCGGCGCCTTAGACGACTGGGCCACCCGTGTCTACCCTACCCCCCCCCCCCCCCCCCCCAACTCTTATGGATACCGAGCGCGTGGTAGCAAGTCTTCAGTCAAGTTCAGGGCTCCGAGCTATATTTCCTCCCCCAACAGCTTCTTACTTGTCTCCTTCTTTCTTCCTCTACCATCTTATTGTACTCTTCCTCTGCTTCCAGCATAAATTGGATAAAACCAACATTCAACATGTTAATGTATGCAAAGTTATCCATGGTCCTGGGAACAAATCTTGAAATTTTCACGTCAGGAAACAATGTGCACTGGCCGAAATCTCAAGCCCATCTGATGAACCTGAAACCCAAGCTGTATTTATACCCTAGGTTGTCCTGCCGTACTTCAGACGGGGTGGTTGCAGTAAGAACTGCGTGAGAACCACACAAACGTACTCCACACTAGGAGAACTTAATGAGAACCAACTGGGAACTTTTAGAACCATCAAGAAACGTGTTTCCAACTGCTTCAGAACTTTATATTTGGTTTGAAAAGTATTTGCACGGAATAAGGATTGACTAAGAACGCAATGCGGTCAAATTGGGTCTGTCACCGAACGGGATGAACGAGCAACAAACGGACCCGGTCGGTGTGCACACGTACTGAAATTTATGTCCGACTGGACCACGTCGTAACATGTCCCTAGTAGGTTCGAAGTACGGCAATTCCGTTCGTAATACGTCTTTCTCGTTTTAAGTACGTTGTCAATCCGACTAATTGCAGAACGGTATGGACGGGATAAAATTTTGAACAGACTTAAAGTTCTAGAGCACCCTCCCCGTCCGAGCCCGTCCATGAAATTCGTAAAAAGACTGCCAATAGTTGCTACTACGTCCACTACGTTCATACACAGTTGGAGCTCGTTCGACAACATTTTCACGAACGTATTGAGAACTAGTTTGGTGTGATGGGGGTATAACGGACTATTGTTTCCTGATTGGCTGTTAATAGACGGGCGACTTCGTATTGTTGTCTGTAGTTGTTTGTGTGTAATAAGCAGCCTGTTATATTAAGTTATTATTTTGACGTTCTTATTTACAAGAATGAACTTCAATGTGTTTCGGCGTTTATGGAGTTCTGAACGTAAAAAACAATGTGCAGACTGTGAGCATTGGTTTTACATTTTAACCTCAATAAGCGCAAAACAAATATAATTAGAGTCAGTTCTTAAATAGTTCGTCTCGCCAAGGGATCGACCTGGTCAGCAATTACGAAGCCGAAGGGATATGCTGTTTCGAAACTTGCATGGCAACGATGCTAATCATCCATGAGAGGTACCTGCTTGCAGACAGGACTTCCCTCTAAAGTTTTAGCTACGGCTTAATGCTTTACGTGGCCGCGCACCGCAACAGCAGAACCAGTTGAAAGTTGTCGGGGATGTACAATGTAGGTGCCCGTTCGTGACTTCGATGCTATCCATCACAATATGGTCTGCGGCTCTGATCTCGCGCTGGGCGAGAGTATCTTATCTGAATACACACGTCTGGGAATCAACAGTACTACCCACTGCGCCAAATCAACAAGTCGGTCTCATCAACAACCCTGCCAGCCAGAGTAAGACTCTCTGATAAAAATGGAAAACTCGACGACACGGCCCATCTAAATTCAACACGAAACACGGCAGTTTCTTATTGAATTACACATGCAATCCGCATTAATACTTCACGCAAAATCTCGCGATTTTTCCTATCTCCAAAACGTCTGACGATAGAGGGAGTTGGTTTACAGTTTCGTCTGGCGGTGACTCTACGATTACAATATACACGGTTACGGGCTTCAGTAAATGGAAGATGTCCCCAATCATGGATATACATCACGTCAATTATATTTTCACCGTAACATAACCTGTCGTGTGATGTTGTTGTGAAGAACTCATCTGATCCTTATTGACCCCTAAATGTTCCCCCTTAATGTCCCCATATGTGTTTACCCACAATCAAGATCCCGGGGGTCGATTTAGATCCACGTTACACAACGTCGTAGACGCATCGGTCATGATTTGTCAGCCAATAGTCTGGCCCGTTCGATAAGACGACCTAGTGTCATGGCTAACTATACTGCAACAGCTTTTATAGCTTTATATAGAAACAAGAAGACGGATGCCTGTACGTTTGCTGTCGATTTTAGGATAACTTTCTTTAATCAAAAAAACATTTTGAGATTTTTTTTCTTTTTTAAGTGAGACCAAGATACTTTTTATATCACCTCAAAGGAAATTCAGATGGATGGGAGTATTCAAGTTAAACTTCGATGTACTAAACTAAACAAACTTTTCCAAATGGAGTGAGTGTGTGAGGTGGGCTACACTCCTCTTTAAACAGTATTCAGTTATATAACTGCTTCTAAAGTTTGAAGAAGATCTGAAGGAGCACATTTACCTTTCCCCCGTGAAACCCACGTGTAGGATATGGTGCATCCTTGATTGTCCAGTGTATGAATTATATCTCCATTTTGTGATGATAACTACCCTGGATCCAATCTAATTTAGCTTCGACAAGGAGGTGAGGTGAGGTGAGGTGAGGTGAGGTGAGGTGAGGTGAGGTGGGATTTAACGTCGCGTCCAAGATTATTGCACTTATATAGTGACGTGCATGCACGTGTATGTGTGTGTGGATGCTTGTACTAGTCCGGACTGATGCCGATTTATTGTGCTAGCACACTGAGATACCATGCCGCAGTTTAGCATGAATACCCCACTCAGACACAGTATACTGACTCCGAGCCGATCAGTCCTTGTTTTAGCCCCTTAATGCCGAGCGCCAGACAGGGTAACAACAAGTACCATCTTTTAACGTCTTTTGCTATGACGCGGCCGGGGATCGAACCCCGGACCTTCCGCGACAAGTGACCACTGCCATCACTCCTATAACCTAACACAGGACCCGTGAAGATCTGGGTTAGAATAGGTCTTTAGCAATCCATGCTTGCCGTAAAAGGCGACTAACCTTGTCTATAGAGGCGACTGATGGGATCGGGTGGTCAGGATCGCTGACTTGGTTGATGCATGTCATCGTATCCCAGTTGCCTAGATCGATGCTCAAGATGTCAATCACTGGAATATCTGGTCCAGACACGATTATTTAAAGACTGTCGTCATATAGCTGGAGTACGGTGTGTGTGTTTGCGTGTCTGTGTGTGGTGTGAGGATGTGTGTGTGTGGTGTGAGGATGTGTGTGAGGATGTGTGTGTGTGTGGTGTGAGGATGTGTGTGTGTGGTGTGAGGATGTGTGGTGTGAGGATGTGTGTGTGTGATGTGAGGATGTGTGTGTGGTGTGAGGATGTGTGTGTGTGGTGTGAGGATGTGTGTGTGTGTGGTGTGAGGGTGTGTGTGTGTGTGGTGTGAGGATGTGTGTGTGTGGTGTGAGGATGTGTGGTGTGAGGATGTGTGTGTGTGTGGTGTGAGGATGTGTGTGTGTGAGGATGTGTGGTGTGAGGATGTGTGTGTGGTGTGAGGATGTGTGTGTGCGTGGTGTGAGGATGTGTGTGCGTGGTGTGAGGATGTGTGTGTGCGTGGTGTGAGGATGTGTGTGTGTGGTGTGAGGATGTGTGTGTGCGTGGTGTGAGGATGTGTGTGCGTGGTGTGAGGATGTGTGTGAGGATGTGTGTGTGTGGTGTGGGGTGTGTGTGCGTGGTGTGAGGATGTGTGTGTGGTGTGAGGATGTGTGTGTGTGATGTGAGGATGTGTGTGTGTGGTGTTAGGATGTGTGTGTGTGTGTGGTGTGAGGATGTGTGGTGTGAGGATGTGTGTGTGTGTGGTGTGAGGATGTGTGTATGGTGTGAGGATGTGTGTGTGCGTGGTGTGAGGATGTGTGTGTGTGGTGTGAGGATGTGTGTGTGTGTGGTGAGGATGTGTGTGTGTGTGGTGAGGATGTGTGTGTGGTGTGAGGATGTGTGTGTGTGTGGTGAGGATGTGTGTGCGTGGTGTGAGGATGTGTGTGTGTGGTGTGAGGATGTGTGTGTGTGTGTGGTGAGGATGTGTGTGTGGTGTGAGGATGTGTGTGTGTGTGGTGAGGATGTGTGTTTGTGGTGTGTGTAGTGTGTGAATCTGTCTTTGAGGATGTGTGTGTGTGTGGTGTGAGGATGTGTGTGTGTGTTGTGTGAGGATGTGTGTGTGTGTGGTGTGAGGATGTGTGTGGTGTGAGGATGTATGGTGTGAGGATGTGTGTGTGTGGTGTGAGGATGTGTGTGTGTGTGTGTGCTGTGAGGATGTGTGTGTGTGGTCTGAGGATGTGTGTGTATGTGGTGAGGATGTGTGTGTGTGTGTGGTGTGAGGATGTGTGTGTGTGTGTGGTGAGGATGTGTGTGTTTGTGGGGTGAGGATGTGTGTGTGTGGTGTGTGTAGTGTGTGAATCTGTCTTTGAGGATGTGTGAATCACAGACTTCCGTTCTCCGGGCAGGCGCTCGGTCCACTAGATCACGGAGGCGGTCATTTGTCATGGCGATGTAATGTACTACATACACGAGGAGGGAGGACGGTGAAGACGGATGAAGGATCATCCCTGGGACGGCTAAGGAACGAATCTGCCATCAGGGAAATGCGGTGTCTTAGTAAACTGGGCTCCTTGATCCCAGAACAATTTGATGTAACAGAGGACAATGCGGTTGTGAATCACCAGCGTGAGTGAATGAAAATGGTTTTACGCCGCTTAAACAATATCACAATGGGGGACTTCAGAAACTGAAATCGAACCCGAGTCTTTGGCATTATAAGCGAACACTTCCACCACTATGCCACACAGCCCCTTTCACACCAAAATCTCAAAGGTTTTCAACACTTTTGTTTGCTTGGGTGTTTAACGCAACACTTAGCAATATTCCAGCTATATGACGGTGGTCTGTGAATAATCGAGTCTGGATCAGACAATCCACAGATTGTCAAGAGGAGCATCGGTCTACGCAATTGGGATGCGATGACATGCATCAACCAAGTCAGCGAGCCGACCTCCCGATCCCGTTAGTGGCCTTTTGAGACAAGCATAGTCGCTTTTTTACGGCAAGCATGGGTTGTTGTAGATCAGCTGACTGGTGTAATGATATCCCATTTTCACGGGGAGTTTACAACACTGCGCAACAAGCCACATTTGTTTATAAGTATTTAGCCGTAACACAGTTGATCCAACCGAACAATGTTTCCCTGAATCTGACGCAAGCTCCTCACAGCGACTTTCCAGCGATGCCCTGTTTCCCCGGCAGAGTTATTCACAGGGGATGTTGGGTGGTGTGAGGTGATCCGGGGTATAAGTGGACGTCACGATTTGTTGTGACAGTTTTTGAAACGACTGTCTGGAATATGTTTTAGACCAGCGTTGCCAAAAGCTCAAAGGTCATCTCGTGAACTCCCCACGCTGCGGGAACTCGGCGTGATGGATGGACGCGAGACATGGACCCAGAACGCGGTGCCATTACTTGTTATGAATTATATCCTGTTGATCTATATGTAGCAGGGTACCTTATATTCTTCCTATAGTTATATCATTATTCATACATCATCATCATAATCATCTATATGTTCAATGTTTGTCTTGTCTACAGTTGAATATCAGTATCTAACTCTTTAAACAACTCAACACCCTTATTTTCAGTCTCTGGGAATCTCTCACCAGATCTTCCCCTTCAACCTTCTGTCTATCTTTAGACATTTTTTACACCTGTAGGGTTTCCCTCAGTCTATTTATATCTTGCATTAAGCACTTCCTTTGATGCTTAATGCAATCTGTCTTCTAATTGGCCACCCTGGTCCTCTACAGGTAGCTTCCTTCCATACCTGACTTCCTCCTCACTTCATGTGCTGCTGTTGAGGAGGAAGGACATTTTCTTTTCTTCAGGTATGGAATGGCCATATTTCAATCTGTTTTCATCTGCTTCTGTCAGAAATTAATATCTATATTAGGGTGCTGAATTAAATTGAATAATATATATATAATATCATTTAAAGTAATATTAAATTAGTAAATGGAATATTGATATTATAAAACTTGCTTGTAAAATAATTAACCACATGGTCCATTTTGGACCATGTGCTTTCCAAGTATCCTATAATGAACATATAACAGTAATTTAACATTAAAGTTAGTTTTAGTATAGTTTATCAATGGCTTTTGTACTTTTATATTTAAGATAAATAATACCTGTAAACTTGCAAATATATGACTTCATGTGCTGCTGTTGAGGAGGAAGGACATTTTCTTTTCTTCAGGTAGTTCTTCAACAGCAGCCACCCCCCTTGAAATAAATCCATTATCACCATCTGCCTGTGTCTGTGTTTCCCAACGGCCCGAGCCGGATAAAAACCACTACCCCGGCTACAAATTTGGCGCCCAACGTGGGGCCGTTGGCTGTCACTCTGGACACAGGCTTCATCAACTTCATCGTGTTCTGGGGGTAATCCTTCATCACTGTTGAAGGATTCTTCATTGAAGATTCAGGATGTTTCTTCCATGCAACTTGTGGAAGTTTTGTGTGTAGCGTTGAGCTATAACTCTGACTAAAATTTAATCTTGATCCTCAATCGTCAGTGATCTACACTTTGTTATGACGTTGAACTTTTCGTCTGCATCAGTGCTAAAATTGAGGTGCTTCCTCCAATTCCTGGAAGTGTGACTTTTATTTTAACTGATTTACATGTATTTGTCATTTTGTTCACACATGAACTTTTGATCTGTGAACTGTGACCATGAACTTTGTTTACATTCTGAACTAAATTTTATCAGAATGTCATTAGTTGACTGTTTCATTGTATATATATATATGCTTGATATGTTCATCACCATTACTTGAACATTTTTGAAACTTTATCTTGTCACACTTGTGATCATCATATTTTCCACTTAGGAAGCACTGTTGACAACTGTAAAGTTGTACAGCTGTGTGACCCACTTGTTGCCATTCTGAGTTATCATTGCAGAATTCTCATTTAATTAAATTCTTATTTAAAATCAACCTATATCTTTACAGAATTTTGATAAATTCTATTTATACTGCCCTTTAACTGTGATAGCTAATTGTGATATATTGTAATTTTCATCTTCATTCAATGAATTTTATTAAATTAATTTGCAGTTTACTGGTATAAGATAAGCCATTTAATTTGTTAAGTCACTTGGATACCTTTTGGCAAAGTAAGTACCCTAAAATAGTTATTTCATATTTCTTACTTTAAATTTCTCACTCTTCTTTCCTGTCTGAAATATTTTTCACTGCTGGGAAATTCCTTATCTGCTCAACTAACATTTGCCATATCATGTCTTGTCCTTGTGCCGTCCTATTCATTCATACCATTTCATCATCTTAGTTCATCATTCAAATCAAAACAAATTCATTACTCTTGTGTTGATTACTTCTCGTTCGCAACTTATATATTGCTTCATACTTAGTTCTTCCTATATATATTCCTGCTCGCAACATTTTGGTAAGATTGTTGTGATCTTTGCCGTAATTGACTTAGTTTATCCTACACATCTGCTTGGTAACCAGATTGTGGTAGCTTAGTCATGTAATATTTCTTATTACAACAAGTGGTCAGTTGTTCTTACACCTACCTTGCCACTTACCTTTTTCGTATTACTTACCTTAGCAAACTAAAGTTGTATTTTTCCCTTTTGTTCTGGAGACTTTGTCAGATACTTCGTATTTTGGTATTTGGTTTCTGCTTTTCCAGTTTAGCTCAGTGAGGACTTTTGGTTCCCTTACTTCTATTTTTGGCTAGCTGCAGTTCATTGTTCTTGTACCTTGTGGTGCACTAGATGCTGAACTTCAGACGCATCCATTTTGTATCCTTTGGTGAGGAGCTCATAGTTTGTTGATGTTCAGATGTTTGTTGGATCTTAACTTGTGAGATTCTTGTCGCCTTTTAGGAGGTACTTCAGTTTTGATAGTGTCATATAGTTCATATTCCTCTCATATCAAACATCCTTGCACTTTAGTTTGTATCACCATGGCTGAAGCTAATGTAAGTGGGGACCCGGAGGTCGATGTGGTACTTAGCTGCCTTCAGCATCTGCATCCTTCGGTCCGCACTGGTGTGCTAAATAGACTAGCAGATGATATTGCAAATCAGCTGCAGCATCCCAATACGACATATCGTGTTACTGGTACTGGTGCACCAGGTCTTGGGTTGTCCAATACTTACACTATTCCACCTACAATATATACCAGTCCTAGGGTGGCATTACCTGTTCACTCCCCTAGGCCGGTACCTCATCTGCTTAGTCATACGCCACCATCAAGGTCACCTATGCCCACAGGTTCTGAGAATCTGTTTCAGATTTCTCCGGCGACTGTGAACCTTAGTCCTATGATGGACCTACCAGCTTCACTGCCTAGGCCTCATGGTTCAATTTACAACTTTGTTCAGCCTAGGGCAACTTCTACACCTTACCTGAATAGTTACCCATCACAACCTTCACACACACCGCATGAGTCTTGGCCTAGCCGCACTATTCCAACACCATATCCAGGTTATAATCCAACTACCTTTTATAGCCATAGTGTAGGTGCTCCTCCTAGACTTGTCACACCCTTTCAGCCTACTTACATGCCCATTATCAATTCTCCCAGTCCACGGTTGTCATCATTTTCTGGGGATGGGACCAAGGGTGAGGTCAAGTATAAGCAATGGCATTTAGAGATTGTTGGGTGTCGTAGGGAGAATGCATTCTCGGACACTTCAATTCTAAATGCCATGCGGAGGTCCGCCAAGGGTTCAGCTGCTGACCTACTTAGTGGGCTTTCAGAAACTGTTACCCTTGACACTGCTATTGAGCAGTTGGACTTAGTGTTTGGCAATGTGATGCCTGGCGAGACGCTTATGGAGCGTTTTTACACTGCCCGCCAGGAAAAGAATGAGTCTGTCGCTGTGTGGAGTTGCCGCCTCCGGGATTTGATCTCCAAGATAGAGGCATCTGGCACTTTACCACACAATGCTGCACCTAGCTTGCTTCGAAGCCGGTTCTGGATGGGTCTCACTCGTGATGACCTGAAGCAAGCGACTCGCCATCACTTTGATTCAGGTACGGACTATAACAAGCTGCTGCTTGCTGTCCGTAGGGTTGAGGAGGAGTTAGCCACCCCTGGGGATGCACAATCATGTCAATTGACTACCACTACAACTAGCAACAGACAACTGGATGATGTGCTATTCCGCCTAAAGGTGATTGATAAGAACCTTAGGTCTGTTGGGGATAGGGTTAACACCCTGGAGTATAAATCTCATAGGCCCTCAAATACAGCCCAGAATCAAGCCAATAAGGCCCAATCTCAGGCTCAGAATCTACCCCCTAGGTCTACCACTACAAATGTAGTTACACAAGGTAGCACATCACGTACACCATATGCTTCTCAATCACAGTTAGCCTCAAAAACTGAGGTACACTGTTATGATTGCGGGAAGATAGGGGTTAGGCGGCGTCACCCACAGTGCCCCGCTTTAAACTCCTAGGAGTCAATGTTATGGGGCGAACATTGGACTCCGACATTAGCTCCAATTCTGGGTTGCCATCAAATTTGATTGGTCCCGCAAACGTCACATCTGTTAGGGTAGAAGGCCACTTATGTAATGTTCTTGTAGACACAGGGTCCCAGGTTACCACTATGTCCGAGACATTTTACACAAATAACCTCCCTCAACATACACTCCATAGTCTAGGTTCACTCTTGAAGTTAAAAGGAGCCGGGGAAGCTAAGCTACCCTACTTGGGGTATGTTGAAGCTATAATCCTAATCCCTAGTGACTTCTTAGGTCAGGAAGTTGAGGTAACTATACCGATACTTGTAGTGCCCAATACTGACTACCACTTCAAGGTGCCTTTACTATTAGGGACAAATGTCATGACTGCTGCTGAAAGCCTGCATGGTGCACCAATAGCAGCCACTGCATCACCTTGGAGTCAGGCTCAGCAATGGCTCATTAGGCGTCGGGAAGACCTTAACCGGACTGAGTGTGTGCGGACAACCAAGCCAATTGTTATCCCTGCTTTATGTAATCAGATTATTGCAGGTATAAGCAGGGGTAAACCACCTCGGATTGGCATGCAGTTTTGTACTACAGCTGCCCCCACACTACCTGGTTCACTTAACCTTGTTAATGGGGTTGTGAATTTTATACCAGGACAGTCTACAAATAGGATTAAGGTTGAGGTTGCCAATCCATCTACCAAGGCTGTTACTATTCCAGCCAAGACAGTACTTTGTTGTTTAGAGCAAGTAGATGTCTTAGATGGTCTCTCCTCTACGGATGAGCCGGCTTTCACATCTGGCCCCGAGTCTAAAGACATTTTCAATTTAGAAACCCTGGGTCAGATACATACTCCAGAGGAAATAGCAAAGCTTCGCGATCTTCTTAGTGAGTTTGATGACATCTTCAGCAAGTCTGATATGGATATGGGCCACACAGACTTAGTCACTCACAGGATTGAGCTAACTGATGAACGTCCTTTCAGGGAAAGACATAGGCGCATTCCACCTGCATTGTATCAAGAGGTTAAGGACCATCTGAAGAACATGTTGGATGCTAAGGTTATTCGTCCTTCTTCTAGTCCTTATGCCTCTCCCGTGGTTCTTGTTCGCAAAAGGGACTCGTCTTTACGTTTCTGTATAGACTATCGCCAACTTAATAGTCGTACAGTTAGAGACTCTTATGCTTTACCACGGATTGAGGAGACCCTTGATGCACTTCATGGTGCCAAGTACTTCACTTGTCTTGACCTGAAGTCGGGCTATTGGCAGGTCGAAGTTGCTGAGGAACATAAAGCCCGTACTGCTTTTACGGTTGGTCCATTAGGATTTTACGAGTGTAACTCGATGCCTTTTGGTCTCACAAATGCTCCCGCAACTTTTCAACGTCTTATGGAGAGATGTATGGGCGACATCCATCTCCTACAGTGTCTCATTTACCTTGATGACATCATTGTGTTTTCAAAGACCTTTGATGAGCATCTGGAGAGATTACGTGCAATCTTTCTTCGATTGCGCAAGAATGGCCTCAAACTTAAGCCTTCTAAGTGCCAGTTCTTGCAGACCTCTGTGAAATATCTGGGTCACGTAATCTCTGAGGAGGGTATCACGACAGACCCTGAGAAGATTGCGGCACTGGAGACCTGGCCAGTTCCACAGAATGTGGATGATGTTCGTCGTTTTCTTGGCTTCTCTGGATATTATCGTCGCTTTGTGCCTAATTATGCCAAAGTTGCAAAGCCCTTGACAAATTTACTTGTTGGTCAATCCGGCAAGAAAAGGAAAAATAGCAAACCCGACCAGAACTGGATATGGGGGGAGGAGCAGCAGTCGGCTTTCAGTGAGCTTGTTGGTAAACTTATCAGCGCTCCCATTTTGGCTTTCGCAGACTTCACTCAGCCATTCGAACTGCACATTGATGCAAGTGGCGATGGCTTAGGCGCGGTACTTTACCAAACCCAAAATAGCCAGAAACGAGTGATAGCCTATGCGAGCCGAGGGCTTTCCAAATCAGAGCGCAACTACCCAGCTCACAAATTAGAGTTTCTAGCTCTGAAATGGGCTGTCACCAGGAAGTTCCATGACTACCTGTATGGCAACCCATTCACCGTTAAGACCGACAACAACCCCCTCACTTACGTTTTAACATCAGCGAAATTGGATGCAACTGGACATCGTTGGCTCGCTGACCTTGCTGCTTACGACTTTTCTGTAGAGTATGTACCAGGGGCAAGGAACAAGGATGCTGATGCGTTGTCCAGGTTGCCACGTGAGGTCATGGATATCCAATCTGTGTCTGCGGTTTGCAACAGTCAGCAGACGTCTAGTGTTGTAGAGACGCTCTCACTTTGTCATGAGGTATTGAACTGTGTTTTAGCAGTTGATGATTTCGAGTCTACCAATGTTGGGACTGATCATCAGATGCTATCTTGTCAGCAGGCGGACCCCTCAATCTGCACGATTGTGGACCTTCTCCGTAAAGATCAGCGCCCTTCAAAGGAGTCTCTTAGGTCATTTGATCGTGACACAGCTTCAATCCTCAGGCAGTGGGATGCTCTCTCCATCAATAACAATCTCCTTTATAGGAGACAGAAGACTACAGAAGGTGATTATCCCTACTTTCAACTCATTGTCCCAGAGCCTCAACGAGAATCCGTCATTACTCATCTTCATGACGGGATGGGGCATCTGGGTAGGGACAGGACTGTGGCTCTCCTACGGACGAGGTTTTATTGGCCAGGAATGATGGGAGATGTCGAGAACCACATTCGTAGCTGCCAGAGGTGCATTCTTCGGAAAGCTCCTAATCAGACTGAGCGCGCACCATTGGTCAACATTCAGACCACTCAACCCATGGAAATGGTGTGTGTTGACTATCTCAGTCTGGAACCTTCATCTGGTGGTTACGAAAATGTTCTGGTCATTACTGACCACTTCACCAAGTATGCTGTTGCGATTCCAACTCGTAATCAAACAGCGCGAACAACAGCAAAGGCCTTGTTTGAGCACTTTATCGTACACTATGGCCTCCCTGAAAGGTTACATTCAGATCAGGGACGGAATTTCGAAAGTGATGTTATCAAACAAATGTGCAGCATACTTGGGATACAGAAAACAAGGACAACTCCCTATCACCCCATGGGGAACGGGTTATGTGAACGGTTTAACCGGACACTTCTTGGGATGCTCGGGACTCTGCAGGATCAGGAAAAGGCACGTTGGAAGGACCATATTGCTCATGTGGTCCATGCCTATAACTGTACCTTGCACGAGTCTTCTGGGTTCACGCCCTACTTTCTCATGTTCGGCAGACATCCTAGACTGCCTGTTGATGTTGCCTTTGGCACGTCTCTCGCCAACACTTCATCGCCATCTTATACGCAGTTTGCTGCTGATTTGAAGCGCAAGTTGACAACTGCGTATGAGCTCGCTACTCAAAACATGGACAAGGCCCGGGCCAAACAGAGGAAGACTTATAATCTGAAGGCTCGTGGTGCTACTGTTAAGGTAGGTGATGTTGTGTTGGTCCGCAATGTCAACATTCGTGGGAAACAGAAGCTTGCCGACCGATGGGAGAAAGATTTCTATGTGGTGGAATCACAGCCGAATTCTAATGTTCCTGTGTTTAAAGTCCGCAAGGAAGGCACTAGGGAGCATCGTGTACTTCACCGCAATTTACTCCTTCCCATTGGTTCGGATGGCCGTCCCATTCCTAAACCTCGGAGCCCTCCGCCTTCTCTAGGAGCTTCCGCTGTACCTGGTGATACCTCCAACACCGCTTTGGAGATTTCTACAACCGACCTGGATGTGGAAATTCCTTTATCTCCAGTGCCTGGGGGTTCTCCATTGGGTCAGCCGGTTGAAACTCCTTCGTTTCCAAGGTCACCACCAGCTCAATTATCTGGTGTTCCCTCTTCAACGACGCCATCTATGGTGTTGCCGTCACTCGAGTTGCCTGGAGGAATTTCGACTTCCCCAGTGCCTTCCAGCCCTTCCACTTCTGTTGTTCCAGAATTATCTTCTGTCACCCCACCAGTGGTTACAAGACCTGGCAGGTCACGCCAGAAACCAAAGTGGATGACTGACGGTCAATGGGTGGTGAAACAGAACATGGTTTGGGTATAGTTCTCTACTTAGTCCATTGTATATATGTTTGAGCACATGTTATTGCTTTCTCAGGTTTAATTTTCTGCAACCTTTTGTTATCCTGCTCCTTTCCTTGGCTGTTCGTCTGTTTTCAGCTGCGTATGGTGAGGGCACCATTCCCAAAAGGGGGGTGCGTGTAGCAGGGTACCTTATATTCTTCCTATAGTTATATCATTATTCATACATCATCATCATAATCATCTATATGTTCAATGTTTGTCTTGTCTACAGTTGAATATCAGTATCTAACTCTTTAAACAACTCAACACCCTTATTTTCAGTCTCTGGGAATCTCTCACCAGATCTTCCCCTTCAACCTTCTGTCTATCTTTAGACATTTTTTACACCTGTAGGGTTTCCCTCAGTCTATTTATATCTTGCATTAAGCACTTCCTTTGATGCTTAATGCAATCTGTCTTCTAATTGGCCACCCTGGTCCTCTACAGGTAGCTTCCTTCCATACCTGACTTCCTCCTCACTTCATGTGCTGCTGTTGAGGAGGAAGGACATTTTCTTTTCTTCAGGTATGGAATGGCCATATTTCAATCTGTTTTCATCTGCTTCTGTCAGAAATTAATATCTATATTAGGGTGCTGAATTAAATTGAATAAT
This sequence comes from Haliotis rufescens, assembly GCF_023055435.1. Lineage (NCBI taxonomy): Eukaryota > Metazoa > Mollusca > Gastropoda > Lepetellida > Haliotidae > Haliotis > Haliotis rufescens. The sequence goes on from NW_025963868.1 coordinate 21,502,297, forward strand.
ATATATATAATATCATTTAAAGTAATATTAAATTAGTAAATGGAATATTGATATTATAAAACTTGCTTGTAAAATAATTAACCACATGGTCCATTTTGGACCATGTGCTTTCCAAGTATCCTATAATGAACATATAACAGTAATTTAACATTAAAGTTAGTTTTAGTATAGTTTATCAATGGCTTTTGTACTTTTATATTTAAGATAAATAATACCTGTAAACTTGCAAATATATGACTTCATGTGCTGCTGTTGAGGAGGAAGGACATTTTCTTTTCTTCAGGTAGTTCTTCAACAGCAGCCACCCCCCTTGAAATAAATCCATTATCACCATCTGCCTGTGTCTGTGTTTCCCAACGGCCCGAGCCGGATAAAAACCGGATAAAAACCACTACCCCGGCCACTGAACCGGGTTAACGATCATGTCCTTGAGACAACGCTGTTTGTGTATTGTGTACCGCCTTTTAACGTAAAATTCGTTCTGAGGATTTACAAATAGTGTTGCGAACAATTTGTCACCACTCGTGTCTTTCCGTAATCTCATTCGGTTTGTTCCGGAATGGCAGTTATTGACCAGACCAGGTCCAAGATCAGATCGTGGGTCAAAGGATATAGACATAGCTGGATTATTGGTATTTATTTACAAATATTCAAATCTTAATTTATGTCTTAATAGGTCAGTTTAGAATATGTGAATGCTCATGAACACCATGTTGCCGCAATTAGCAGTGTTACTTTAATATATGCTGTTTGTACGCCTCTATTGTCATAAATGCAAAATATTGTGGTTATCTGTCATTCTGTGGTCTGTCCTGGATGAAAACACGAATCTTTTCGACCAGTTCTTCATCTATGGAAATTATCATTGCGAAGCCATACCAAATAGCAACAGCGATCCGAATGGATGCCGCGGTTTCATCGCAAGAGACACAGCTCGTATTCTTCACGGGTGGCGAAGCCAAGAAACTAGATTTGAAATGTCAAGGGTAGGAACAAGGCTTTGGGATAGTCTAGTGGACACTTGCCCCGAGAAGACATGGTCAGGAGTCAGGTTGCTGAACACGGCCCCCCATCCCCACCTTCAGTCAACCAAGTCACCTCGCCAGAACACAGCCCCCAATCCCCACCTTCAGTCAACCGATCACCTCGCCTGAACACGGCCCCCCATCCACACCTTCAGTCAACCGATCACCTCGCCTGAACACGCCCCCCCTCCCCCCCCCCCCCCCCCCCCATCCCTACCTTCAGTCAACGACGTCATCTCGCCTGAACACGGCCCCCCACCCCAAACTTCAGTCAACCAAGTCACCTCGCCTGAACACGGCCCCCCATCCCCACCTTCAGTCAACCGATCACCTCGCCTGAACACGGCCCCCCATCCCCACCTTCAGTCAACCGATCACCTCGCCTGAACACGGCCCCCCATCCCCACCTTCAGTCAACCGATCACCTCGCCTGAACACGGCCCCCCATCCCCACCTTCAGTCACCCACGTCACCTCGCCTGAACACGGCCCCCCATCCCCACCTTCAGTCACCCACGTCACCTCGCCTGAACACGGTCCCCCATCCACACCTTCAGTCAACCAAGTCACCTCGCCTGAACACGGTCCCCCATCCACACCTTCAGTCAACCAAGTCACCTCGCCTGAACACGGTCCCCCATCCACACCTTCAGTCGACCAAGTCACCTCGCCTGAACACGGCCCCCCATCCACACCTTCAGTCAACCAAGTCACCTCGCCTGAACACGGCCCCCATCCACACCTTCAGTCAACGACGTCACCTCGCCTGAACACGGCCCCCAATCCCCACCTTCAGTCAACCATTCCCTACTCTGACCTGTGGTGTCTTGCGGCCAGTTAGAAAGTTGCTTAATAATAATAATGTACTCAGTGGGTGATCAGTTACTTTTGTTGTTGAGTATACCTGCATGAGCAGCCATTTGAATATCTTTCGGTATGATGGGTGGGGTGGAAGGGATGGGTGGAGTGTGTATGATGAGTGGGGTGGATGGGATGGTAGGGGTGGAAGGAATTAATGGGTGGGGTGGGTATGATGGGTGGGGTGGATGGGATGGTAGGGGTGGAAGGAATTAATGGGTGGGGTGGGTATGATGGGTGGGGTGGATGGGATGGTAGGGATGGAAGGAATTAATGGGTGGGGTGGGTATGATGGGTGGGGTGGGTATGATGGGTGGAGTGGAAGGTGTGGGTGGAGTGGAAGGTGTTGGTGGAGTGGAAGGCATGGGTGGAGTGGGTATGATGGGTGGGGTGGGTGGGATGGGAGGTGTGAGTGGGGTGGGAGGGGTGAGTGGGTTGGGAGGAATGAGTTGGGTGGAGGGGGTGGGTATGATGAGTGGGTTGGGAGGAATGAGTTGGGTGGAGGGGGTGGGTATGATGAGTGGGTTGGGAGGAATGAGTTGGGTGGAGGGGGTGGGTATGATGGGTGGAGTGGAAGGTGTGGATGGGGTGGTAGGCATGGGTGGGGTGGTTATGATGGGTGGGGTGGGTATGATGGGTGGGGTGGGTATGATGGGTGGGGTGGAAGGTGTGGGTGGGGTGGGTATGATGGGTGGGGTGGAAGGTGTGGGTGGGGTTGAAGGCATGGTTGGGGTTGAAGGTGTGGGTGGGGTTGAAGGCATGGGTGGGGTGGAAGGTGTGGGTGGGGTTGAAGGCATGGGTGGGGTGGAAGGCATGGGTGGGGTGGAAGGCATGGGTGGGGTGGGTATGATGAGTGGGGTGGAAGGTGTGGGTGGGATGGGTATGATGGGTGGGGTGCAAGGGATGGAGGGGATGGGTATGATGAGTGGAGTGGAAGATGTGGGTGGGGTGGTAGGCATGAGTGGGGTGGGTATGATGGGTGGGGTGGAAGGTGTGGGTTGGGTGGAAGGCATGGGTGGGGTGGAAGGCATGGGTGGGGTGGGTATGATGGGTGGGGTGGAAGGTGTGGGTGGGGTGGAAGGCATGGGTGGGGTGGAAGGCATGGGTGGGGTGGAAGGCATGGGTGGGGTGGGTATGATGGGTGGGGTGGAAGGTGTGGGTGGGGTGGAAGGCATGGGTGGGGTGGAAGGCATGGGTGGGGTGGGTATGATGGGTGGGGTGGAAGGTGTGGGTGGGGTGGAAGGCATGGGTGGGGTGGAAGGCATGGGTGGGGTGGGTATGATGGGTGGGGTGGAAGGTGTGGGTGGGGTGGAAGGCATGGGTGGGGTGGAAGGCATGGGTGGGGTGGAAGGCATGGGTGGCGTGGAAGGGATGGAGGGGGTGGGTATGATGAGTGGGGTGGGAGGGATGAGTGGGGTGGGAGGTATGAGTGGGACGGAAGGTGTGGATGGGATGGAAGATGTTGGTGGGGTGGGTAAGATGGGTGGGGTGGAAGGTCTGGTTGGGGTGGAAGGTGTGGGTGGGGTTGGAGGGATGAGTGGGGTGGGAGGGATGTGGGGGCTGGAAGGTCTGGGTGGGGTGGAAGGTTTGGGTGGGGTAGGTATGATGGGCGGGGTGGAAGGTCTTGGTGGGGTGAAAGGTGTGGGTGGGGTGGAAGGGATGAGTGGGGTAGGAGGAATGGGTTGGGTGGAAGGTGTGGGTGGGGTGGAAGGTGTGGGTGGGGTGGGGTGGGGTGGGAGAGATGAGTGGGGTGGAAGGGATGGGTTGGGTGGAAGGTGTGGGTGGGGTGGAAGGTGTGGATGGGGTGGGAGGGATGGGTGGGGTGGAAGGTCTGGGTGGGGTGGAAGGTGTGGGTGGGGTGGGAGGGATGTCTGGGTGGGGTGGAAAGTGTGGGTGGGGTGGGAGGGATGAGTGGGGTAGGAGGGATGGGTTGGGTGGAAGGTGTGGGTGGGGTGGAAGGTGTGGGTGGGGTGGAAGGTGTGGGTGGGGTGGAAGGTGTGGGCGGGGTGGAAGGGATGAGTGGGGTAGGAGGGATGGGTTTGGTGGAAGGTGTGGGTGGGGTGGAAGGTGTGGGTGGGGTATAGTAGTGAGAGGGTGCCTACAAAATAATCAATATTGTGCCCATTTCCAGCAGACGCTGTGCATTGGAAAATATTTGAGTGTCCAAAGATTACATTAAATTTTTTTTCATTTAAAATATATTATTTGAGCACCTGTTTATGTTCAAAAGATGATGAGCTCGAAACAGGAAAACAAACATGCTGATCCCAATAAATGCACTATACACAATTAATGATTGAATTGGCGGCAGCGTTTCTAATAAACCTCAGAAACCAAAATAAACGTATACAAGTTACATTTACGTACATATATCAGCTGCTATGAAGTATTTTCGTCTAATTTTTGACTACGTCTAGACAGAAGAAGACATTGAGAAACAGGCATTTCAAATCAGTACAATAAATTGTTTCAGTGAGGGAACGTCTTCGGTATATACCCCTTTTGCTTTACCGATATCCACTTGTGAAACCTTTAAACAGACAGGTCGCCCAAGGAGTGTGCTTGTCTGTTGTTCGTAGTTATTCAAACAAAAGGGTTTGTTTGTTTGTTTGTTTGTATTCCAGTTATATAACGGCTGTATGAACGTAGAGTCTCTCAACCAGACAATCCAGTGATTGATAACATGAGCAACGATCCGGGTCACCAGGTTACGATGACACGAATTCAACCAAGACGCCTAACCAATATTTCCAATAAGTTGTTTCTTGCGACCAAGATTGGTTTCAGGGGACCAGTTCAACCCCAAAATCCCCAAGGAGAGGGGGGAAACATATTTGAGGACATTTGTACCACGGTAAAAGTCCATGTGTTACGGTACAGATAATATTCTGTAAAATAGAATTATGTTTGGAGAAAGGGTTTTAAGTCTTGTTAGATTGAAGTATTGACGAATCCCCAAACTAATTTCAAATTCTGAAACAATATTGATACTCTCTGTAATGGGATCTCAGTGTGACCCTCCCATAGCAGAAAATAAACACACTCATCATTGTCCGTCGACACACAGAAGAAACCACAATCAACAGGCGTTCGCATCTCGCTCATATTGACATTAAAAACAATAGGATCAATATTGACAAATTCACAGAACCAAAATTAGTTTCGATCGTTACGAACGCAAATTTGTGTTTTATGGACTTTTTGCTTGATTAAGGACGGAGTTGACTCCATAATGGCTGAGAAGGTTTACTGTGTACTCAAAACATCACACGTATTTTGTTATTTACTTGTCCGCGAACCTAAAATACAAGGCTGATAAAGTTGAGCTGTCATAGATGTATGACCACTCCCATTGGCGGTGCCTGTCCCAATAGTAAGTGAGTGAGTGAGTTTGGCTTTACGCCGCTTTTAGCAATATTCAAGCAATATCACGGCGGGGGACACCAGAAATGGGCTTCACACATTGTACCCATGTCGGGATTCGAACCCCGGTCACCGGCGTGACGAGCGAACGCTTTAGCCACGAGGCTACCCGACCGCTCCTGTCCCAATAGTAGATCCTTTGATATTCGGTGAGGTGAGGCTCATCCAAGATTATGGCACTATCACTGACATACTATGCCGCAGTTTAACATGAATACCCCACTTAGACACAGTGTACTGACTCCGAGCCGACCAGTCCTTGTTTTAGCCCCTTAATGCCGAGCGCCAGACAGGGTAACAACAAGTACCATCTTTTAAAGTCTTTTGGTATGACCAATTCTAAACCGGATCTTCACGCGGTGCATGTTTTGAACTACTTACTGTAAATATGTTTCGTCTCGTTTTTGTTATATTTTCGGCTTTGTTGGCTTTGTCTCTGTAAGAGAGGCGACCTCAATCCCACCCTTTCCCTAGATTATCTAACAGTAGTGCCCTGAGCAGATAGATAGCAAACACAGAGACAAGATCAACGCTGTCGAGTTGCGATGACCCACAATCAGCCAGGTCGCATTTTAGCCACCCTATTCTCTTTCCCATAAGCATGGGGTACCTACAGACTTTCCAACCCCGGACTTATAAGAGGAATTACACGTCTCCGTGGTCTAGTGGATAGAGCGTCTGCCCGGAGAGCCGAAGTTCGGTGGTTCGATCCCCGGCCGTGTCATACCAATAGAAAGTAAAATATACTTGCTGTTTCCCCGCCTGGTGCCTAGCATTAAGGGGATCAAACAAGAACTAGTCGTCTCGGAGACAATATACATGTACTGTGTTTGACGGAGCATATACAACAAAAGAAGTACAACTGTAAGCAAAGAACATTATGAATGGCAACCGGAGCCATTCTGACAGAACATAGGTTTTTATGACAAAAATATTTGGTGTAATTTATTAACTTTCGCCTTGGACTGACGTAAGGTATATATAACAAAGAAAATATAACGAAGTGTTTACTAATCAAACAATTATACGACCGAGAGAACAAATTGTAAAATTAATTTAATTACAGCGAGACCAGTTCTACAAATCTGAAGAGGCTGGTGTGCTGATGTGGGAGACTGTGTTTTACACGAGCATAGACACCCTACATATACAAGTAGGACTATACTTATAAAGTAATGATTGTTCGTAAACGGTATCTTACGTAAAGGGGACAATCTGTTTGTAAATGGCAAAGAGACATTTCTTATTAATACGTCCAAAGTTTCCCACGAGGGGATAAGATGAAACACATGTTAAAATGTGATAGAAAACTCTTGCAATGCACATCGCAAAATAAACTGTGCGGCAAAAGAAAGTATAGGTCGAGTTCCATGATCGATAACAAAAATAACAAGAAGACGTTTTGTTGTAAATTATAATATAATCTAGGGAGGGGTTACAAATGATTGATCAACCACAGTTTGAATGAAATTGTGCAATCACAGGTAATGTAAGCTCAAGGTAAACAATGGTGGGGTAAGTAATTTCATTTTCAAAAGTTGTCTGAAATGTCACCAAAAAAATGTCAGACACACTACAAGTTCATTGTCGACACAGTTGCCTTCAATAGCGTGTGTGACGTCCAGCTGCCTCAATGCATGCTGTGATACGCCGCCTCATCGATGACGTCAGTCTTCTGATGACGCGGACTGGAATCCGTTGCCACTCATCTCTCAGGGCCTGCTGCAATTCTTGTCTGTTGGAGGGAGGCTGATGGCGTGCTCTAATCTGTCTGTCAAGATGGTCCCACAGATGTTCAATAGGATTCATATCGGGTGAGTGGGCAGGCCAGGGCAAAACGTCTACGTTCTGCTGGTTTAGAAAGTTCCGAGTCAGTCTGGCAATAATAGGCCTGGCATTGTCGTGTTGAGATAACGTCCCCTGCTGTTGGTTTTGCAAGAACGGAAGCACAACTGGCTGCAACACTTGGTCTCTGTACTGCACAGCGTTCAGGTTTCCCTGTATAATCACCAAATCAGTCTTCTGATCTCCACAAATACCACCCCACACCATGACACCTCCCCCGCCGAATGGATTGACCTCTCGAATACACGCCGGAGCCAAACGTTCCCCTCTGCGTCTATAAACTCTGCCGTCATTTCGAAACAAGTTAAACCGACTTTCATCAGTAAACAGCACTCGACGCCAATTTCTCACTTGCCAGCGTCGAACCTGCCTCGCCCATCGCAGTCTCAAGCGTCGATGTTGAGCAGTCAGTACCATTCCTCGGAAAGGACGATACGCTCGGATTCCAGCAGCACGAAGTCGTCGTAGTACTGTACATTGGCTAATGGGATGTCCCAACGTTGTTGCTGCTGTTGCTGCCGTCGCCGTTACGAATCTGTTTCGCAGGTGAATGAGCCGTATCTGACCGTCTTCCAGTTGTGTTGTCACTCGGGGTCGTCCGGTTCTAGGCCTGTCCTGTGTCCTCCCTGTCTGCCTGTACCGTTGAATCAGCCTGGCTACTGTCAATGGTGTACAACCAAACTTTCTGGCAATTTGGACCTGTGTTGTCCCCATTTCGGGCATACCGATGGCTCTCTCTCTCTCTGCTCCTGTGACAGTCGTGGCATTTCTTTTGTGTACTTTCATCACGTGTGGTAATACCCTGCAGACGAACGCATTTATACAGCTAACATGCACGTGCAATGTATGCCTTAGAAGGAAAACCTGTTTCCCCCTTTTTTTGTCACCGCACGAGCGCCGTCAAAGGTGGCGCGTTCGGATGAGGTGTTTTTTGGTACCTGTTCCTGGGCAGTCATATTCCCAATATCCACTTTCCACTAGTTATCGCTGTTTTTAGGAAAATTACAAATTGCCAACCTATACTTTCTTTTGCCGCTTAGTTTATATCAAATTCTGCTGCTATAAATTACTCTTTTCTTTTTTAATATACTCCTCTTCATGTTATGGAAAAGTAAATCTTTAAATGAGTTCTTATTTTTTCAAGCATTTAATCAACTTGATAAGAATGCAAAATAAACATGTCAAACGGTTTTATTATGTTTTGTATGTCAGGAAAATATGAAGGTTTTGATAAATTGTTTGCAGGATGATTTAATTTGAAAATAACATCTGGTTTTGCAGCTGCAGCTGAATTAATATCCAGTCTTCATATTTTCCATTTGAAAGAGACGTTATCTGTTTTTTAAAAGTAAACACGGGAGCCGAAATATTTGTGTAAAAATACATGTTACAACAATGTATTTTCTATATCAAATGGTCGGTCCCCCAAGACGGCAAAAAAACTCAGTCACTCTGGTGCTTTGTATCTACTACCAGACCTCAGCACTAATTTCAGAGACAAATGGTCCCGTGAAGTTCCGGTTTAGAATAGGTCTTCAGCAACCCATGTTGCCGTAAAAGGCGACTAACGGGATCGGGTGGTCAGGCTCTCTGACCTGTTGGATGCATGTCATCGTATCCCAGTTGCGTAGATCGATGCTCATGATGTCAATCACTGAAATGTCTGGTCGAGACGGCCGTCATATAGCTGGAATATTGCTGAGTGCGGCGTTAAACAAGGCACCTAAACAATTGAAACTTGTATTTGATAAAAGGATGCTAAGGGATTTGAAAAGTCCACTCACTCACTCATAATCCTCTTTATGGTTTGTTGAAATGGGTTTAAGAATCCTCCATAAAGTTTACTTTAGTGGGTGTTTTTAAACTTCCAGCTCGACATTGATATAATAAACATCACAGAAAAACGCCGATCATTCGTCTTGCAGGGGATATCAAAGGAAAAGTTCGCCCTCAAACTCTATGTTTAGTCCGACCATTCATCAAGATCTGCGGTCTAAAATCTTGACATGGTGTTAAACTTAGTGTCTTCTGAACAGAATCCTCTATTGGTCCTAGAGCATGTTTGACGTGGACCACAGATGCACTTTCTGTTCCAGCTTCATCACGTGCTTCAAGAGCAGGTCCCCGGGGGTTCTGGGGCAGAGCAGATACTCCAAGGATTCCAGTGCTCAATTGTCACCTAGACATGCTGGAAAGATGTCTTGGGTTCCTCCTTTCAGAGAAAAGAAATGTATGCTTTCCCTAAATGTCCGAAAGAAGTATATCCTGTTTCTGAGACACATGTAGTGGTTCTACGTTGAACCAGGTGTTTGAAGGTGGCATTATGTAGTGGTTCTACGTTGAACCAGGTGTTTGAAGGTGGCATTATGTAGTGGTTCTACGTTGAACCAGGTGGTTGAAGGTGGCATTTGTAGTGGTTCTACGTTGAACTAGGTGGTTGAAGGTGGCATTATGTAGTGGTTCTACGGTGAACCAGGTGTTTGAAGGTGGCATTATGTAGTGGTTCTACGTTGAACCAGGTGTTTGAAGGTGGCATTTGTAGTGGTTCTACGTTGAACCAGGTGGTTGAAGGTGGCGTTATGTAGTGGTTCTACGGTGAACCAGGTGTTTGAAGGTAGCATTATGTAGTGGTTCTACGTTGAACCAGGTGGTTGAAGGTGGCATTTGTAGTGGTTCTACGTTGAACTAGGTGGTTGAAGGTGGCATTATGTAGTGGTTCTACGTTGAACCAGGTGGTTGAAGGTGGCATTTGTAGTGGTTCTACGTTGAACCAGGTGGTTGAAGGTGGCATTATGTAGTGGTTCTACGTTGAACTAGGTGGTTGAAGGTGGCATTTGTAGTGGTTCTACGTTGAACTAGGTGGTTGAAGGTGGCATTATGTAGTGGTTCTACGTTGAACCAGGTGGTTGAAGGTGGCATTTGTAGTGGTTCTACGTTGAACTAGGTGGTTGAAGGTGGCATTATGTAGTGGTTCTACGTTGAACTAGGTGGTTGAAGGTGGCATTATGTAGTGGTTCTACGTTGAACCAGGTGGTTGAAGGTGGCATTTGTAGTGGTTCTACGTTGAACCAGGTGGTTGAAGGTGGCATTATGTAGTGGTTCTACGTTGAACCAGGTGGTTGAAGGTGGCATTTGTAGTGGTTCTACGTTGAACCAGGTGTTTGAAGGTGGCATTATGTAGTGGTTCTACGGTGAACCAGGTGTTTGAAGGTAGCATTATGTAGTGGTTCTACGTTGAACCAGGTGGTTGAAGGTGGCATTATGTAGTGGTTCTACGGTGAACCAGGTGTTTGAAGGTGGCATTTGTAGTGGTTCTACGTTGAACCAGGTGGTTGAAGGTGGCATATGTAGTGGTTCAACGTTGAACTAGGTGGTTGAAGGTGGCATTATGTAGTGGTTCTACGTTGAACCAGGTGTTTGAAGGTGGCATTATGTAGTGGTTCTACGTTGAACCAGGTGGTTGAAGGTGGCATTTGTAGTGGTTCTACGTTGAACCAGGTGGTTGAAGGTGGCATTATGTAGTGGTTCTACGTTGAACCAGGTGGTTATGGATAGGTGAAATGTGTTTTAACGTCTCGTCCAAGATTATTGCTCTTATATAGCGACGCGAATGCACGTGTGTGTGTGTGTGTGTGTGGCTGCTTGTTCTAGTCCGGACTGATGCCGATTTATAGTGCTAGCTGACCGAGATGCCATGCCGCATGATTATCCCACTTAGACACAGTATACTGACTCCTTGTAGACCATTCCTTGATTTAGCCCCTAATGCCGAGCGCCAGACAGGGTAACAACAAGTACCATCTATTAACTTGACGCGGCATATAGTAATGCCGAAGTATAAGTGGCGCATACTCTTTATGTAATATGGTAACCTTCACTTCATTGACAACATATTATCAGTAAACTTTTACACATTATTTAATTCATAATTTAATGAGAAAAATTGCTACCAAATTATCACATTTATTTAAGATCAGTATACACTATATCAGATAACCCCTGTGCACCGTCCCTGGGGTTCAAGTTCCAATTACTCCAGCTTAGTGTACATTAAATTCATTAACCGGGAGGAGGGACATGTTCACTAATCTTGTAAAAATGTGTGGCCCACCATGCGATAAGAAGGCAACTACAGATACCACGCAGCTATTTGGTCCGCTTTGTCGGGGAGACAAACACTTAAGATATTTTAGTCCATATTGATATACTGTCTTGGAACCGCTTCACAACGCGTCAGTAGCACCACGACTGTCTTCACGCCCATGGTTTCGACTTACTATAGTCGTAGGAGTGCGGTTGTTGTAACGCCCACAGTTTAAACTTTAAACTTTAACACAACGTTAAGATGTATCGAGTTGAGGTTTTGCTGCATGAAAAATGATTATACATTATTGGTTGTGCCAAACAGAATCATTAATCTTTACATATCTTTCTTTTTCTGCGTGTAAAACATGTCTCGAAAAATGTCCTTGTTCTGGATTTACCGTGTATCGATTTTCTGCAAGAAAAGGACTTTATTCTAAGCACACTTGACGAGAACGGCAGGTTTCGGTTGTGATGTTCCTGCCTGTTTTGTCAGATGCTCCTTTACAAAGGAACTTGAAATAAAGATTTCTGTCGCTCTGAGTTTACTTCAAGCGAGTCAAGAATAATTAATGATGTAAAATAAGAAGAGTTTCTGCTGAAAGGGGTTCGATTACTTCCAGCCCAGCTGCTCGTCCACGTTTGTGTTTGTTTAAATTTATATTTAATCAAATCCGTCTACCATTTCAGTATGCTAGTGTTCGAAGGAGAGACAAGCTTGCTTTGGCATTCATGTTTCAAATTGGTACATAATTTCGTTATAAATTTCCTTGCTTTCCTATCCGTGGAACGGGGCATAGTCGGCATGTAGTGGTGAAAGCAGTCGCTCGTCACGCCGAAGACCCGGGTTCGATTCCCGACATTGGTACAATGTGTGAAGCCCATTTCTGGTGTCCCCCACCGTGATATTGCTGGAATATTGCTAAAAGCGGCGTAAAACCAAACTCACTCACTGTCTCGAGAAGAGACATGATAACTACATCTCTCAAGAACGCCTATGAGTAAGTGAGTGAGTGAGTGAGCGAGCGAGCGTGTTAAAGGGGATCAAAGCTTGGCTAGAATTACCAGTCCAAGCAAGTTTGATTCAGATCATTTGAAGAACATTGTCTTTGTTTCGTCAAATAATGAAGCGACTATTGCTAAGTAGGGCGTTAAACATCAAACCAGCAAACAAACAAGTTCAATGAGTGAGTGAGTGAGTGAGTGAGTGAGTGAGTGAGGTTTTAAGCCGCTTTATGCAATCTTCTAGCAATATCAGGGCAGAACTCCAGAAATGGGCTTCACACAATGTACCCATGTAGGGATTCGAACCCGGGTCTTCAGAGTGCCGAGCGATCGCTTTAGCCCCCCACCGCCCCTAAGATAATATGATATACATCTATCGATCTGTTAATGATAACCCGAATAACAGCCAATGTCTGTTTCACACAGGGCACTAATTAAAAGGTCTTTGGCCAAGATTTGAGATTTGAAGATGACGGAATTGTGTTTTTCATCGTTCTCATGTAACTCCTACAATCTTTCAGCCATATGGCCATGAGATCAAACCAATAAATAATTATGTTGTTGCTGCTGCTGCTGCTGCTGCTGCTGCTGCTGCTGCTGATGATGATGATGATGCGCCATCTCCACACCACATCAAAGCGCTACAATATTACCCCGGTCAGTGATTCAGTGCGCACTCGTATGTCAATTGGACTCCCTGGGGAGTGTACAACCCATGCTGCCTTATGAGGTTAACAGTCACATTAACATCGCATCCTACCGGGTACCCATTTCACTATATTTCGAGCACATCTACCTGATTTGCGACCTGCGCGCTCTACATGGGACTGCCTGAAACCATTGAAATAATGAGCAGATCTTCGAAAGTTAGCATTAAAGAACATCTGGTTCAGTAAGAGTTGTATCTCTCTACGTAAACATTTGACGTGGACCATGCAATTTTTCCGAGTGTTGCTGTTTGTGTGTGTTTATTTAACGCCGCACACAGCAATATTCCAGCTCCATGACGGCGGTCTGTAAATAATCGAGTCTGAACCAGACAATTCAGTTATTAATATCATAAGCATCTATCTACGAACCATCTATCAACCAAGTCAGCGAGCCTGACCACCCGATCCCGTTAGTCGCCTAGCAGGGGTTGCTAAAGACCAATTCTAACCCGCACCTTCACGGATCAATTCATCCGTGTACGTGGGTCGGGGTTCATTCTTGATTTTGACACTTCGGTTTGCTTGTTCTGTAACGCCGCACTCAGCATATCTTCCCGAGGCAAGGGAGTTAACCGACTATAAAAGTCCAAGCTTTGCCAAAAAGGAATTCCGGAATTATATTTTGTCTGCACCTACGAGTCTGTGCACAGTCCAATCAAAATCGCATAAAGAACTAGACATCCGGTTCATAAACAACGTGGATTTCAACGTGCACATTTCGGTCGACTCCAGGATTTGCAATATTTTGTTCGTCAACTGGGCGTCGACAGCTATTTTCCAAATATTTTCATCTGTTTAATCAAAATGCTCAAGTGATTTGATGCACTTCGCCAGTTAAGCCCCGTTTTACTGCACTGTAGATCTTGATTATCGATAACATGGTCGCCATTTTGTTTAAAGCAAATGCAAGTGATATGAGAGGTGGAATTGATTGTCAATAGGGACATAGAAGGGACATAACTTGTAATAGCGACTTGTGGAGCTACGATCGAGCCCCAAAATAATAGCCTAGTTCGGCAAGGTTGGAAACTGGACTTTTATAGTCAGTTCACTCCCTTGCCTCGAGAAGATGCATACAGCAGTATTCCAGCTCTATGACAGCGGTCTGCAAATAATCGAGTGTGGACCAGACAGTCTAGTGATTGACATCATGAGCATCGATCTAAGCAATTGAAATTCGATTCGATGAAAACCAAGTCCAGGAGCTTGACCACCCGATCCCATTAGTCGCCTCTTACGACCAGCATGGGTTACTGTTGTAACACAGACCCGCTATGTTAGACTGGAAGAGGCGCTGCAAGTTGTCATTGGCAGGTTGATTCCGCCCGACCATACCACGCCGTATAAACGAAGGCTTGAATCATCATGGGAGCATGACCTATCACCGATGAAGTAAGTCATCTTTAAAGTTCATTTTTTAACTTCGCGGGGTAAGAGCCGTTTTACTACAATATAGATAATATTATTGATTTTCGAACAGACCGTCTTGACTGGGCGCCGCCATTTTGTTTGAAGCAAATGCAAGTGATATGAGAGATGGAATATGATTGGTCAATAAGAGGAACATAGGATGGACATAACTCGTAATGGCCACTGGTGGGGCTAAGATCCATCCCAGAAATTGCAGTCTGGTTCGGCAAGGGTGGAAACTGGACTTTTATAGTCAGTTAACTCCCTGGCCTCAGGAAGATGACAACCGGTGGAACTCAGCGAGAGCCAAAATGTTCAACGTGTCTCAGTCTGTGATTTGCAGACTCTGGAACAGGTTTCGGCAGACATAATTTCAGAAAGTTTTGTTTCTCCATTAACAACCGCTGGTGGTACAAGAGCAGTGTATTACATCATCCACATACAAAACTGACAACAAGATAGCAATAATTTCCTAGATCTTATTTTCGAGCATATGATTGTTATTAACTTAGATAGAGGTGGTGAGGTGAAATGAGGCTTAACGTCGCGTCCAAGACTATTGCACTTACGCTGCGAGGTGCGTGTGTGTCCGTGTGTGTTTGTACTAGTCCGGACTAATGCCGAATTTATAGCGCTAGCCCACTGAGATAACGTGCCGCAGTTTACAACAAGTACCATCTTTTAACATCTTTTGGTATGACGCGACCCCGTACGTTCCGGGCGGACGCTCTCCCACAAGACCACGGAGCTGGCCATACAGTAGAATAGGTGCAATCTTCACATCAAGTGCTGTAATCAGACTATCGATTGGGAGATCAACAGGTCTAGTATTTTCCAGTAAACAAAATGAGGCGCTTTTAGCATTCTCACCCAAAGTCTTAACTGCGGAAACTGTAAACAGTTCTATTTTTGTGAAATTTGATGCCGAGATAAACAAACGTGTCCTTCGTTTCTAATTGGCTATTATCGTATACTACTTGAAGGATGGTTTTAATTACTATTTTTAACATTTCCACTCCCTTAAAATAACTATTTTAGTCCTAGATATATTAATACCGAGTTTCCATTTCATGCAATAGTCATAGAATACTATTTTGACTTTGGCGAGAGGTAGGGTAATGTCCAAATAAGAATGATCGGCAACATAATTAATCAGAAACCAGGCTATAGGAAATCGAGCGCAGTCAGCCAATCAAATCGTTGTTCACTTGTGCTGTGCCAGCGAAGTTCAAGTTACTGATCAGTCAATTGGAAATCGTCTGTACGCATGGAGCTTTTCCTACCATCGGCGACCAGGTGTTGTACCACTGTCAAAAATTGGACACATTCTAGCCAAACGCCAGGGGTGTTCAGATCGTAGATACTGGGTGCATCGCCAATGTTCTCGCAAATTGTTTTCAGATGGGTCCAGATTCACCTGGACGCTATGAATAGACGTGGTCGTGTCTGGAGGCATCCTAACGAACGTCATGCGGACGTCAACGTAACGAAACGTGACAGATTTGGGGGCGGGTCTGTAAAGGTATGGGGCGGGATCACTGTGACTGCCAGAACGTCCCTGCATATTGTCCATGGAGTGAGAGAGTGAGTGAGTGAGTGAGTGAGTATGGTTTTACGCCGCTTTTAGCAATATTCCAGCAATATCACGGCGGGGGACACCAGAAATGGGCTTCACACATTGTACCCATGTCGGGAATCGAACCTGGGTCTTCGGCGTGACGAGCGACTGCTTTCACCACTACATGCCGACTATGCCCCGTTCCACGGATAGGAAGGCAAGGACATTTATAACGAAATTATGTACCAATTTGAAACATGAATGCCAAAGCAAGCTTGTCTCTCCTTCGAACACTAGCATACTGAAATGGTAGACGGATTTGATTAAATATAAATAAATTTAAACAAACACAAACGTGGACGAGCAGCTGGGCTGGAAGTAATCGAACCCCTTTCAGAAGAAACTCTTCTTATTTTACATCATTAATTATTCTTGACTCGCTTGAAGTAAACTCAGAGCGACAAAATTCTTTATTTCAAGTTTCTTTGTAAAGGAGCATCTGACAAAACAGGCAGGAACATCACAACCGAAACCTGCCGTTCCCGTCACAGGACTACCGAGACAACATACTGGAGCCAATCATGGTGCCGGGTCGCAAGAGTCATGTAAGACTCCTTCAGTTTGTCATTGAGAGATTGATCCGGGCCATGTTTGACTAATTAATCAATGGCGCACGACCGATTCCTAATCAAGTCATCTCATACATTTATTTTTGGTACTACGCACTCATGTCGGCTTTTGCACCCTCACAGTACACCGCCAACATGCTGTGTTGATTGCCATGTTTCACCTCTTAGAGCCACCTTGTTCTTTTCCATCCATTGTCATCATTTGATATCTCTTTGTATTCACGTGCTCATCTGTTATTATCGTATATCTCCAAATGTTCTTGAGCGTAATACATTTACCGGGTCGGGTAGCCCAGTGGTTAAAGTGTTCGCTCGTCACGCCGAAGACCCGGGTTCGATTCCCAACCTGGGTTCAGTGTGTGAAGCCCATTTCTGGTGTCCCCCTGTCGTGATATTGCTGGAATATTGCTAAAAGCGGCGTAAAACCATACTCACTCACTCAGATGTATTATCATTTGTTCACATCTTTTCTCATGAGATGGACGTCTGTGGCTTCACCGGCAACAGTGTCTTAGACATGAGCCTTGGAGCCGAAGTGAGCACACGCATTGATTCAGCGCCTGATCATCGTGTTTATCTTGGACACGGGTTTATTTTCTTACAGTCTTGTGCAACTGTGACAGTTATTTTTGGTTATTTTCGCTTTATTTTCTTGGTATGACAATCTCATTAAAATCAGATGTTAGTTCTCGCTACCGCTAAACAAAGATCTGAGGACATCCCCTTAGGGGTCACGTCTGTTGGTATAACCAAAAGTGATGTTCTTAATTTCCATCTAACTTAATACATTGTTGTCAGATAACGGAGGATATTGTCCTTGTTATGTCACTAGTAGTTGAACCATTTATTTCGAAGTCACTGATGTCCGAGGACCTGGTACTCGACTTCAGACTACAGAAGACAAGGAGACACACATATCTATTCTGTATTGAAACTCTTATTTTTATTTCAGTTTGATGCAACAGAGTTTTGGTATACTTTGACCTTGACATCTGGCTGATCCTCACTGATAACGTCCCCAATGCTGCCTACTTGCAAATTTTGCAAAAGCAAGTTTTCTCCAACCGTACAAATAATTTGTCTGGAGCTTACGCCGATAATACAGTGGTTTATTACCTCTTGAAGGGTAAGAATGCTAATATGACAATAGTAGCGTTTAGAATCTGGCTTGTATGGTTCCATATTACTCTAAAATTAGAAAAAATCGTATTTTGTAAAATATTCGTGAAAATGTAATGTAACCCTCGTTCAATGTAAAATTCGTTCCGTCGCTTTAAATGTAAATAATGTAATTCGTTCAATACGTTATAAGGGTATACCTCTGTCTGTCCGCACTGCTACTTGCTGAGAACAAATTGTGTTTTCTTACTTCAACCATCTTCTCGAGGCAAGAGAGTTAACTGATTTTAAAAGTCCAGTTTCAACCCTTGCCAGAACTTGGCTGTAATTCCTGGGCTCGATCGTAGCGCCACCAGTGGCTATTACCAGTTATGTCCCTTCTAAGCCTCCTCTTTGGACCTCTCGTATCACTTGCGTTTGCTTCACACAAAATGGTGGCGCCCAGTCAAGACGATCAGATCGATAATCAAAATTTATACTGTGATAAAACAGGTCTTACATCGCGAAATGCATCAAATCACGTGAGCATCTTGATTAAAAACATGAAAAGGTTTGGAAAATATCTGCTGACAAAGAGTTGACAATGCACATGCTTTGCAAATCCTGCAATCGACCGAAATCTGCACGACAGTTTACGAACCGAATTTCGATTTCGGTGCGCGATTTTGATTGGACTATGCATAGACTCGTTAGTCCAGCCAAAATGTAACTCCATTATACCAGCCTAGTTCGGCAAGGGTGGAAACTGGACTGTTAACTCTCATGCCTCCGGAATATGTACTTCAACATGTCTTTCACTGTTTCAGTTTTGAATGAGGATTGTGTATATTTAGAAAATATACATTATTATGACATATCTTTCTCACAATACCATTCTCACATGGAATGTGTACAAGGCAACATGTACATTATTTTTAGGTACTCTTAGTAACTCGTACCCTTCTATTAAAGAAGTCACACGCACATTAGAAACTAATATCAATGTTGGTTTAGAAATGTTTGTAAATCTTATTCTCAATGCAGCTGAATGTATGCAGAAACTTACTGTTAATAGAAACAAGCCACAAAATGGATTTATAATTTGAACTTAAACGCTGTGAGCTAGACGTCATTTGAGAAGATTCCGCCAAAAAAGTCAAATGAAAGTAAACTAATTTATTGTCACAAGAGAAATAAATACAAACATATGTGCAAAGTATTAAAATCCAATTATCAGCATATAAAGAGCAAACCTTAAACCATGTATTAAAGACTCGTCTATGTTTTGGAAAGAATTGTGAAGTTGAACAAGCCCGTGGGACCGGGGTAATGAGATTGATAAAAAACTGCTGGTTTGGGTATTTTAAGAAAGTGTTTAATAATTGTGATGAAATTTGTGAGAATAGCAATACTACCGACCATGTAGAATCTCCTTCAGATTATATTGATAAATGCATTCTGGAGTCGCCCATCGCGGACCAAGAGATTCCGGCAGCAGTCAAACATTTAAAGAATGGCAAGTCCCCTGAACATGACGATATTATCACTGAAATGGTAAAATGTTCTGAACCCTTTATATTTCCATTCTTAAGTACTTTATTTCACAAGCTACTTGATTCTGTTGCATTTCCCGAATCCTGGACAAAGGCAACCATAATTCCCTTACATAAGAAAGACAACAATCCAGATTACTACAGAGGAATATCTCTTTAATGTGTAGTAAGTAAAATTTATACCTACATTTTAACTACCAGACTTTCTAACTGGGCAAATGTTAGAGTTACAAAAACAGAAACTCTGGTTTTCGTCATGTATATTCTGCAATGGATCATGTATTCACTTTAAATGCAATAGTACAAACATGTTTATCAGAAAAGAAAAATAAACTCTATGTTGCCTTTGTTGACTTTAGAAAGGCATTCGACTCTATCAATCGTACTTAGCTTTGGAATTGTTTGTACACATCTGGTTTGATCAGGAAAATGTTTGGAGCCCCGAAAGCCATCGATTCCTCGGTGAAAGCATATGAAAGATGCAGCGATTGTGCATGTAGTTTGTTTGTTGTTTATTGCCGCACTCAGCAATATCCAAGCTATATGACGGCGGTCTGTAAATAATCGAGTCTGGACCAGACAATCCAGTGATTGACATCATGAGCATCAATCTACGCAATTGGGATACGATGACATTCATCAACCAAGTCAGTGAGCCTGACCACCCGATCCCGTTAGCTGCCTCTTACTTGAAACATTGTCGCCTGTTACGACAAGCATGGGTTGCTGAAGATCTATTCTACCCCGGATCTTCACGGGTCTGGTGTATGAAGTGAATATTTTAACTGCCCTGTTGGTTTAAAACAAGACGGTTTATAAAGCCCTCTTTTAATCTCCTCCCACATAAATGAATTATCTGGACATTCTAGACAACTGTAAATATGGGGTACAATTAATCCCTGACGTACTTGCAGATGATGTTATACTTGTATCTGATGTAGTATCCGAGTTACAAAAAACACCTTAATATTTTAGAATCGTATACGGATATATGGGGTTTAACAGTAAATCTAGACAAGACAAATATAGTGATATTTAGAAGAGGTGGACGTCTGTCGAGAAATGAAAAATGGTTTTATAAAGGTGAAAAGGTTTTAACTGGTGAATCATACAGATTTCTAGGAATAATTTTCTCATCTACAGGTAAAATGAATAAAGGTATTCTAGATTTGTCTTCAAGGGGTAAACGAGCTTTAATGGAAGTCATCCATCCCTTGTATTTACTTGGTTTTGTGGACCCATCTGTTTTTAAGATATTCGACACCCAAATGCAGCCTATCTTATTATATGGCGCTGAGGCGTGGGGTACAAACAGATTTGAAAAGATTCAAACTGTCCATTTAATTGCTTGCAAGACATTTCTCAACGTTGGTCCTCCAACACCTAATGTAATTGTATGTGGCCAATATCCGTTGTACATAAATGCACTCTGTCGTTGTATAAAATACTGACTTAAACTTGCCGAAATGCATTATGACAGAATTCCTGAGAAAGCCTATGATATGCTTATGTACTGTGATTAATGCGGATACCAAACCCATGCACCTACTGTACGCACTCTGTTGTTTTCACAAGAATTTGGATTTGTATGGATCGCTCAGTGTGTCGGAGATAAATTTACTTTTCTCAGACGGTATAAAAAGGTTGCAATTGATAAGTATCATCGATCATTGATAAATAGTTCAAGATATAACATATATAAAGAGTTTACATAATCTAATCGAACCAGTGAAGTAGGACACCCTTTTAACAGATGGAAAACAACGTAACATATTGATAAGACTGAGAGCAGGGTTGTTAAGGTTAAAAGTTAATGAAAAGAGATGGTCGGGGATTGATTTAAGTTTACCTTTATGTCCTCTTTGTAATCTTGGGATAGAAGATGAATCATTTTATCTTAATATGTAACCATAAAAGAAGATAAGACATCTCTATCTGCCTGAAATGTATTGCCCTAATCCGAATATCTATAAATTTAGATCGCTTCTGTCTTCCAACGACGTAAGGTTATCAGAAAATTATGTAAATATTTGTCAAAATTATGAAGCGAGATAAAGTTTTGCAAACACTAGAATATATACTATGGCATAATTTACTTATGAATTCATGTACCATTGTAATATGTATGTGTGCACTTTACCTGTACATGGGCCAGTGGCCTTCATTCAAATCTGCCACCCAGCGATCCCACACCGTACGGGGGCCATGCAAGGGGAACATTTTCCATTTTTCAGGTTGGATATTTTTACAGATGATACAGGCGCGTCAAGTGTCAATCTTCCGCTGACCTGTATCTCCCTGTGTGTCGTGTCATATTTCAACCACGTGAATTTCGTGCAGCACGTGCACTAGTCACTCCGACACACGATGGACGAGGTTGCCAATGGTGAAGCGTCAATCTCCCCGTTATAAAACTGACGGACTTAGGCTGGGAGGCGCGAAACCATCAGTATGTCAGAAGATATGGATTAGAAAGTAATTACAAGCAATTCACGAATTCCATTTCCAAAGTACTTATATGTTAGTCGTTAATAATAACCCACGACCTGGGAGGAACAACGGATTATCTGCTTCTTTACCCCGCCTTGATCCTCTGGATGAAAGTTATCTTCTTCTTGTGTGTTATCGCAATACACATCTATGGCTGTTGTGTTTCTCTGTCTCCTGGTAGTCATATCTAATGTTGCATATTAAGCGTCTAATTTCGGCTTCGGTCATAGGATTGTCTGGTCCAGACTCGATTATTTACAGACCGCCGTCATATAGCTCAGTAGGGAGTTGGGATCGTAGGCAGTAGGGGATCGGTTCGAACCCTGAGGTAACAGTACCTCAGGTTAGTAACCACGGGTAGTTTGGGGGTCGGAATCGCAGGGGATAGGAGTAGGGGGTCAGGTAAGCATCCTCCGGTAGTAAGGGGTCTGGATCGTCACGTTCACAGGAGGTCGGGTTCTTACCATCAGCTAGTAGGGCCCCATGGGTAGTTGGTGTCAGGTTGGTCCTCTTGGGTAGCAGGGGGTCGAGTTCTCACTCTGGGGTAGCAGAGGGTCAGGTTCTCACTCTGGGGTAGCAGGGGGTCAGGTTCACACTCTTGGGTAGCAGGGGACCAGGTTCCCACTCTGGGGTAGCAGGGGGTCAGGTTCACACTCTTGGGTAGCAGAGGGTCAGGTTCTCACTCTGGGGTGGCAGGTGGTCAGGTTCTCACTCTGGGGTAGCAGGGGGCCAGGTTCCCACTCTGGGGTCGCAGGGGGTCAGGTTCCCACTCTGGGGTAGCAGGGGGTCAGGTTCTCACTCTGGCGTAGCAGGGGGTCAGGTTCTCACTCTGGCGTAGCAGGGGGTCAGGTTCCCACTCTGGGGTAGCAGGGGGTCAGGTTCTCACTCTGGCGTAGCAGGGGGTCAGGTTCTCACTCTGGGGTAGCAGGGGGCCAGGTTCCCACTCTGGGGTAGCAGGGGGCCAGGTTCCCACTCTGGGGTAGCAGGGGGTCAGGTTCCCACTCTGGGGTAGCAGGGGGCCAGGTTCCCACTCTGGGGTAGCAGGGGGTCAGGTTCCCACTCTGGGGTAGCAGGGGGCCAGGTTCCCACTCTTGGGTAGCAGGGGGCCAGATTCCCACTCTGGGGTAGCAGGGGGCCAGGTTCCCACTCTGGGGTAGCAGGGGGCCAGATTCCCACTCTGGGGTAGCAGGGGGTCAGGTTCTCACTCTGGCGTAGCAGGGGGCCAGGTTCCCACTCTGGGGTAGCAGGGGGCCAGATTCCCACTCTGGGGTAGCAGGGGGTCAGGTTCTCACTCTGGCGTAGCAGGGGGCCAGGTTCCCACTCTGGGGTAGCAGGGGGTCAGGTTCTCACTCTGGGGTGGCAGGGGGTCAGGTTCTCACTCTGGGGTGGCAGGGGGTCAGGTTCTCACTCTGGGGTAGCAGGGGGTCAGGTTCCCACTCTGGGGTAGCAGAGTTTGGGTTATTACCCTCCGACATGACAACAGGAAGTGACAACAGAGGCTAAAAGTTGAAGGTGAGGTTTGTTTAATATAGTTAAAATACAATACAGTTTAATATTGAGTTGCTACATCACAGCACATTCAACAGAAAGACTTGGACAAATGTATGGTAAATCAACATGAAAACAAGCAAACACACAAACACATGGCCTGATGATAATGAAGGCACAGACATTTGAATCCAATCATGAATGACAGAAGCCTAAAGTTGTGTTTCAATGTACAGTGACCCTCTCTATAGAAGTAACTTATTTGGTAAAGTTGATTTTTTTCACATGAATACATATTGTTTACTCAAACCTTGTTACCTTTAATAGAAGGATATACCAGATGGGACTCAACCCCCAAAAGTACTGGAATTTGTACTTTTTTTAGAAAGATTTATCCCAAATATAACATTTGTTACTATTGCAAGTTGTTTTCCTGGAGTTGTATTCACATACCGGTAAGCAATTATGGCTGTTCAACCCAGATTTCAATCATATGAGATATAATGAAATGAAATATAATGAAATTAAAATATGTTTAAATCACAGCTACAGCTAAGCATAGATATTTCCATGGATACAGATTCCAATGTCTGTGTCTGGTATAAGGACTTGGGATAACAACTGTCCACTGAACCAATGATAAACAACTAAATATATTCTTTAAATGCACCCTTTCAGGGATACATCATGGGTATTCTCATGCAATCTTCAAATTCTCTATGTTTAAAGGATAACTTGTGTGATCACACTTTATATAAATTCTCACATACTACTCAAAAGGTAAGGATCACCTGATCTGTTATGCCATAGCAAATTAATAATAATCATATGAAAGATGGGTGGTCCTTAACTTTTTTTAAGAAGTATATACAATTCTTTGATTTGATTCTTTTCATTTAATACGTATGATAAAATATGATCAGAACAGATACTGATTTGTACTTTAGTTTTTCATTATTGTAGCCAAAGTCTTATAAAATAATAATTCAATTAATTTTTATGTATATCTAAAAGTATTTAAAGTAATCAAATTTATCAACAAGTATTTTGGTTCATATTGTCGAATATCCAGAATTGAATAACCAACTAATTATGTCATCTGCATGTTCATGTTCCAATGTCTGATGAAAACTAAGCAAACAGTGGGACATATATACCACTAAACCTTTGACAGAGATATTGCTGTTATTTAATCAAACACCAAACTTCATATTCTAATGTTATGAGTGGTTTGTGTCTTGGGACCACTGAACAGCAAGCCTGAAGTGATGCTATCTTACACATTTACCACGCTGCTGAAACCCACATGACATGGTGCTGACAAACCACAGATCATAATCAGGGAGAATCTGGATTCAAACCCACAATCACATGGTCCTTGACTGTCCAAGGGAGGCAACTCTGTATATGACTGGGCCACCCAAGTGCTCACTCAATACATGTAAATATATTTTTGGATCAGATTTCTTAGTATCCTTATCAAAAATTGAGTGGTATACAATAAAAAATATCAACATCTTTAATGAACCAGTTTGATTTTCAACACAAATCACAGAATTAGTTTCAAAGGGACTAACACCGACTCGAATAATAAATGATGGTTATGTATTCAAATTCAAATACTGAACAACAAATATAACATCACTAAAATAATGTTTTGTCTGAACAATATATGAATATTTGGACGTGACCTCTAGCATGTCAACTACACACATCTATACATGTATTAAACAAGCACCTGCTGCTGCAGCTTGCTGCTACTGTAGCAGCTGTAGTAACACAGAGACAATTTCATTCAAATAATATCATTAAATTCAAACAGATTCAAATTAACACAAATTCACATTTTATAACGCATAGGGCTGACCATTTTATTGTCTTGTTTCAAATGTATTTGCTTGTATAAAATATTATGAAATATAAATAAAATTAAAATGTCAGGGGTTAAACAAAAAATAAGTTCCTAAAACAACTTCTTGAAATTAAAATTGTAGCAAAATTAAAAAATTCGTTGCAAAATGATAAACAGATGTTCGTAAAAAAACATTTCATTGCAGCATTCTTTGTCATTATTTTATTTGTACTTTGGGAACAAAACTTCACCATGACCAAACATTTAAAGAAAAAAAGAACAAAATAATGTGAATATGGGATAATGTGATGTTTGTGATTGTTGTGACTAGAACGCATGGAGTTATCATGAAACATTAGCTGTTGGGAAGCAAGACATAGCTCAACAAACATGTGACAACCTTTCTTCTACCTGAGACCGCCCCCATGGTCTAGTGGATGGAACACCTGAATCATCTGATTGTTCCATCCCCGGCCTCGTCATACCAAAAGACATTAAAAGATTGAACTTGTTGTTGCCCTGCCTGGCACTCAGCATTTTGGGGCTAAAACAAGGACTGGTCGGCTCGGAGTCAGTACACTGTGTCTGAGTGGGGTATCCATGTTAAACTGTGGCATGGTATCTGAGCTGGCTAGCATGATGAATACCACAAATACATGTGCATGCCTATAAGTGCAATAATTTTGAAACCCCATTTCACCTTGCCTCACCTCTACCTGGGGGGAAGCTAGCTGAGTCTAGTATATGGTTACTGGTATTCCTCAGATCATAACATTAATATCACAGTTATCTAAATTCTTTACTTACAAATGTATCTCAAATTTTCGAACACCATATAATTTATTTGTTATGGCCTAGGATGACAGTTGGCGTTGAAAGCTACGAATATCAAAACCAGATCTTTTCACTTGGAACCCAACCACATTATTTGTTTGTACAAGTTGAACTAAACTCCCTGTAAACTGATATGTAACATACATGAAAAATACATCAATATAATCGGAGGGGAAAACATTTACTACCATAAATATACATGGTGTAAAAACTTACATTCCACTACAGTAATGAGATCTAGCAACTTCTGAAGAAATTGGCGAGTCAATGGCGAAGACATTGGCAGATAAATGCCAGGAACTTATGCACATTTCAACATGACATGAGCGAATACAATCATATATGTGTTACAGTCAATGAGTAAAATAATCACTGAGTCAATTTACAAAACGCCAAAATATTTCAGTCATTTTACAATACTTTTTCCTTCAGATTGACTAAAAGTTATAAAGAGGTTCACAACGGCTTAAAAACATCACAATGAACTAATTATGCTTGGATGAGAACCCATCCCCATAAACAAAATATATATATACTTTGATGTTGTTGTTTTTTTACAATCCTATCATTTGCAGTCACTTGGTGATGAAATAGAGCAAAATTTGGAATTTGTTATAATATAACAAATGGAAAAATAACTGTAAACTGAGTCATTTTACACACTGAATGTAACATATATATATCAAAACAAGTGTCTAAATTTAACTTCATTTTTGTGAAATAAGTTCTTAGGTCTGGTAGTTTGTTAAGAGACCATGAGTGAGGCCTAAAGCCGCTTGAAGCTGACTAAACTACCTTATTTATCGATGGGGTGAATCTGGAAACACACATGTTTTATGGGGGTGGGGCAGGGGTGGGGCGGGGTGAAATTGCATGACAGTGACGGACACCAAGAATGGTCTTCACACATTCTACCCATATGGGGAATCAAACCCAGGTATACCGGTATGCATTGCAAGGCAACACCCCAACCACAAGACTACCTCACAAAGAAAAAAGGGGGGTCTCCAATAATATAATGACATGATCTAATGAAGGTCACAAAATATAAATGAAAACAGAATTTTGACAATATCATCCATAATGGAAAAGTCATTACTGTAGATATATTGTTTCTGTCGATAGAAATGTCATGGTATGAATAACTTTGGCAAGTATTCTGAATGATCAGAATTTGGAAGGTTGTCTCAATGGGATTATTTTACAGTTGAGGTCTTTGTTCAGTTACTAAGCTCACAGATATTTTTTTCCAAAACCAAAAATGAAAAACAATTAATCTGAAATTAATTTTTTAAAGTGAGCTCATAAGAAAACTATTTAATTCAGTAAATGTGGGTTTTAATGACAAGTAAGAGTTACCTCCCCTCCCATATTTACAAATTTTGATGTGACTACATGGTCATTGACTACCAGAATGTCATGTGACTATAATAATGTCATGTGACTGAGACAAAGGCAACACAATCTCAAACAGAGGCAA
Organism: Haliotis rufescens; assembly: GCF_023055435.1. Lineage (NCBI taxonomy): Eukaryota > Metazoa > Mollusca > Gastropoda > Lepetellida > Haliotidae > Haliotis > Haliotis rufescens. Next base: position 21,529,637 of record NW_025963868.1, read on the forward strand.
CACAATTTTTACACCTAATACAGCATTCAAAACTAATACTGACATGAGAGTACTACAAAATTGCACGAGACTGTAATACTATTCGGCAAAAAGGTTGAGCTATAAGATTAAAATCAGAATGAGATTCTTCACTGAAGTAAAAGACTAAAAACACTTTTATATGAACACAGAGTGAGCAGATTTCAAACATCATATCTCTGCAAAAAATGAGATTGATGTGATTGATATGAAAATTCAGTGAAATGATTAAGTTAATTATCAGATTCGAATATGGTCATGTTTATGAAAAACGGACAGGATGAGTGATACAAATTATGAATCATAAATAATAAATTATGAAAATATTTTGAAAGAACTACCCCAATTGTCTTTTTGCAAGTTGCGAGTTAGAAACAATTAGATTTAAGGTTTCCCTTAATCAATAATTTGTTTTCTTAAATATTTCAATTACAGGGTAATCTCTTTGGACCATACACACCATTTCAGCCATCAGTAGAGTTAAGCCAGGAAACTGAATACAGTGTACTTCTCTGGGAGTCATAGTGGATTTCATTGAACATGACTGACAGAGTGGAGATGTGTCCCCCTCATTGAACATGAAGTTTACACATCAATATTTTCCTGTTTTCAGGCAAGACTATTTTTTTAAAATGCTGTTTTGGATCGACATTACATTTCATTGAAATAAACAAGTCAACATCATCTAATATGTTTTCAATTTTTCCTTCTGTCTTTGGCATATTGAAAAAATAAATAAAATAATTTAATTAAATTACTGTATTTCAAATTAATTAATTTTCGAAAATCTTAACTTCACTTAACTTCACTTGAATATAATTAAACCTAGGGACAGTCATACCCTGAATATTAACATAAAGGTTATAACCGGCACACTGTTAATTTAGTCAAACTCACATGGCGATGTCATCTGTGGAATTCACAAACTATTTGAAGTAATTACTTTCTGAGGAATGAGAATGATACCACAATGAGACCACATCAAATAGGTTGGTGTGGAAACGTGAAGTGTAAAAGCGTATTGCTATGTACAATGCATATGTAGGATATATTTCTAAAAGTCAGAATGCACACTCACCTCTGACAGTGTAAATAGGGATAAAACTGATGTTAAAGTAACAATGCACATTGCTTGTTTCATGGAGACAAATAACAACTGAGTATCAGTATCAAGTATTAGTATCAAGTATCAGTGTCAAGTATCAGTACCAAGTATTAGTACCAGTGTCAAGTATTAGTATCAAGTATCAGTGTCAAGTATTAGTATCAAGTATCCGTATGAAGTATCAATATAAATATCAAGTATTAACATCAAATATTAATTATCCACATCAGTATCAATTATAAGTATCAAGTATTAGTATCAAGTATTAGTATCAGTATCAATATCCATATTCATTTCAAGTATTAACATCAAATATAATTTTAACAATATCAGTATCAAGTAATAGCATCAAGTTTTAGTATCAGTTTTTAGTATCAGTACTAATTAAGTATCAAACAGGAATCAAATGTTGAGGAAATTGATACAATTCCAGAGATTGAGCTGGATCTAATGCAGCTGCAGTATTTCAGCTACCGTAGTTTCTCTAATAAGCAATCTGGCACTTTCATATTCTTTGAACGAGTTTCCAAACCTGGCAGGTAATGGAGGCTCAGCGGTAATTAGAGACCTGGAACTTGGTATTACAACTAAGGTGTTGCTGCATAAACACATGGAAGCCTCTTACAGAAAAATGCACAGCCATGTGCTGCTAAACACGGGATCCTTCACTTCAATGCATGTTTATTATTTATTTAAGAGAGGGTAATCTAAATCTAACACACATGGCCTTTATGAGAGACCCAGCACTTTTTAGAGACCCAGCACTTTTTAGAGACCCAGCACTTATTAGAGACCATGAGCTTATTGTGTTGTTAGCTGCTTCGAAAATGGCGCTTATTAGAGGCTGGCACCTATTAGAGTCCGGGCGCTTATTGGAAGAAATACCGTGACTATAAACAGGAAGCTGTCCCTATTTCCTTAATGAATTCAAAAATAAGATATTAATGGTAAAAGTGGTATTACACAATGAAATGTCACTAGTCCTTCCGGAAGTTCAAAGTCTTAGACTAGCGGATTTACTTTAATTTTCAAAGCTACTCTTCAGTTTAATGTGTGAGGAGCATCTAAAGAAGCAAGTTGTCGACTTTTTCCACTTAGGTTAAATCTCTGAATGAACCGAAGCTGCTGGTAGATCTCAATCAGAGTGAATCTCAGGTAAGTGTGACATCTTTCATCGATGTTTCACGAAAGGTTCTGCACCTATCATTACCAGTCTTACCGCTGGCACCAACATATGCAAAAATAAGCATATATTTATTTTAATAAATCCACAAATATACTACTCAATGTTTGATAGGGATACTGAAATATCAGACTTTGAAAATGTGAAGTTGAAAATTCCACATCAAGGCTACACCTTTGTTTTCACAATGACAGACAAAAGTAGAACAATAAAAATGTTGAGAAGCTGATATGTTTAGTTTTGTATGAATTTGTTTTGAGAGAGTTGAATGATAAATCTGGTCAAGATACAAGATCTTAACTGCTTGTATGGCAACACATACATTATTGTACTGTAAGAGAAGGAATTGTTCTGGTTTATAGATGCTCAAAAATTACTGTCAGCATGGACCTAATGTTTTTGAAGTTGTACGGGTTTTTATCCATCAATGATAAAACTACTTCAAAATATTGTTATCTTATTTTCTATTGTAGATCTTAGTTGAATCCATAAACAAAAAAGTCAAAACGTGTCGCACAATATAACAAGTACTAATCGTAGGACAGCATCTTCAAACAGCATCTAATATATCCCTATCAAAGTTTGAGTAGCATCTATTCCCTCCTATTAGTAGCTGCCATCTCAGTATCTGAAACTAAAAGGCAAGTAGTATTCCTTGGAGAAAACTTGTCTCAGTGAGATTATAAATATTAGGTGTGACAAAGTCTATCAATTCAATCTCTTATGAAGGATGATTTCAGGAGATATCTGAGAAACACTACCTCTAAAGGTCAAGGTTTCAGACATCAGAGGTGAAGGTCATTTACAAAGTACAATCTTTCTGCAATACAGTAATATTTTCTAAAAATATTGTTTTCATTCCTTTATAGGAAATAGTTCACGTCAGTGCTGACAGCATTTTGAACACTAGTGGCACCTAAGCACATTTGTAGCATGGTCAAACATTGTGTCCATGATCCCTGACTCCATGTTACTGTCAAGGTCAATATTATAGCAAAGTCAAGGTCATTCAGTAAAGAAATTTCTTGAGAATACATACATATATGATTATGACATTAAACTTGTCAAACATTGACGAGGCTGTCTTGACAAATGACCTTTATTTTCCAGATCAAGGTCATTCAAGACACAGTTTCCTCGTAAGCATCTGGAGTTTTTAGATAATCTGGTAGTCGGTCGAACATGATGTGTGTGTAGTGATCTTGAGCTAACTCTGTGAGAGCTTCAATTATTTGACTGTAGGTCGGACGGTCTTCAGGGTTGCCATGCCAACAAGCTGACATCATGTTGAACCTGTAGAGAAACAAAAAAACTTGAAAATATTCAATCTCAATTTCCAGACCTGACTTGAATCACGAAGCAAAGTAATCTCAGATATGGTAAAAGGGAGGCAACTCTGTTGAGGCAAAGGCAATATCTTCATTTTGGCTTTCAAAGAGTACAAAGTGCTTTGAGAGAAACAAAATTCAGAAACACTGGACACTTCCCCTAAATGTTATCCTGAACACTTCTCCCTAAATGTAACCCTGGACACTCAGCCCTGAATAAAACCATGAACACTTCTCCCTGAATGTAAACCTGAACACTTCTCCCTGTATACTTCTTTTCGAATGTAACCCTGAACACTTCCCCTGAATGTAACCCTGGACACTTACAGGTGGGGGCTGCAGTGTTGGGGCTGGGGCATCCTGTACCCGGACTGCACCCTCTCCAGCACTTCCTGGGGCCCCATGGCCGGGTACGGGGTCATCCCTGAAACATGCACACAATCACGTACAGCCACAGAAATCATCTTATTATCCTCCACTCATTACTTTTGATAGAGATCACCACATATTCTGTAAAAATATCCACTTGAGAATCAGTTTTGAGTTTCACGGAAAGACACAAATATCTCTATCAAAAGGGTAGCAGTGTATTGTGAATATGCTTGAAGATGCTACTGCAAGACCTTCCACTCCTTCCACAAAGACCACATGTGCAGCAGAGTGGAGGCAGCCATTGCCCCCTTGGAAGGCCTCTTGACAACAGCCAAGAAACCATCTTGCACAGCACTGCATGTTTAGAGAGTAGAAGGAAGGCAGACAATGAAAAAGATGGGAAGAACATCATTCACGATGAATGCGTTAATGGACTATTGTGACAAATCAAAGAAATGGTCGAAATTGTTTATTCAAAACGTGATACCAAATAGCATAATTTTGCACTGATTTTGGGTAACCAATCAATCACCAGATGGACTGTTAATTAAAGTTTAATAAAATTGTTGCATGACAATAAATCAAGTGCAAAAAGCTATTTGAATGTGTTTAATAAGACAAACTTACCATCAAGCGATCCATACATTTTGTTTATATGCCACTTACCAAAATGTAGGATTTCCCACAAAACTATTCCATATGCCCACACGTCTGTCTTGATGCTGAACACTTTCTCCGCCAGACACTCCGGGGCCAGCCACCTCACAGGGGACGATGACTGAAAACAAAATGTTTGTTTGAAATATTCCATCTAATATGACAGCGGTCTGTAATAATTGTGTCTGGACCAGAAATTCAGTGATTGATATCATGAGCAATGGCCTACAATGTTCAGGAGGTAAGGCTTGTGACTTGGTGTCAGCGTGTCATTTTACACTGGTTGATGTGAGAAGGTGAGTCAGAATATCAATCTCTGGACTGTCTGGTCCAGATTGACGTCACATAGCTGGAATATTGCTGAGTGAGCATAACAACAAACTAGGGCTGGGACGGCTAACTCAGGTACTCGGGTCAGGTAGGTCTACCCAAGTCTACCCAAACCCATGGTTAGTCATGTGATATATTGTTTAATGCGAAAAATTATCTGGAACTCCATGGTTACACTACAATATTAGTCACTTATGTTTGCATTTCTTTCTGACTATGCACACATTCCTTCTGACTTTTGTATGTTTGAATAAAGATAAAACTTCAGTCAACTTCAGTCAACTTCAGTGTATACATGACCAGATCGTTTTATACGTGGACACCTAAATAGATTTGTCCAGGGCTAAGGTCAAACTAGCGTGTTCCCAATCAGACTTTTTGAACCTATCTTTTGTGACCTACAGCGGGTACCCGGGTAGGGTCGGGAAATAGTGGGGTGGGTACCCACGTAGTAAATTTGGACTAGCATGGGTATAGCACTGTCAAAGGATCCTGGCATGTCTAAGGGAAGTAACCCAGTGAGCACCTTGGACGACCTGGCCATCTGTGAGCCTACACTACTGAAGGACAAGGCATGAGTTCACTACACACAGTGTGACCTGAACTTCCTATTCTCTGTGTCCACTGTTTCTGACTTGGATTACAGTACCCACCAATTCATATATATTCCTTTCTGCCACCTCCTGGGGAAATCCGAAGCCGGAGAGTTTACAGATGCCTCCCTTCCCAACCAGCACACGGGCAGTCTTCAGGCGGTAGTAGATCAGCTGCACACACAAAACATGCCGAGTTACAACAGCAATCACACCTAGTCTTGGGTCTGTTAGTCCTAAAATCTAGTAATTAGGTCCAAGTCAGGTCAGTAAGTCTAGTCTCAGGTCAGTAAGTCTCAGGTCAGTACGTCTCAGGTCAGTAATCTCAGGTCAGTACGTCTCAGGTAAGCAAGTCAAGTCTCAGGTCAGTAAGTCAAGTCTCAGGTCAGGAAGTCAAGTCTCAGGTAAGCAAGTCAAGTCTCAGGTCAGTAAGTCAAGTCTCAGGTCAGTAAGTCAAGTCTCAGGTAAGCAAGTCAAGTCTCAGGTCAGTAAGTCAAGTCTCAGGTCAGTAAATCTCAGGTCAGTATGTCTCAGGTAAGCAAGTCAAGTCTCAGGTAAGCAAGTCGAGTCTCAGGTCAGTAAGTCTCAGGTCAGTAAGGCCTCCAGTTTATATCTAGGGGTCATGAAAACATTCAGTGACGGCCAGCCTACCTTGAACCTTTGAAGATGGTCCAGGCCGCTGGCTATCTGGGCCGCAAGGGCCAGGAGTTTGTGGGGGTCAAGGGTCTGGTTCTGCAGCCGGACTGCCTGGTTCTCATTGCTGTGGTTGATGACCACCTCCTGTTGCCCGGGGCGATGTTTCTGTAGGAATGCCAGTAAGCTCCCCTCCGACGTGTACTCTAGCATCACCAGCCAGGGCTCTGTGGGAACACGCCAACACGTTAACATCATGGCACCGACTGAAGCCTTTTTTAATAAGTTGGTTCATGGATATCATTTTTCAAAACTTAGGGTCGGTGGATTGAAATCAACATAAAAGTACACAAGAACAAGCCACACACACATAATTTCTCAAAAAACGTTGGATCGTTGGTCAAAATAAAAATATAATTAGAAACTTTTTTTCTCAGCAATCCTAATTTTTAGTGTTGAGTAAAGTAATACAAATAATATTGGTAAGCTTGAGATAAACATGCACATAAACTTGATATATAAATGATGATGGTGATGATGATGATGATGATGATGATGTGTACTGCCATATTCACATGCCCAGAATTAATTTGCTCTAAGCGCTATGTTCAGTAAAACTGATAAAATAAGAGTACATGTCCATGAAATACAAAACCATCCATCCCTATATTTTATTGACAATAAACCTAAACAAATTAGACCACACCCACCAACAGACTACTGTTTCCTGATTGGCAGATAATAGATTGAGTGGGGCTTTCATTGCATTATTGTACTGAACACGATATCACTGATTTTGTACTGTTGTCAGTAGGGTTCTGTGTTAATGATTAAATAAGCAGTCAGTTAAGCTATCATTGTTATATTTACCCTGGTATATGTCACAGTATTGACTTCAAGATGTTTTGCGTTTATTGAGCTATAAACGTTAAAAATGGTATGCACTCCACACAGCTCAAAAAACAAAAACAAACTGAAGTCAATTCTTAAAACTTAGTTCCAAGACCAGTTTTATTTGTGCATGGTTGAGCATGACTCACCGTTGGTGGTGTAGCTGCCGATGAGGCGGATGATGTTGATGTGGGCTGGCAGCATCTTCATCACCTCCAGCTCGGACACAAACAGCCGACGCTCATTTTCTGTCGACTCAGCTGAAACAAACAGGACCCACATGACCTTATTAAATAATGTGTCAAGGAAGTGGCACCTTAACTGGAAATGCACGTGTCAAGCACCACAATCGGCCATTTCATATCTAGAGGGAGGGAAAGGAGTTTGGCTTCAAAGCAAATTAATCCATGAAGTAGATAAATGATTTCAATCTTTTGGTGGGGGGTAAAACTTGCTGGACACGCTATCCAGCCAACACTCACTGTTTTAGAATAGAAAATATCTTTTACGATATTTTCTGGAACAGAATAAAAAGTGTTGGGTCCCTTATTCAATTTGGATGATTCAACTCAAACAGCATTTCAGGTTGTCGTGTTGACTGACTGACTGATGTGGGTCATGGAGAATATTTTCTGAAAGTGTTTCCATATCATAAGTATCATATGTTAGGAACAAAAATGTATTATGTGAGCCTTTGGCGATATATTTTTACAATACTGAAACACACAAAGATAATAATCTCTAATATGTCTTTCTAAAAATGTTCTATGCTTGAAATGTTTTTCACTTAATATAGTAACTTTAGAAACTGCATATGAGTGAGTGAATATGGTTTTTTGCCACTTTGAGCAATATTCTAGCAATATCACGCTGGATGAAATGAGCTTCACACATTGTACCCATGTGGGGAATGGATCCCAGGTTGTTGGCGTGACAAGTGAACACTTTTACCACAAGACTACCCCACTGTTCCAGACCATGTATGAATACAATGTTTGAGTGACCTGCGCCCCATTCATCATATAGTGCCAAATGATGAGCTGTCAGGTTTGTCCACAGACACATTGTGACACATTGGGAAACCCCGATTTAAACTCTTTGGCAAAATCACACAACTTCTCAATCAAACAGACAATGCATCTATGAAAGAAGCTTAAAAGTAGTTCCTGCCAGGTGATCTCATTTGCATACTTATCGGATCGTGATACCAATTTTATTGGATAGGTTTATTGAGCTGATATCACTGTCCATTTCATGATGAAATCATGTATTCGATAGTCTATACATGCTGCACACCCATGAAGATCTGAGTTAAATTAGCAGCAACTCATGCTTGACATAAAAGGAGCTTTGGCATGTCGTAAGAGGCAACTAACCGGTGGTCAAGCTCAGTAACTTGGTTGATGCATGTCATCGTATATGAATTTCTCCTGATGTCAATCACTGGATTGTCTGGTCTAGTGTGGACCAGACAATCCTGTGACTGACACTGTGGGCACCAAGTCATGTCTTTGGGGTACGGTGACATGCCATCAACCAGCCAAACCACCTGACAAAATTGTCGGCTCTTGCGATCAGCATAGGTTGCAGGGGACCAATTCCACCCTGGAATCCCAACTGGAGACACTTGGATTCAACACACAAGCAAATCTATGACAATGTAGAGTCAAGGGTATTAAAATAAAATGGAGATTTAATACCCTTGATAATTGAGGATGATACCCATATTTCTCACTTACAGATGAGCTTCTTGATAGCGACTCGCATGATGTCGTTAGTGCCGGGCTGTTTGCGCATCCTGCCCTTCCACACCTCCACATACGACCCCTTCCCGATCTGCTCCACAAGGCGGATGTCTCGCCGGGGAATTTCCCACGACATCCGCAGCTTAGAGTACTCTGACGGCTGGTGGAAAAAATCATAAAAAGTCGTTACTCTTTTATATTAGGAGGGACTGATAGGGAGGTGGTTAGAAGGGTGGATTGAAAGGGAGGTGGTTAGAAGGATGGATTGATGGGGTGGTTGTTAGAAGAATGGATTGAAAGGGAGGTAGTTAGGATGGATTGATGGGGAGGTGGTTAGAAGGATGGATGGATGGGGAGGTAGTTAGAAGGATGGATTAATGGGGAGGTGGTTAGAAGGGTGGATTGATGGGGAGGTGGCTAGAAGGATGAATGGATGGGGAGGTGGTTAGAAGGGTGGATTGATGGGGAGGTGGTTAGAAGAATGGATTGATAGGGAGGTAGTTAGAAGGATGGATTGATGGGGAGGTTGTTAGAAGGATGGATGGATGGGGAGGTGGTTAGAAGAATGGATTGATGGGGAGGTGGTTAGAAGAATGGATTGATAGGGAGGTTCTGCTCACCATGTACTCGGGCTGGTGTTGGAGACTCTCGTCAAGAAGCTCCACTTCCTGGTCATCCAGCATCTCATCATGGCCGCGCGATATCTTCTCTCGCATCTTACGCTCACGTTTCTGCATGAAAATCACTTGTGAATTATACAGTTTTCAGAAATGTGACTTAGAGCAAAACAAGTGCACCAGGTGCACAGTCAAGTAATGTGACGGAACATTTCGTGTCATCCTCCCATTCTTTCCATCCAGCCAAACTCATCATTCATCTTTCTATCTATCCACCCACCAACAAATCTAGTGTTCTTTCCATCCATTCATCCACCTATTCTAACCATGCATCCACCCATTCAACCATCTTATCCTATCCACCATCAACACACCCACCCAACCATCTTACCATCCCATCCACCATCAACAAACCCACCCATCTTACCATGAACCCTTCTTAGCATAAACCCAACAATCTCACCATCCCATCCACCATCAACAAACCCACACATCCTTCTTACCATGAACCCTTCTTAGCATAAACCCAACAATCTCACCATCCCAACCACCATCAACAAACCAACCCTTCTTACCATTAACCCTTCTTAGCATAAACCCAACAATCTCACCATCCCATCCACCATCAACAAACCCACACATCCTTCTAACCATGAACCCAACAATCTCACCATCCCATCCACCATCAACAAACCCACCCATCCTTCTTACCATGAACCCAACAATCTCACCATCCCATCCACCATCAACAAACCCACACATCCTTCTAACCATAAACCCAACAATCTCACCATCCCAACCACCATCAACAAACCAACCCTTCTTACCATGAACCCTTCTTACCATGAACCCTTCTTAGCATAAACCCAACAATCTCACCATCCCATCCACCATCAACAAACCCACACATCCTTCTTACCATGAACCCAACAATCTCACCATCCCATCCACCATCAACAAACCCACACATCCTTCTAACCATGAACCCAACAATCTCACCATCCCATCCACCGTCAACAAACCCACCCATCCTTCTTACCATGAACCCAACAATCTCACCATCCCATCCACCATCAACACACCCACCCACCCTTCTTACCATGAACCCAACAATCTCACCATCCCATCCACCATCAACAAACCCACCCATCCTCCTAACCATGAACCCAACAATCTCACCATCCCATCCACCATCAACACACCCACCCATCCTTCTTACCATGAACCCAACAATCTTACCATCCAATCCATCAATACTCCCACCCATCCTTCTTACCTTCCACCATCCTTCTTACCATCCAGGGGCGGTCGGGTAGCCTAGTGGTTAAAGCGTTCGCTCGTCACGCAGAAGACCCGGGTTCGATTCCCGACATTGGTACAATGTGTGAAGCCCATTTCTGGTGTCCCCCGCCGTGATATTGCTGGAATATTGCTAAAAGCAGTGTAAAACCATACTCACTCACTCACTCACTCTTACCATCCATTGATCCTTCTTACCCTACACCAATCCACCTCCTCACATCCATCTACCATCCTTCTTACCCTGCACCCATTGACCTCCTTGTTACCTTCCATCCATTCCCCCGCCCCCCCCCTCCCCAATTCATCCTTCTTCTCAGCAATGCAACCACCATCCCGTTCAATGCCTTAAGTGGCCCATATATCAAATCCACCTTCCCATCAATCCCTCCATTCACCCGCCCATCCATCCATCCATTTCCCTACCCTCACCTTCATCCTCATGGCAAGGGCAACAAAGACTATGATGAGGAGGATGGCAAGACCAGCACTGATGAGGGCGCCGATGGCGTATGGAGAGACTGAAACAGCAATATTCATATAACCCTTTTCTCACAAATTCCATCACAACAGTGTATTACAATACATAACTCGACTCCGAATATAATTTCAACCCTTCTCAGGAGAGGGTGAATCTTTCAATACTACCGCTGAACAAACTTAAGAAAAATCAGTGCGAGTACAGTGCTTAAGTACCGTAGGTATTCGTCATGAAACAAAAGAATCCACTTCCGTTTGTTTGTTTGTTTGTTGTTCAACTCAGGACTGAGCAATATTCCAGCTATATGATGGCGGTCTGTAACTAATCGAGTCTGGACCAGACAATCCAGTGATTGATGTCATGAGCATCCATCCACTTAATTGGGATACGATGACATGCATCAACCAAGCCAGCAAGCCTGACCAGCTGATCCTGTGAGCCACCTCTCACGATACCATGGCCACTTGTTACAGAAAGCATGGGTTGTTGAAGACCTAATCTAACAGGGATCTTCACTGGTGTTTCCATTGGTGACGTGACCCGTGAAGATTCTGGGGTAGAATAGGTGTTCAGCAACCCATGCTTGCCGTAAAAGGTGACTTGGTTGATGCATGTCATCGATCCCATTTGCGTGGATTGATGCTCATGATATCAATCACTGTATTGTCTGGTCCAGACTCGATTATTTACAGACCACCGTCATATAGCTGGAATATTGCTGAGTGCGGCGTTAAACAACAAAACAACCAACAAACAAACTATTGGTGACGTGGAATGGGGTTTAACGTCATGTTCAAGATAATTGCACTCATATAGTTACATGCCTGCACACACATTTGTGTGTGTGTGATTGTGTTTGTGTTTGTGTGTGTGTGTGTCCAGAACAATGTCACTCTAATAGTGCTAGCCCACAGTTTAACATGAATACCCCACTCAGACACAAGAAACTGACTCTGAGCTGATCAGTCACTGTATCATCCCCTTCAATGCCGAGCATCAGGCAGGGTAATGACAAGTACCATCTTTTAACATCCTTTGGTATGATACGGCCGGTGATCGAACCACCGACCTTCCGCTCTCCGGGAAGGTGCTCTATACATTAGACCACTTCCACTGACCAGGGGACTGTGGTAGAGTGTGACGAGGTGCACATAAGAGGTCATGACTTTGACCATGCACTGTTGCAGCATCTTCCTGAGGCAAGGGTGTTAACTGACTATAAAAGTCCAGTTTCCATCCTTGCTAACCTAGGCTGGAATTTCTGGGCTCGATCGTAGTGCAACCAGTGGTTATTATGAGTTATCTCGCTTCTTTGGCCCTCCTACTGACCAATCAGATTCCATCTCACACATCACTTGCATTTGCTTCAAACAAAATGATAGCGCCCAGTCAAGACAATTTGATTGATATTCAAAATCTATATTGCGATAAAATGGGTCTTACTTCGTTAACTGAGCACCTTCAATAAAAACATGAAAAGATCTGAAAAATATCTCTTCATGCCGATTTGGCGGAACACATGCTTTGCAAATCCTGCAATCAACCAAAATCAGCACAACAGTTCACGAACAAGATGTTGACCAGATTTTGATTGGACTGGTTAGTCCAGCCAAAAAATGACTCTACAATCCCAGCCTGGTTGGGCAAGGGTGGAAACTGGACTCTACAGTCAGCTAACTCCCTTTCCTCAGGAAGATGGTGTAGGAGATGACCAAACCAACCCTGATCATGCAGGTTCTATTCTCAGGTTCTGATGTTTCTTAAGTTAGTTCAGCAGTTGGTCAAGGAATACACCACACCTTGTTTTATGGATAACAATTTCCTTATTCTTATTCATAAAAACAGTTTCATGTATTCATGTTCGACTTCTAAAGGCCTCTTGAAAACTGGACTTGGGCCATAAAAAAAATAACAAAAGCACATCACATGAGTTGAATATGATGGAAAAAATGGAAGTTAAACTCTGGTAAAGTAACATATGTCTAATGACTACAACTATATGCATGCTTGAATTGTTTGTGGGTATTGAGCTATGGAAGTGAAAACAGGAACAGGTCAAATTCGACAAAGCGACAAAGCTTTCATGAAACAGAGGTGAGGTTGAAAGGCATGCAATTTTCATTTTTTGTCAATTTATCTGTTAAACCAAACTTTCAAAACTTTCAGAACAGTCCTTTGATCCCTGAACATATGTCAGACAAAATATTGAATTGTTTAGGGAAAAAATTATTTTACTCGTAATTCGAAGGAACACATGTGGAATCTCTTTTGTTTCAATTGTAGTTTTTCTGAATATCAAAATCACTTTAGAAAAGTATCATTTTGCAATTTGATTTAATTTTTATTTCCTGTGTATTTGGAAAATAAAATACAAACAAGTGATAAAAATAAACAGCCCTTGATTTAAAAACACAAACAGGAACACCAGTCTCGGGTTATCTGAATGCTACTTCCTTTTTCTCTGAAGACTGGAAATTTTGATCATAATCTTTTATGATATTTGTGATTTTAAACATAAACATTACATAACTATACGATACAATGACAAAATTTACTTCCTGAAATATGTACAAGAACCAACAATTCTTACACCCCATGCTCCAATGTTTCTTCCTCAACAACTTGAATAACTTCCAAATTAAATGCAGAAATTAAACTTCAAAATAGAAAATAAATTCACTGTTACACTGTCTAATTTCATTGGAAACAATCTAAACGCTACATAATTTAATAAATAACTTAATAATCAGAACTTGAATCATGAACACCTTTGGCAAAGAAACACAGCATTGATAAGGGGAGATAATTACAAAATATCGTGAGTTATATCCCTTGGATCACCGTATCTCCAGTTCCTAACAGCGATAGCCTTTTTGTTGACCTCTCTATATTATTGCTTGCCATTGTGATAAGCGACCACAACTATGCATAGTATTGAATTCAAAACCGACTGACCGTTATGTTTACAATCAAGTTAAGAATAAAGAAGGAATAGGCAGGGACCAAGCTTTTACTTCAACACTTGGTGTTTGACTGTACCATTGTTAGATTTTTAATTGTCCTCAGCACAAGTTATGGTAGCCATGGATTGTTGAATTGTTAAAGTCTGGTACAACACTTGCTGTCTGTTTGCCAGGCTTTAGTAGAGATAAACATTTGAATAGTTCCAGGTTAGGGTGACTACTGTCGTCTATTTATCTGTATTGGTGGTCTGTTGTGCTCTAACCAGCCAATAAACACAAATGTGAAATAGTTTTAGGGTGGCCCTGTGGGAGTTCAGCAGCCTAGATACGGAGGGTGTAGTCAGATTCGGCGATATAGTTCATAGCATGTCATCATATTAAAATTTGGATTCAAACCTCTTTACCAAAGTACGATGAAGTATATGAAGCGTTAGTTCAGTGGTCCAGGGGGTTCTGAGGAGACAATATTTTCAGGCTGACGGATGCCACACTAGAGAGCTCACATGACTTCTTGTAAGGTGAGCTAAAAATGTATGCCTCCTTTTTTGGATTAAGCAGCAGCTGGAATAAGTGCTTGATGGCTACCTTTAGTTATGTGGTGATATCAGGGCTTTATGGTTTCAGGGAAGACTATAGAGATGCTGACATCTGACGGACGACCATGATTTAAGCTCACTTGACGGAAAGTCAGGTGAGCTAATAACCAGTGACATAACACAGTGTACTCATTGTCATGAATAAAATAAAGGTTCCAACACCAAGGCATGCCGTGACTAATAAAACCAAGGCAAAGTTTGTTGTAAGCCCAGACTTTTTTATTGGTTTACAAATTTGTTTGAAAAAAAAGTATTGTTGAAAGGTGTCACAAAAGTCAAAAAGAATTTTTTTTCAAATGTTTCTATGTGATAACTGTGTTTGCCAATCAGGGAAAGTGAAAGGTGTCACTAAAGTAAAAACAGAATTTTTTCAAATGTTTCTATTTGAAGTCTGTGTAGGCCCATCAGGGTAACACATTGTACATCTACACACATCAATATATTTATTACTAGGCATCAGCAGAACAAAAACACGTTTTTCAGATCTTTTCCCCATTTGGTGTAGGAAAATCTGTAAACCAATTAAAAAAAATTTCGCCCAACAAATATGTGGAGGAACTAAAGAGGAACGTAAATTCAACAAAAGGAAAGCAAACTTACAAATAGAGCGAAACCTGCGTGAGTGGTGAGGGAAGCCCTCCCGCTCTATGTAAGTCACATTAGCTGGAAGAAGGAGTTGTGCAGAAGCATTAGATAAAGAAGGAATCAGAAGGAATCAACAGAAGTCATAAACAAAACATACAATTCAAATTTCAGACCAATGAACACTCAGAATACAATAGTCAATACCTTTTGTGCAACACACGGGTTCATTTCATCTCTTGATGTAATGTAGACATTTGTTACCATGACAACGCATGTCGGCCATTTGCATTCCTGGTTATGGAGAAGCGCAGTGCACACACACCAGTCAAGTACAGATCTAGTATAGACTATGGGTCTGTGTATGGCAAACCAGGTCATCATATAGAGACTCAATCACTTGATGACAGACCCATTAAGATTACCGTATTTGCCATAATAAGTGCCCTAGGCCTATAACATACACAACAGGTCTTGTTTTCTTAAACTGAACAGTTGTAAACAAACTTAGTTCAATTGTTTAATGAAACTATACCTTTCTCCATAATAGCTACTCGTCTATTATATCCCCTTCTCCAAGGAGATAACTCCACAATAAAATTACATCACAATTGTATGCTTTGTTGGCCATTGGGATGTCATCTGTTACCGTGACATCACAATCAAATTACATCACTAAACTCTCTGCCACTGTAGCTGGAGTTTTAAACTGTTATCAACTCATCTTGATATATTTGGTATGAAAAGAAATTGTGAGACTCTAGAAATATACTGATATACAATATTATTTTTAACGTTAAACATTATAGGGCACAATACAAACAATTTGTTTAACTTTGACCTTTATCGTTAGGGGAATATGTTTGCAAAGATATTTGTAAATCACCACAAAGAAAAAAGGTGAGTGAGTTGGGTATGTCGGCTTTATATACACAGTGTGGGAGAGCCCCGTGTGACTCAGGTTTGGACATATTACACGTCAAATAATATTGCAAATAATATCTTTACTCTTTAAAATATAAATATTATTACTTGGTATAAAGACACATAACTGCAATCACAACTTACATACAGCCACATAGAATAACACTTTGACATATAAAAACATTAAACTCAAATCTAAATCCATCCTCAAAATATCAATATTTGAAAAACTGTTACCATGGTTACAAGGAGAAAACATAATATTACATAAAGAACTATACAGTGTGGGATTGTGAATAGCTTATGGAAACACATGAATTCAACTAACTTCATGACATGCAATTTTATAGAAAAAACTGAAAAATACACATTATTTTTAAGATAATGGAGGGTTGATTTTTTTAAACCAGCCTAATGTTGGAAGTGTCTATCATATCCAAGTCACACAACACTCCAAAGATACATAAAACTGTTGTGGATCTCTGTGCTAACACTTTCATGTGCTGTCAATATATACTCACCACCAAAAGGAACATGAATACATACATGTTGGTTAATATGTGAAGAATTATTCATATTCAAGAGATATTAGATACACAAACCAACATACTGTTATGTTGCGTGACCAGACGCTCATGAACGCATCCCATGTGACGTCGTAGCTCCTTGACTCAAGATTCACCATTTGTCTCGTGCAGGATTAACGTGTAAAGTTTGGAAATCATGTGCAGGCTATCGTGACAAGAATAAAGATACACTTCTATGGTTCGCGTTTCTGTGGGCGGTGAGTATATAATGTTTTTTCAAAACATTATCGTATATATTTTTTGTTAATTATTTATTCTTATTGCGTGTCACTGTGCCCCAATGACATGGATCATTGCTCATGATTTCAGTCACTGGTTTATTTGGCATAGACTTGGTTATTTACATGCCCTGGTGATAAAGATAGAGTATTGCTGAATGCGGCAATAAACAATATTCAATCACTTATGCATCAGTTGTGGGTACAAAATATGGAGGAGCTACAGGCCCATATAATTGTATGATGTTTTGTACACTGCCTAGGGCCACTTACAGGCAGAATGTAATGTGTTTTAAGGATAACTGTAGTCTTCCATAGATAATGTGTTTCAAGGGTAATAGTCTTACATTGATAATTTTAAGGGTAGTTGTTACATATATATTTTTAAAATGATATCATACATTTATATACCACACTTACCCAGGTACTAGTATCTGCTCAAATACGTTTTTTATTAGTTCCCGAACCAGTGAATCCGTTTGCTATCTAGTTATCATTCTCAACTCCCTGGGGACTATACAATAGTCTTACACTCATAATGTGTAGTAGTGCAGAGTTGCATCTCTTTGGCATGCCAGGCACTTATAATTGTAACTTCAAATGCCGGTCCACCACAATTATGTTTCTAGGTTTGTCATCACCATACCAATACTCACGGGTTCACCAAGTGGTCAAAGTCTGAGACCTGCATCACTTTGGGCTGCACATCCTCCCACTTTAGTCTAACATCCATAATGTGTCTTAAGGGCAATAGTCTGCCATCCATAATGTGTCTTTAGGGCAATAGTCTACATACATAATGTATCTTAAGGGCAATAGTCTACATACATAATGTATCTTAAGGGCAATAGTCTAACATACAAATTGTGCCTTAAGGGCAATAGTCTAACATACATAATGTATCTTAAGGGTAATAGTCTAACATCCATAATGTGTCTTAAGGGTAATAGTCTAACATACATAATGTGTCTTAAGGGTAATAGTCCTACATCCATAATGTGTTGTAAGGGTAATAGTCTAACATCCATAATGTGTCTTAAGGGTAATAGTCTATCATACATTATGTGTCTTAAGGGTAATAGTCTTACATCCATAATGTGTCAATGCTGAATGTAAATTTTGGATTCCGCAATATTCCAGCTAAATGTGTCTTAAGGGCAATAGTCTAACATACATAATGTGTCTTAAGGGCAATGGTCTAACATAAATAATGTATCTTAAGGGTAATAGTCTAACATACATAATGTGTCTTAAGGGTAATAGTCTAACATACATAATGTGTCTTAAGGGCAATAGTCTAACATACATAATGTGTCTTAAGGGCAATGGTCTAACATAAATAATGTATCTTAAGGGTAATAGTCTAACATACATAATGTGTCTTAAGGGCAATAGTCTAACATACATAATGTGTCTTAAGGGCAATGGTCTAACATAAATAATGTATCTTAAGGGTAATAGTCTAACATACATAATGTGTCTTAAGGGTAATAGTCTAACATACATAATGTTTCTTAAGGGTAATAGTCTTACATCCATAATGTGTTTTAAGGGTAATAGTCTAACATACATAATGTGTCTTAAGGGTAATAGTCTTACATCCATAATGTGTCTTAAGGGTAATAGTCTATCATACATTATGTGTCTTAAGGGTAATAGTCTTACATCCATAATGTGTCAATTGCTGAATGTAAATTTTGGATTCCGCAATATTCCAGCTGTATCACAGCGGGCGCTTACTATCCAATAAAATATCAAAATTATTTCTAAACATAAAGAAACATGCAGATGACAAAAGATAGCTCAAACAAATATAATCAAGCAAGCTTGGTGAAAAAATAACTATCCAAATACATAATCCTGGATAAAAATATTTTCATTTAAAAGAGGTCTTCATAAAAATATATTTAAAGGACAAAAAATGCTTTGATAGTGATACCTAAAATTGATCTCTTTCAAGATATTGTGCCAAGATTGTTCAGGTTTATTTCCATCAATGCTTTGATTCCGAAACCATAAAAAGAGCAAAAAAGCTTTTAATAAATCTTCCATAATGTTTAACAGTGGAACATGCAGATAATTACAGCCAAAAGAAAGTTCAGCTGCCATTGGATAGGGTTGCAAAGTTAAAAGCATTCAAGGCTCGGTTTGAAAGAGCTCAAATGGATTTTAAAATCAATGCTTGACGGGTCGAAGGAAATGATTTCCACTGGAAATTTGCCCAGGAAAATTGATTCGTCAAATTAACACGATTTAACGCCACATAAAGCTATCTCTTACTTTGTAAAGGTGACCTGTGATCTACAATCTTTGATATCTCCCGCTCGTCATGTTTGGCAATGGTGTATGCAGCGTTTTCACCTCCTTGGGCAAGGGCAGCACTTTCTGGAATGTCAATGTTATCAATAGCATCATCACAACTGGTTATATCATCATCATCATCATCGTCATCACCACCATGGGCAAGGGCAGCACTTTCTGGAATTATGTTATCAAAAGCATCATCACAACTGGCTATATCATCATCATCATCATCATCATCATCATCATCACCACCATGGGCAAGGGGAGCACCTTCTGGAATTATGTTATCAAAAGCATCATCACAACTGGCTATATCATCATCATCATCATCATCATCATCACCACCATGGGCAAGGGGAGCACCTTCTGGAATTATGTTATCAAAAGCATCATCACAACTGGCTATATCATCATCATCATCATCATCATCATCATCATCATCACCACCATGGGCAAGGGGAGCACCTTCTGGAATTATGTTATCAAAAGCATCATCACAACTGGCTATATCATCATCATCATCATCATCATCACCACCACCATGGGCAAGGGCAGCACTTTCTGGAATTATGTTATCAAAAGCATCATCACAACTGGCTATATCATCATCTTCACATATCAGGCAATATGCATGAACTTAAATCATTACACCTGATATCATCCTTCAAATGCAAACATCATAATCATCATCAGACATCAGACAAAATACTAACGATAAAGACGTTGCCTTGACATCATGATCATTATAGTAACCCCACTTTTCACAAAATCACCCAAACTTTATTACATTTTCATAGAAAATGGCCAAGTAAAGGCCTTAAGAAGTTTCAGCTTTGAGTATGTTTGAAGTGAAAAGGTCAAATGAAGGTCAGAATCGAAAATATCGCAAAAAAATGGAACGTTAATGTTGAGCCCCACTATGATCTACGCAGGTACCAAATTTCATTACATCCTGAACTAATATGGCTGAGTAATGGCCACAAATAGGTTTTTCAATATGGCTGCTGTGGCGGACACATTGAAAATTGGACTAGAAGCTCCTCAACAAGTTGGGGTGTTGTCATTGGTGGACCCAGGTATGTGAAGTTTTAGCTTTACTGGTTTCTGAGGTACTCGAGATGTTCACGATGCACAACCAGGCCACGTGTCCAAGAGTATCAGTTCCTGTAGGAAAAACCGTTGCTTTGTACTTTCTATGGGAATTATTCCCATGGAACAGTTTTCACAATGGAAAAATTGTCCATGACCAGGGACCTTGTCCCCCCCCCCACCACCACCATTTCTTGATGTGTTTTAGGTCCGGTATGTCTTCCCTAACCCTATAAACCCTAATGCTGATAAATAAATGACACCTGAATACACATATCAAGGCTGTAGTTAACATTTTATGACAGGGGGCAAATAAGATTATTCATTTTTTATTCAAGTTAACGTTCACAAGGAAAAATATTTTTTATAAAAACACCCCGGCTGGCTACGGCATTGCATATTGATTTCTTTGATTCACTGAGAAGTTGTTCCACATGCATATATAAATATGCTCACTGTCACTGGTCGAGATACATTTGGACCCGCAATATTTGTTCTGGATGGAACTAACACCATGTGGAACAGGTCATCGCTGACACCCACACAAACCTCACTTGACAATGGGTCAGGTGAGCTAAGTATTTCGAGAGACAGACAGACATCGTGCAGTCACTAACTCCTTTAGGTCTTGCATAAGGAAAGTAAAACTTTTATCAAGCCTTGTCGCACTGGTCTAATAAACAACTTTTTACTCATTTCCTATTTCCTGATCTGAGAGTGATCTTTGGCTAACACCACTTTGTACAGTATTCCAGTCATATCGCGGCATGTGAGCTTAATGTGGGTGGAAAGCCTGAAGTGATGCAGGTCTTGGACCTTGACCACAATGGTGAAACCCATGAGCATGGGTATTGTGCTGACAAACCTAGAAACATAATATGGGCAAACAAGGATTCAAGTGCACCATCGTGAAGAAATTGACTACAAGACCTTTCCCTTCCTGTATTATATTAGTATAAGATACATATAGCTGTCACCCGTGAAGATCCAGGGTAGAATAGGTCTTCAGCAACCCATGCTTGCCGTTAAAGGCGACTATGCTTGTCGTAAGAGGCGACTAATAGGATCGGGTGGTCAGGCTCACTGATGTGGTTGATGCTTGTCATCGACCCCAATTGCGTGGATCGATGCTCATGATGTCAATCACTGGATTGTCTGGTTATGACTTGATTATTTACAGACTGCCATCATATAGCTGGAATATTGCTAAGTGCAGCGTTAAACAACAAAAAAACAAAATAAACATATAGCTGTTACTAAAATGAGCCTAGAGTTCTATGTACCTTTGATTTTAAAAATATGAAAAAAAAATTCTTGGAGGGGCAATTAGAAGTACAAAGTAAGGATAGTATATATATGGATGAACAAGTATTGTAATTAAGTAGTGGTTCATCCATAAAAAAAACAGTAACGGTGGAAAAAAAAAGAGTCTTGGTTCATAATTGGATTTTTCTTACCATCTATAGTAACATTGATATCCAGACTGTCATTATATGAGATGCCATCTATATCGTTGACTGCTGCACATCTGTAGGTTCCCTGGTCGCGAGGCTTGAAGTGGTTGATGTTGTAGAAGGAGTTGCTGGAGAGGCGGACAAAGCCTGTGATGTTGTCACGGGGGGCGAAGGACCAGGAGTAGTGGGGGGAGGGGTAGCCTTTGGCCAGGCAGTGCAGCTCCACGGCCGCTCCCAGCTTGTACACGCTGGTTGTCACATGGGGCAGCGACCATACCTGCGACACCTTCACCGGCACTGCAAATAAAAGTCAAATAACAGCCTTAGAAATGTGAATTTTAATGACTAATTGAGAGGACTATTGGGAACTGATTTCATGAATAATATTTGGAAAAGCACAAGAAGGGTAAATTAAAGAGAGAATGTTTTACCAGCTGGTCAACTAGTGTTGAAAAGAACTGGCTTTCAAAGTATCTCACCAGCTTACTACATGCAGGTACATGCAGCCTCAGAAATTCATTTTGCTTACGATTAGTCCAAAACCTTATTTCACTTGTTCTCAGAGTTTGTAGCTAGTCCTTCTTAAACAAGACAGAAATATTTAGTATTTTTACATTTTCAGTCAGTAACAACAAGCACCATCTCTTAACATCTTTTGGTACGATGCAGCTGGGGATCAAACCCCCGACCTTCCATTCTCCGCGCGGACACTCTTCCACTAGACCAGGGAGGCAGTCACATGAACTTTGAAGGGTGGAAGAGGTATGATAGTGAATGTCCCCAGTGAGTTGATTCATGTACCAAGTCATGGTTGATTGGGTTTATATCCGACTTTGTGTCACAGTCTGCTGCCAGTTCCCTCTCTAAGTCTTGACCTTGTACTTTAAGCGAGACTGAGGCAGGACATGTTTGCCCTTTGGGGAACATCTGGTTTCATTACACAATTTCAGTGATCTATTCACATATTGTTTTAACACTATTCTGCCTTATAACATCCTCTCTGTTTTGGCAGAAAGTAGAGACTGATTATTCACTGGCAGCTAGGGCATTCTCACCCTCTGAATGCACATCTGGTTTCATCACTGATTTTCAGTGATCCATTCACATATTTTTTGCATCACTATTTTGCCTTTCGTGCCCAATCTGTTCTCACAGATATTATTCTCTGGCATTGACGTTTCTCACTCTCTGTAACTGGGGTAATCCTCTACTGTAAGATTCAGACACAAACTACATCCGCAGCAGCTGCTGGACAAATCAGTGTCAGAATGACCTCTATTCTATTCAATGGGACTGCCAATTTGCCGGAGTGAAGGCCTTCCTTGAAGTACTTGTGTCATGGTAGCTGTATTTATCCTTTGATTTCGGCTGTACAAGAACTGTCCAACACCTACAGCGGTGGATTCCTTTTGTGAACAGCATGTCCTATTTACATTTATAGCACACCACAGATTGAATGACAAGATGTGAACATAAACTTCGAAACACCACACTGGCTTTATGGCATGCCAAACCAGTCAAGACGGTGAAGTATAAGTGAATTGCGGACTTAAAATGTACAGCCAACTCATCTAAACACATTCCAAAGTTTTAAACTATACTGAACAACAAAGGTTCCTGACATTGAATAAGATTTAATGCAAAGTTATGTTTTTTACCAAATCTGAAACAATTTCGGATTGCAACAGACAAAAGACTCCTGTAAGTGTTCAAATGGTTTAATTTGCCATGCTGACTTCAGAAAATGTGTGATTTCATAAAAAACATGAACATGCCAAAATGTCAATTTACAAATCAATAGCGTGTGTGTCCACCTCTGGTTGCGATGCAAAACACATCTTCGTCTCATGGAATGGACCAGGCATCGCACAAAGTCCTGTGGGATATCTGCTGGAGCATGTTTCGAAGTTCCTTGAGTGTCAGTGGAACAAGTGGTTGATGTCGAAGGCGCTGATCCATCTCATCCCACATGTGCTCGATTGGTGAGAGATCAGGGGAGCGAGCCGGCCAGGGGATGACATTCACATTGTTTTGTTGAAGAGAATCCTGAACAAGTCGAGCAATATGAGGCCAGGCGTTGTCATGTTGAAAGGTAATGCCTGGGCCATGACGACGCAAAATGTTAGAACAACAGGGTCGATGATCTCGTCGTGGCAGCGCTGTCCATTGAGATTTCCCTCTACCACTATCAAAGGGGTCCTCTGTCTTGCTGTTATCCCATCCCATACCATAACGCTGCCGCCCCCAAACCGATGTTCTTCCATGACCAAATGATTGACGTAACTTTCACCTCGACGTTGGTACAATTGAATCCGTCCATCGCTGTGGCTGAGGTGAAAACGAGACTTGTCAGTGAATAGAACTTGTCCCCACTGCATGGCCAGCCGGGTGTCCAGCATAGACGCTGTCTGCACCACTGTAGACGTGCTTGTCACTGGTTTCCTGTTAAAATGGGACAACTGGCGGGTCTTCTGGCGACAATCCCTGCACATCTGAGGCGACGACGTATGGTTTGTGAAGATATTCGTCAAAGGCCAGGGATGCTTCTTGCAGTCACTACTGCTGGCTGGAATCGATTTCTTAGGTGTGTTGTTCAAATCCAGTTGTCTTGTCGATTATTGGTTACGCTTGGCCTGCCACTCTGAGGATGGTCTCTGACTGCATTCGTCTGTTGCCAACGTTGCCATAAACACCAAATGGTGTTTCTGTGGACGTTAAATTGTCTTGCAACATCACGTTGACTCGATCCTGCTTCAAGCATACCAATGGCTTGCAGACGCTCATTTTGGGACAGGCGTGGCATTTCGTAATGTTGAATAATTGCGTAATTTTGTTGTTTTTCTGAGTGGTTGTTGTCAGCACGATGCTAAACAATGCGTATGGAATTGCACATGTTTTTATACCCATTCTTGGGGAGTGAAATGCATGGGGCTTGCATAAAAGTCAACTTTTGCATTGAATGCATGCTTTTCTGTAGCAGTTGCATTTTTGTGACTTGATTCCATACATGTACTACAATATTAAAAACCAAACTTTACTTGTTTGAAAAATACACTAAAATATTGGTGTAACGGGAACTTTTGTTGTTGAGTATATTTAATTAACATTTCTACAAGTACCGGATCAAATACAGACATCATGTCTTGAAGCAGCCCTTGGTATACTCTGTTTGGATCATGGACCTTGAAGCAGCCCTGAGTATACTCTATTTTGATCATGGACCTTGTACTTGAAGCAGCCCTGGGTATACTCTATTTGGATCATGGACCTTGAAGCAGCCCTGAGTATATTCTTCTTTCCCAAGTAGCTGGCAACCATTATCGACAGAATCCTTGAAGAGACGGTGGCAAGCCTGAGAGTGATTCCTTGTAATTTGGTAGAGCCAGACAATGACTTCCGTATCCGTCACTATGTGCATGATGTAACCTAATCCTAGCAGACTGGGGGGCATCTCAATCAGAGTCAGAGCCACCAGGGTTCAGAGGGTTCACTGGATGAGTGAGTGAGTGAGTGAGTGAGTGAGTGAGTGAGTGAGTGAGTGAGTGAGTGAGTGAGTGAGTGAGTGAGTTTGGTTTTACGCCGCTTTTAGCAATATTCCAGCAAAAACACGGTGGGGGACACCAGAAATGGGCTTCACACATTGTACCCATGTCAGGATTCGAACCCGGGTCTTCGGCGTGACGAGCTACCGCTTTAACCACTAGGCTACCTGACCGCCCCTCACTGGATGGGAGGGACATCACAATCATGGTTATACCTTCACATAAGTTCTCTGGATGGGAGGGACATCACAATCATAGTTATACCTTCACATAAGTTCTCTGGATGGGAGGGACATCACAATCATGGTTATACCTTCACATAAGTTCTCTGGATGGGTGGGACATCACAATCATAGTTATACCTTCACATAAGTTCTCTGGATGGGAGGGACATCACAATCATAGTTATACCTTCACATAAGTTCTCTGGATGGGAGGGACATCACAATCATGGTTATACCTTCACATAAGTTCTCTGGATGGGAGGGACATCACAATCATGGTTATACCTTCACATAAGTTCTCTGGATGGGAGGGACATCACAATCATGGTTATACCTTTACATAAGTTCTCTGGATGGGAGGGACATCACAATCATGGTTATACCTTCACATAAGTTCTCTGGATGGGAGGGACATCACAATCATGGTTATACCTTCACATAAGTTCTCTGGATGGGAGGGACATCACAATCATAGTTATACCTTCACATAAGTTCATTAGAAAACAAGGATATACTGGGGCACTTCAAAATTAATCCAAATGCTTCAGAATGTGAATTTGGTTCAAAGCAGCTTAGAGAAGTATTTCCTGATATGGATTGTTAAGCTGATAGGATTACATAGTCAATATGTGCACGGCATGCAACTAAGTCCATGCCTTCAATATTTGAAGAGACTGTATATTAACCATGTCCTGTGCATCACCGTGTTCTGACAAAGACTAAAGGCTGGACTGTGTGTCATCATGTGTCAAAAGATTTTCAGTTTACACTTTTCCCATCTTCCCATTTGAAACACTTAATGATGTTTTTACAAACGACTGTTCTCAGCAAAGAGGAACTAGCATTTTCTATTACTGATGCATGCAAATGACAATTTGTTCCTGCCAACAGGGGTGGTGGGGTAGCCTAGTGGTTAAAGCATTCGCTCATCATGCTGAAGAGCCATGTGTGGTTCCCCAAAATGGGTACATTGCCGTGAAATGGCTGGAATATTTCTAAAAGTGGCATGAAACGTCACTCACTGACATTCTCCTGTCAACATTTGGTTTGAAACCACACATTCTTGATTTGGAGAGAAAATAAAGAAAATATATTTCAACAAACATCCACAGGAAAATCCTTAATTAGAATTGACATACATGTGGAGACGGTTGCCAGAAACTCCTAAAGATTGTAAAAATAATATAACAAACATTTAGAGAGGTCATAAAAAGTGGACAGAACTTTGACAGCCCAGAAAAACAATTTTTCGGAGGTCTTCACATTTTGTACACATTGTCCACTCCCCATCCTTTTGGGAGGGTCACAACAACATGACAAGAACTTACAGAGGTCATGTGTTTGGTCAAGTCATGTCGCTGGTCATCACCATCACGAGAGAGGCTCTCATATGGTCCACTCCTCATCAATTCTAAAACTGATGCTTACTATTATTGTGGCACGCAGTCCTGTGAACAACACGAAGGTTGGCCCTGGTTAGTCCTTCTCTCACTCAACACACCACTCACAGTTCATGTCAAATCCCAGCCATCCGTAAACACACTGCTTCCTCTCTAATTTTCCAATCTCCCCCTGAGCTTCCGCTCACGCATGCGCACACGTAGTCAAGTTCAGAGGTCACTTCCAGTACGCTCGAACTTAAATATACCACACAATGTGGTTAGGACTGTCATAGTATCATTTGGCTCCTGACAGTTTCTAGGGCTTCGGTTCTGCCCACACTGAAGCAAATGTGGCATCTCCTTAGACAAGTGACTTTTGTTTGAAATGTGCCTCTGTTCACCCACTCTGGATACCCGGTCGGATGAGATGGTATTGTGGCTTTCAACCTTCTAATGCCCAACTGCAGCTTGTGTTGTATACTCCCCAGGGAGTTGAGAAAGAAAATGCACACTGATCCATTGACCAGGGTAAAAAAGCATGCTTCAATGAATGGACTATGGTGCATTAGAAATATCCATTTATTATTGTTATTGACTCACCGTATATCTTCATGGCAGGCAGGGCTTGACACACCACATTCAGCAAGTTCTGGGGGTAGGCGACGTGGCAGTTGTAGATGTGGCCATTCATGTCGCTGTTTGCCACCATCCGGAGACTTGCTCGCATGCTAGTGGCATTCTGCAACGTCTTCGTTGAGTTTAAATCTTGGTCGCCATGTTTCCAGTAGAGGAGCGGAGCCTTGGCTCCGGCAAAGGTCACAGAGCAGTCCAGGGTGATGTTCTGCTTGTATTGGGTTTCGGGGTTTTCATTTCGACATGATGGCATCTCTGGAACACAGGAAATATGTTACATGGTAACACTATACAATACTGACCATTAAATATTTTGTGGGGCCCAGGATATTATGTTTCAGTCCCTAGTTCACTTTTCGACAAGTTTGATTTTATGATGCTTTTAGCAATCTTCCAGCAATACCAATTAAGGTGGGGGGACACCAGAAATGGGCTTCACACATTTTACCCATGTGGGGTCTTCGGTGTGATAAGCAAATGCTTTAACCACAAGGCTACCCCACCCCTTCTCTAAAAGAATGGAACAAATTTCCAAAACATATTATTCAGGACAGCTAGTGACCCATCTCTGTTATCAGGAAATTACATATCTCCAGTCTGGTGCAATTAGGAAATACCCCCACTTTTGGATCATTGCCATTATCCCAAGGCAAACCCCCGAATACCAAATGGTCAGTCCCTTTGTCAAAAGTCTGCCCAGAGAATGGAGGTCAGTGGTTCAATTCCCTGCTGGCCTTATTGTCAGGTCTGGGGTATTTGCTTCATCTTGATAGCTGAGGACATTGGCGAGATGTCACTTTTCAAGCAAGACATGAAGAGGCTAAGCTTAGGTCTCAGAGACAATCTGATTTCTTTTCACAAGTTTTCAAATGTTTGCCAAATATTTATGCTGGAAAGCTGACAGAATGAGTTGGATTTATTGCTGCTGTTTTTCAGTCTGTCATGGTGTGTAAACGTTGTATGTGTAGGAAGGCCTACAGTAGGAAAGTGATACATTATAAGGATGAAAATCTGGGATTTGCCCTGGGCAATGGATCCTGGTTCAACCTTGGAACAACACTCTGTACAGCACAAAACTGCACCTTAGGTCAATGGGTTCAATTCCCAATACAGGTACAATGTACACTCACTCACTCACTCACTCACTCACTCACTCACTCACTCACTCACCCAACCATCCATCCATCCACACAGCCACCTGCTCACACGTACACGTACACACACACACACACACACTCACTCATGCATTCAACCACAGAAAACCAACACACACAAGTGCCTGCTCACTCACACCCACTCAATCCCCACCCACTCACTCACTCACTCACCCAACCATTCACTCACTCCACAAAAAGCTGACATCCATGAAACATTGCTCCTAACAAACAAGATGTATAAACCTCAGTGCTCTTTTCACAAATAGCTTGTGCAATGAATAGTAAAAAGCACCCATTATCATAAATAGCAGATAACAAGAACCGGACGATGAACTTTAACTTTCTTTGATGTTGGCGGATCCCAATGAACATGCACTCTATCTCCCACATCAACAGAATCGATTTCCCATCAACTGTGCAACACTGAGGTACGCCAACAGACAACAAATGCATCTTCCATACACTCTTCGGACGGTCCACTGAAGGTACAGTGTAACCGTAACTGAGGAATAATTCCTATTCCATTTGTTTCGTGAAGTGCTCATCTACATCCCGCCTCCTGTGATGTCTCCATCTGCCTCAGTTGTTCCCTCCCGCTGGTCTTCCCTTGAGAGACACCATAGCTGGGATCATCCGTGCAAAGTAGCAGAACAAGTTAACAAAAGACAGAAGGACAGATGGACGAACAGACAGATGGACAGACAGATTGGCAGAAAGAAAGACAGATGAACAGACAGATAGATGGACAGACAAACAGATAGATTGGCAGAAAGAAAGACAGATGGACAGACAGACAGACAAACAGATAGATAGATTGGCAGAAAGAAAGACAGATGGACAGACAGACAAACAGATAGTTAGATTGGCAGAAAGAAAGACAGATGGACAGACAGAGAGATGGACAGACAGATAGATTGGCAGAAAGAAAGACTGATGGACAGAGACAACTTGGCAGAAAGAAAGACATACGAACAGACAGCCAAACAGATAGATGGACAAACAGATGACAGACAGAAGGACAATTAAAATAACTGAAATCTATGATCAATGGCCAGAAAAGGTCAAGGTACCCTTATTAAACTGATTCCAAAGTTCCAGCAGTAACAAACTGTGGTAAAATCTGCACCATTTCCAGGTTCATGAACGGTTGCCAGGATCACATGGCAACTGTCCTTTACTAACTCTGGGAACATGGCAACATTTCACTAAAAACTCAAAATGACAACTCTGTATTAATAATTACACTTCATCTGGAACAAAAAGACTTTCTCATTTGTCATTTGTCTAAATCTTCCTGTTAAGCATTTCATCTTTCAGAAAATAACAACAGACTTTAACGTACCTTCTCCAGTTACATGCTCAACCATCCATCATGCACTACCTTAAAACACAACATATTCCAATAGGTGCAACCAAAAGTCGAGTTCTCTCAGTGTATTTTAGTTACTTCAAGACAAATCTAATAATGTGGCAAAAACAGAACTAGCTACTGGTTCTAAAGATCTTGTTACTGTCTGTGGCCTGCACATGATTAATTGACTGTCATACCCAACACAGGCAGCTCTACCAACAGGGTCCAGGCCTGCAAGGAGTTACCTGGACAGCCTTTGAAATTCATGCTAGTCAGCAAGCCAGAGACTACTAAATTGTGCTGAGGACAAGTAAGAATCCTCATTGACTAGTAGAATTTGAGGGCCATAATTCTGAATCATTTCTTATTACAACAAATTAGAATTGCATAAATAATATGTGTAACAAAGTAAACATGTTTGTCTTGTTCAAGCAGGACAAGCTCCCAACTCTGTGGACTAGAAAAAATGGGAATTTTAAAGTTAAATTGCAGAAAATCAACCACTAGATCTTTGAGAATTAGGATAGAAATGTCAAAATTTAACAAGCAATCTATAATTGTCATAAATGTAATGACAACAGGACTCAAAGTGTTAATCGTTGGCGTCCGTATTAAATATGAATGTGTTAAGTATTCAATATCTTGTGTCCAGTAAAACCCTGGCATGTCGACGTGTCCCTCTTGAAACACTAGGCTACCCAACAACTGGGGATCAAACATACATGAAGGTCGTGCGTGAGCTGAAATGGGGTTCAAGATTATAACACTTATAGCGACATGCATGCATGTGTATCTGTGTGACTGCTTGTACTAGTCTGCACTTATGTTGGTTTTATAGTCCTAGCCCACTGAGATACCACGCTGCGGTTTAACCTCACTCAGACATGGTATACTTCGAGCCGATCAGCCCTTGTGTCATGCCCTTGAGACTGTATGCCAGGCAGGGTAATAACATCTAACATCTTGGTCTGGCACGGCCGGGGACTGAACCACCGATCTTCTGTTCTCCAGGCAGACGCTCTAAGCACTAGACCAGGAGGCGGTCTAGCAGTGATAGAAGTAGCGTTCTATGAAGCATACAATCAGTGCATCACACAGACATCTAATACAAGAGAAAGGAGTTGATTCAAGTCTCCACAGTTTGAGTGCAGTAAAATCCTGTCAGTCCCTCTTGAATCACTAGGCTACCCCTCAACTGGGTATTAATCCTACAGGAAGGATATTGGCACTCCACCACTAGGTGAGTATTCTCCTTCTTCTGATGACTCTAACGACCTCTGATCCAGTTTTAAACCAAGACAACTTGAAACACATCTAAAAAATACAAATGCCCCGAAGCACATTTATCTGTCTGCAATTTAAGCCTCAGTCCACGCACTCAGTCAGCATTTTCAGTAATTAAGTGGCGATGGGGTCATTAGTGATGGGCTTCTTTGCAACTGTGTCTCATAGGTCTTACGAAAATGTGACATTGTCCTCGTAAATCAGTGCTGTCTACTTCTTTCTCCATGAAACCATCTCTTCCGTTTCAATCGGAGTCCCAAGAGATGACTCCTGAGGGGCATTCTAACTCCCGCACTGTTTGGAATTTCTTTTAAAACAACAATTTGTCCTCAAGTTTATTCCCAAAGAATGAAATTGTTCGTTGGACAAGCCAGAAAAAAGGTGTTGTGAAGGCTCCTTG
Source organism: Haliotis rufescens (assembly GCF_023055435.1). Lineage (NCBI taxonomy): Eukaryota > Metazoa > Mollusca > Gastropoda > Lepetellida > Haliotidae > Haliotis > Haliotis rufescens. The sequence continues at coordinate 21,561,579 of NW_025963868.1, forward strand.
CCAAAATAGATTTCTATCATACTAATGACAGGGGCAACTCATGGGGGCAACTGTTGGGGGCAACTGTTGGGGGCATCTGTCGGGGGCATCTGTTGTGGGCATCTGTTGGGGGCATCTGTCGGGGCATCTGTTGTGGGCAACTGTTGGGGGCATCTGTTGGGGGTATATGTTGGGAAAAACTGTTGGGGGCATCTGTCGGGGCATCTGTTGTGGGCAACTGTTGGGGCATCTGTTGGGGGCAACTGTTGGGGGCATCTGTCGGGGGCATCTGTGGGGGGCATCTGTTGGGGCATATGTTGGGGAAAACTGTTGGGGGCATCTGTCGGGGGCATCTGTTGGGGAAAACTGTTGGGGGCATCTGTTGGGGGCATCTGTCGGGGACGACTGTTGGGGACGACTGTTAGGGACGACTGTTAGGGGCATCTGTTGGGGCAACTGTTGAGGGCAACTGTTGGGGGCATCTGTTGGGGGCAACTGTTGGGGGCATCTGTTGGGGATGACTGTTAGGGGCATCTGTTGGGGGCAACTGTTGGGGGCAACTGTTGGGAGCAACTGTTTGGGGCAACTGTTGGGGGCATCTGTCGGGGACGACTGTTAGGGACGACTGTTGGGGGCAACTGTTGGGGACGACTGTTGGGGGCATCTGTCGGGGGCAACTGTTGGGGGCAACTGTTGGGGCAACTGTTGGGGGCATCTGTTGGGGATGACTGTTAGGGACGACTGTTAGGGGCAACTGTTGGGGGCAACTGTTGGGGGCATCTGTTGGGGACGACTGTTAGGGGCAACTGTTGGGGGCATCTGTCGGGGATGACTGTTAGGGGCATCTGTCAGGGACGACTGTTGGGGACGACTTTTAGGGACGACTGTTAGGGGCATCTGTTGGGGCAACTGTTGGGGGCATCTGTTGGGGACGACTGTTGGGGGCATATATTGAGTGCATATGTAGGGAGCATCTGTTGGGGTGATCTCATTGGTAGCCATCAAGAAGAGATTTCAGATCAATGATGAGATATTGTTAGTCAGACACAGATTTGAAACTGTAGACTTAAATAATAAGTTGCTTATTTCAATAACAGGTTGCACTGATGCATGTTTTAAATCAAGCCCTGTTATCTACTTATTTAAAACCACTATTTGAGCTTTCAGTGCACTATCATCTGTGGATTCAAACCCAGGTCTTCAGTGGGACAAGAGAATACTTTAATCTTTGCATCAGTGATCACAGAAGTCAGATCACACTCTGAATTGCAGGAAAACTGGTGACTCTCAAAACTGAAGCAAACGGGTATGGTTATACACTGCATTAAACAATATTTGAGCCATATTGTGGTGGGGCCCACAAAAAATGGCCTTGTGTGTGATACTGCTTCAACAAATAAGCCTTTCGTCTTGAGGTCCTGGTGAGAAGCAGAAAGGAGTGACCCTTGATACTTCGCACAAGTCAAATTTTTGTCTTGGACACCAGACAAAAGGTCAATTATCCTTGAGGATAAAAAATCGTTACCATTGTTACTCACCAATTAGATATAACTGAGCTGTCTTGATGGCAGGACTTGTCACATTTGACCAGCATCCGTAGGTCCCAGCATCATCTAGGGTTAGGTCAGAGATCTGGAGATGGACCGGCATGGTGTTGTGGTACTTCTCCGGGTGAGATGTGAGGTTGGTGTAACTCTTGTTGTAGTGGTGTGTCCATTTCACAATGACCCGGGACGTGGTACTCCCCAGCGGGGTGAACGTCCAGTTGACGATGTACGGCTTGTCGTACTGAAGATTGCTGGAGCCACCATCTCCAGGCTCCTTCACTACGTTGCAGTACATGACAACAGACTTGCTAACTGTCTGTGCTGTGTCAGCGGGGCCATGAAGTGTCACATTTTGACCTTGACCTGAAAACATCAAAATAAATTGAGTATACAATGTAAGGCAGAAACACTTGTACATTTAATATCAAGTAAAAAATATGACAGGATCTTTTATCACATATATATATAAAGGTTTCTCAGGGGGATAAACACATGGGGTCATTTTAAGATAGACATGCAAATACATAAGGTCAGGTAGGTACAACTCTCAGTGTTTACAAACAAATATGGCATTGCCCTTGTCCATCGGCTTGCCAAATACAACAGATACCATGTTTATTTTACTTATCCAAAATACACTCTACTGAGCGTGACATTTTGACTTTGACCTTGACCAAAAAACTTTGGGTTCAATTGAGTTTACAATGTTTCCAATCTAGGCAGAAACTATTCCCTGATGTGACAATATGATAGGACCACTGAGAATGACATTTTGACCTTAACCTTGACCTGGAAATAGAGGGTTAAATTGTGTATTCAGTTAAGGTAGAAACATATCAGCAATGAAGTGTGTCATTTGTACCTTAATCTGGTCCTTGATAAACATTTAGAGTGAGTGAGTGAGTTTGGTTTTACGCCGCTTTTAGCAATATTCCAGCAATATCATGGCAGGGGACACCAGAAATGGCCTTCACACATTGTACCCATGTCGGGAATCAATCCCAGGTCTTCGGCATGACGAGCGAATGCTTTAACCACAAGGCTACCCGACCGCCCCTCAACATTTAGAGAATAAGCAATGAGCTATGAGGAATTGATTAACTGCCCGAGTGAGTAAATGGTTTAAGTTTGAAGCCTCCAGTGCACAAACTGATTTGACTGAAGCTTCATCTTCCCAGAGACATAAAAGTCAGATGGAATGTGTGCGTACTCAGAAAGAACATTATTGATTTGTAATGTAAGTGTAGTTTTATTATTGTCATTAAACAATAAATCACATTACTTATCACATAACTCACAGTTCTTGGTACCCAAATTAACCATCCCAGCCCTTATGTTTATCTCCTAATTCACACACTCACTCATTTACTATTTATTTAGGAACACGAGAAAGATGCTTAAATCCCATTTTAACTAAATAGTTGGCAACTGGTGAGATGTTGTCATTAAGTACATAATGTTAACATTGACAGATATTTTTACATCTAAATTCAACTCAACAGATAAATTATAGAAGTTCAAGGTAACAGCAAACTAATGCGAAATAACAAAATAACATCAATAAATAAATCACTAAAAACAAAAAACAACATTTGGCAGCAAGAAGCTAAAAATTTGAAACAGCATAAAACTCAATGAATGTTGACTGCATATGTCCAAAATCTCATGCTATTATTCACAATAAAATCTTGTAAAACATCAAAACAATCCAATACCCAATACAAACTCATGTCAAGTGACTGCCAAAAACCCAATACAAACTCATGTCAAGTGACTGCCAAAAACCCAATACAAACTCAAGTCAATTGACTGCCAAAAACCCAATACAAACTCCAGTCAAGTGACTGCCAAAAACCCAATACAAACTCAAGTCAATTGACTGCCAAAATACAAATACAAACTCCAGTCAAGTGACTGCCAAAAACCCAATACAAACTCCAGTCAAGTGACTGCCAAAAACCCAATATAAACTCAAGTCAATTGACTACCAAAATACAAATACAAACTCCAGTCAAGTGACTGCCAAAAACCTACACCTGCTCTGATCAGCAACATTAGATTATGCTGTTTTCTCTATGGTTTTCCCTCCTTTATTAGGCTATCACCAATTTCAGGATCCATTCCTTGCTGACCTGCCATCGATAAAACATATTTGGGACCGGTTAAACAAAAATCTTAGGAAATCAATGCTAAAGTGTTTAGGATGTGCTTAGCACACTGAGCCACCAACATGCGTAGTTTCACTGTCAATTATCTCGCTTGGAGAGGGAACCTGTTTTCTATTTAACTAAAACATTTACTGAGGTGTTAGCGAGAGAGCTGTTGAATTATCGGCTAGTTTAATGTTGTCAAAGTAGGACACAGTTACTGTTGAACATTTTGAGGCATGCTTTAATCATATATTCTTAAGTGAGGCGAGATGATATGAAAAGTAGGGCTTCAGAGTACTTGAGTACTCGGGCACAGGCCAGGTTTAGTGGGGGTCGAGTCCAAGTCGAGACCAAACTCTAATCTGGTTGACTTTCAATAAGTTAATAGAAACGGGTCTTTATGTAACTTTCTTTTAAATCAAATAAAAGTGTCAATAGCTTTTCTTTTAGTTATTTTTCGAAACAATACACTTATTTACAACCATTTCATATGGATATTTCCTGGTTTAAAAAAGTACTTAATTTCTTGTTTAAAAGGGATATTTTACAAAACTCTTAAACTGTCGCAAGCAGTAGACCTATTCATTTTAAATTAGCATGGTAACGTTAATCATTATTAATTCAATATTTTCATAAGATATTTCTAACTGGACATCACTTTATTGAATATTTACATTCTGTTACTGTATCTCATTCTAATTATCTCTTCAAATGTCGGGAAAATGTCTCATAGAAGTCAACTATAAATTTACAAGCCTAGTAATCTTTCAATGTTTTGTTTTCAATTAAGAAAAAGGTAAAACTGATTTGTGAATTTGTGATAACATTGAAAATGTTACTTTTAACTTACATCACATAAGCAATGAAGATGGCGTGTGCTACATTGAGATGTAAACGAATTCTTTTCCCAAGTAGACAATTCTTATTTCAATGAAGCTTCAGGGAATCAGCATACAAATTTCAAAGGTATTTTATTTGATACGCGATCACATTGGTTTTCTTAGAGATCTACGATAACATTGTGACTCTTTCACTTTGTATACGATAAGATAATTGCCAATATAATTGAATAGATATATAATTGCAGGTTTTCGAGCACAAGCAGAGTCTTACCCATCCAGTTCTCGAGTCCTATTTTTTTTACCCGTTGAATCCCTAGTGAAATGGGGTTTTATCGTGTCCAAGATTATTGCACTTCTATAGAGACGTAAATGCATGTGTGCGAGTGTCTGCTTGTGCTAGTCCGGACTAATGCTGATTTTATAGTGCTAGCCCACTGAGATACCATGCCACAGTATAACATGAATACCCCACTCAGACACAGTATACCAACTCCGAGCTGACCAGTACTTGTTTTAGCCACTACCCAGGCAGGGTAACAACAAGTACCATCTTTAGACGTCTTTTGGTATGACGTTGCCAGAGATCAAACCCCGGGACTTCCGCTCTCAGTCAAACAGTGAGTGAGTTAATATTAGCTGTGACATCATCAGTATTTCAGTCAAACAGTGAGTGAGTTAATATTAGCTGTGACATCATCAGTATTTCAGTCAAACAGTGAGTGAGTTGAGAGTGGGCGGATGAGTTTTGAACAGTTCATGCACACACATAAGTTCAACTATCATCATCATCATCATCATCATCATCCATAAAGGCCTATGGAAACAAATGAGTATTTAAATCAACTCCTGTCTCTTGTATTAGACATCTTGGTGATTTACCATATTTGCCACATTAATTTAGCACTCAGTTTTCAATATGCATGCTCAATTACCACTCTGGGCAATGTGAAGGCCTTTAGCATTGTTCAGTGTCAGTGACAAGGTTGATGTGGCCATTACACACAAGTGTCGAAATCCCTAGTGATTTAGTAAGTGGCAGTGTTTCCAAACTCTGGCCTTCACACTGACAGTGAGATCAGCAATGTCTCAGAGCAGATGCATACTGTCAACACGCTGGTGAGAGAGTAAACTTCATTAGCATGTTTACTGCCACTTTCAGCAGTATTTCAGTAATTTCAAGGCATGTCAGCTTGCCGAAGGAGGAGCGCCTGAATTGATGCAGGTCTAAGATGTTTACGGGCTTGGTGAAACCCAAGGGATTGAATGAATATGGTGCTGATGAACAAAAGATAATAATTAGGGTGATTATGAGATTCCAGCTGACATCCACCACATACTGACATCTTTGATCACAGGGCCTGCCATATGCTGTGTCCATCACTGTGTGTGTGTTACATCCATCACTGTGTGTGTGTTACAACCATCACCGTGTGTGTGTTACAACCATCACTGTCTGTGTGTTACAACTATCACTGTCTGTGTGTTACAACTATCACTGGCTGTGTGTTACAACCATCACTGTCTGTGTGTTACAACCATCACTGGCTGTGTGTTACAACTATCACCTTCTGTGTGTTACAACCATCACTGTTTGTGTGTTACAACCATCACTGTCTTTGTGTTACAACCATCACTGTCTGTGTTACAACCATCACTGTCTGTGTGTTACAACCATCACTGTCTGTGTGTTACAACCATCACTTTCTGTGTGTTACAACCATCACTGTTTGTGTGTTACAACCATCACTGTCTGTGTGTTACAACCATCACTGTGTTACAACCATCACCTTCTGTGTGTTACAACCATCACTGTCTGTGTGTTACAACCATCACTGTTTGTGTGTTACAACCATCACTGTCTGTGTGTTACAACCATCACTGTCTGTGTTACAACCATCACTGTCTGTGTGTTACAACCATCACTGTCTGTGTTACAACCATCACCTTCTGTGTGTTACAACCATCACTGTCTGTGTGTTACAACCATCACTGTCTGTGTTACAACCATCACTGTCTGTGTTACAACCATCACTGTCTGTGTGTTAAAACCATCACTGTCTGTGTGTTACAACCATCACTGTCTGTGTTACAACCATCACTGTTTGTGTGTTACAACCATCACTGTCTGTGTGTTACAACCATCACTGTCTGTGTTACAACCATCACTGTCTGTGTTACAACCATCACTGTCTGTGTGTTACAACCATCACCTTCTGTGTGTTACAACCATCACTGTTTGTGTGTTACAACCATCACTGTCTTTGTGTTACAACCATCACTGTCTGTGTTACAACCATCACTGTCTGTGTTACAACCATCACTGTCTGTGTTACAACCATCACTGTCTGTGTTACAACCATCACCGTCTGTGTTACAACCATCACTGTCTGTGTGTTACAAACATCACTGTCTGTGTGTTACAACCATCACTGTGTGTGTTACATCCATCACTGTCTGTGTGTTACAACCATCACTGTCTGTGTGTTACAACCATCACTGTCTGTGTGTTACAACCATCACTGTGTGTGTGTTACAACCATCACGGTCTGTGTGTTACAACCATCACTGTCTGTGTTACAACCATCACTGTCTGTCTGTTAAATCCATCACCGTGTGTGTGTTACAACCATCACTGTCTGTGTTACAACCATCACTGTCTGTGTGTTACAACCATCACTGTGTGTGTTACAACCATCACTGTCTGTGTTACAACCATCACTGTGTGTGTGTTACAACCATCCCTGTGTGTGTTACAACCATCACTGTCTGTGTTAAATCTATCACTGTCTGTGTGTTACAACCATCACTGTGTGTGTTACAACCATCACTGTGTGTGTTACATCCATCACTGTCTGTGTTACAACCATCACTGTCTGTGTTACAACCATCACTGTCTGTGTTACAACCATCACTGTGTGTGTTACAACCATCACTGTGTGTGTTACAACCATCACTGTCTGTCTGTTAAATCCATCACTGTATGTGTGTTACAACCATCACTGTCTGTGTTACAACCATCACTGTCTGTCTGTTACATCCATCACTGTCTGTGTGTTACAACCATCACTGTCTGTGTTACAACCATCACTGTCTGTCTGTTACATCCATCACTGTCTGTGTGTTACAACCATCACTGTGTGTGTGTTACAACCATCACTGTCTGTCTGTTACATCCATCACTGTGTGTGTGTTACAACCATCACCTTCTGTGTGTTACAACTATCACCGTGTGTGTGTTACAACCATCACTGTCTGTGTGTTACAACCATCACTGTCTGTGTGTTACAACCATCACTGTCTGTGTGTTACAACCATCACTGTCTGTGTTACAACCATCACTGTCTGTGTTACAACCATCACCGTCTGTGTTACAACCATCACTGTCTGTGTGTTACAACCATCACTGTCTTTGTGTTACAACCATCACTGTCTGTGTTACAACCATCACTGTCTGTCTGTTACAACCATCACCGTGTGTGTGTTAGAGAAGCTGATGTGCACCATTACAGCAACAGTTGGTACTTCCAATTCGCTGATTCAAAAGTGTAACGGCCACTTTAAATGCTTTAATCTATTAGGATACCCCAAATCTAATAAACATTTTTTCAAACAAATTCATGTTTTATATCTATTTCATGACAATAATAATGACATCAAAACAATGTAGGCTGATGTGAAGGCTAGCTTCATTGTTTTATTGCCACTTCGGGGATTTATCTAGACCTGCACAGAGGCTGATACTCGGCCTTAAGTCGGCTGCAATTGTCCTATAAGTTCCTATATCATGTAAATATGGTTATACCTAGTGTGATGGCATTGTCTAGGTTACTTGTACTCCGCTGATAACAGAACCTAAAGGGAGGAAGTGGACCAATGTTACATTATTGTTTTGAATGCATTTTTACAATACATTGTTAATACTATCTCTGAAAATAAAATAAAAAGAACTTTAAAAAAACATTCCAATTTTCAACAATCAACAAATATTCTCCCAAAAGGGCACTTAGTTTTGAATCCCAGGTAAATCTATCATACCACTAAAGATGTCTTGGCATCCAATAAAGATCTCTTTGAGTCATATCAGTGCATGCACTTTGCACAAGTAAATTAAATGGCTTTTCACACAGAATACATGACCATGCATGTTCATAAGCTTAGGGATTTACTGTTAAAAGTATATACTGTTAAAAGTGGCGTTAAACCCAACTCACTCACTCACTCACTCATTATCATGTTCAGTTGTATAACAATAGCCCTGACTCGAGAATGATTATTGTGTCCTGCAAGTTGGGGAAGTAAACACATTGAAGGACGGCACACGCCAGATATATACGACTAGGGGTGAAACAATACAGCAAGGTCACTATATGATGCGAACAGCGATACGTAGGTCATATGCCATACGCATATTTATGTCAAATCACATGGAAACTTCATGACTATAAATATTTCAGAGCAGGTTCCAAAGAAAAGGGAGCTGTAGACACATTACGAATCGGCTTTTTTCAATAATGAAGTTAATTACGATACTGTTACACTCCAGCAATATCCCAGCTTCATGATGGCGGTCTGTAAATAAACAAGTCTGGACCAGACAATCCAGTGATTGACATCATCAGCATCGATCTATGAAATTGGGATACGATGACATGCATCAACCAAGTCAGGGAGCCTGATCCCCTGATCCCGTTAGTCGCCTCTGACAGCAAACAGCGGTTGCTGAAGATCAATTCTAACCCTGATCTTCACTGAGCTATTTTAGCGAATATCATGATAATCTTGTATTGATAAAGAAAAAAAAGGTATCATGTTTCATATAGTCGCATAAAAACTCCCGATGCACCATCATTTTTACCCTATGAATGATTCGAGATATTTGTAATCCAAAGAGTACTGAAATGAAAAACACTATAATATGTGCAATGCTATCAGTTCAATGGAAAATCACACAATAAACGACATATCAATAGACACCATGACACATCTCAGTTGTGCTTCATGCAACATGACTCTCTCCTTAGAAGACATTTGTCTTGCAAGTTTTACACTACGGAAATCAATACATACTCTCTACACAATGTATATGAATGGTGACATAGACGTCCCACTTGGGGACAACATGGTTGTCAGAGTTGACGTTTGTACAATTTACGTATGCAATGTACACAACTATTTGGTCCAAGTAAAGGACAGTGGTGGACACTGTTGGATTATCAAAGAGAACTTGCAAAGCTGGTGTATGGCATTGTCAATGAAAAGGAAAGGGTAGGGACCATCACAAAGCAGAGAAGGGGAGGACATTTTACTGGATAGTTTTCATAAAGGAGCCATCAGAATGACAGTAGAGTTTGTACAAAAACAAAAATAAAAATTCCTCCAATTCTTTCAAAGATTTAAACTGAAATTAAAGGTTCTATTACTATATCCAATAATACACCAGTACTGCCTTCATGACATTGGGGTTCAAATAAAGTAAGCGTGGTTGACAATCGGGCAATGTATATTTGATACGCCTACAGGGTTGAGTGAGTATGGTGAGTAAGATGGGTTTGACAGTAGTTTGGGCTGTATTTCCCTTCTATCACAATGTAGGCATATAGCAACTCAAAGCATGTTCACAAATACACAAATAGAACAGCTGAAAACTAGTGTCTATTATAACGTAATGACAGCAGTTTGGGGCTTGTCTACTGTAACCTAATGACAGCAGATTGTGGCTTGTCTACTGTAACCTAATGACAGCAGATTGTGGCTTGTCTATTGCAGCCTAATGACAAAATTTACCCCATTGTGTAAGATTATCCCAGGGTATAATTTGCCCCTTGGATAAGGTTTGCCCTGGGGGTATATTTGCCCTGTAGGGTAAGGTTACCCCATAGTGTATGGTTTACCCCTGGGGGTATATTTGCCCTACAGGGTAAGGTTACCCCATAGTGTATGGTTTACCCCTGGGGGTTATATTTGCCCTATAGGGTAAGGTTACCCCATAGTGTATGGTTTACCCCTGGGGGAATATTTGCCCTACAGGGTAAGGTTACCCCATAGTGTATGGTTTACCCCAGGGGGAATATTTGCCCTACAGGGTAAGGTTACCCCATAGTGTATGGCTTGCCCCTGGGGGTATATTTGCCCTATAAGGTAAGGTTACCCCATAGTGTATGGTTTACCCCTGGGGGTATATTTGCCCTGTAGGGTAAGGTTACCCCATAGTGTATGGTTTGCCCTGGGGGTATATTTGCCCTACAGGGTAAGGTTACCCCATAGTGTATGGTTTACCCCTGGGGGTATATTTGCCCTATAGGGTAAGGTTACCCCATAGTGTATGGTTTACCCCTGGGGGAATATTTGCCCTACAGGGTAAGGTTACCCCATAGTGTATGGTTTACCCCTGGGGGTATATTTGCCCTACAGGGTAAGGTTACCCCATAGTGTATGGTTTACCCCTGGGGGTATATTTGCCCTGTAGGGTAAGGTTACCCCATAGTGTATGGTTTACCCCTGGGGGTATATTTGCCCTACAGGGTAAGGTTACCCCATAGTGTATGGTTTACCCCTGGGGGTATATTTGCCCTACAGGGTAAGGTTACCCCATAGTGTATGGTTTACCCCTGGGGGTATATTTGCCCTACAGGGTAAGGTTACCCCATAGTGTATGGTTTACCCCTGGGGGTATATTTGCCCTGTAGGGTAAGGTTACCCCATAGTGTATGGTTTACCCCTGGGGGTATATTTGCCCTACAGGGTAAGGTTACCCTATAGTGTATGGTTTGCCCTGGGGGAATATTTGCCCTACAGGCTAAGGTAACCCTATAAGTGTATGGTTTACCCCTGGGGGTATATTTGCCCTACAGGGTAAGGTTACCCCATAGTGTATGGCTTGCCCCTGGGGGTATATTTGCCCAATAAGGTAAGGTTACCCCATAGTGTATGGTTTACCCCTGGGGGTATATTTGCCCTACAGGGTAAGGTTACCCCATAGTGTTTGGCTTGCCCCTGGGGGTATATTTGCCCAATAAGGTAAGGTTACCCCATAGTGTATGGCTTGCCCCTGGGGTTATATTTGCTCTACAGGTTAAGGTTACCCCATAGTGTATGGTTCACCTCTGGGGGTATATTTGCCCTGTAGGGTAAGGTTACCCCATAGTGTATGGTTTACCCCTGGGGGTATATTTGCCCTGTAGGGTAAGGTTTCCCCATAGTGTATTGTTTACCCCTGGGGGTAAGTAGGTGCATGTGAACGTGGCTTTCGAAGACACCGTGGATTCATTTCCTTGTTACTCCATGTGTATTGTTGACCCATCTGGAAAAATATTCATTTCTAAAAAATTAAGTTTAAAATAAATCTTCACTTAATAAAAAAACATTTGAAATATAATTAACTGTTTCAAAAACATTCAAATAAATCCAAAGATTTGAAAGCAACATTTCTGAAACCAAAATATAAAAACAACCTATTTGATTCTATTTATTAATTTTAAGAAGGGCACACAATTTCCAAAGTTCCATAACCATTATTAGTATTGCAGTTGATAAAACACTTCAATCATAGCAAAGCCTTCAATTTCGGTTCTCATACTTTCTTCCTGAATGTGCTTGCTGTATACAAAGAAACCATTTTTATGTCCTCTCATCAAGAAGACATGTCACCTCCATCAATGCAACACATGAATGTTTAATAACAACAGGAGGCTGGGGAACTGATGCATGTCAGGCAACCATTCCTTGTTCATAGAACCAACAGCACCGGTGCACGATATTTTGCATGAAATTCAGCTCCAGATCTTTAAAAAATCAATACCTATCCTTCCTCTAGTTATTACAGTCCCCATGAGACTTTGATGTATAGTTCATGCCAAATTGACTACATGAAGCTGAAGTAATAATATAATTACTGATCAATGCAGTCAAAGATCGCATGAAATGATTGCCATAATTTCATCATCTCAATTGTGCCAAGAAAATAGTGAGATTCTTGTGTGGACATGATCAGAGAAACTGCTTAGTTTGCTGAAAAGATAGTCTTGATGCATTTTGAATTCTGGGAAATTAGTTCCAACATATCTATCAAGATACTATTATCCTGTCAACATGTGGCATTAGAAGTCCAAAACTACGGACGGGATTCAGATGAAATGCGGTGGCCATTGAGCCTTCTGCTGTCAGGGGTGGACATGGCTCCGGTAAAGCAGGACATGCTTACCCAGGTGTCAGTCATCACTTGTTTTCAGTCATCCATTCAAAATTATCATCACTGTTTACTCCTAATGGAATCTGTTTCAGCAGATAATCGCGACTGAGTGAGTGAGTGAGTATGGTTTTACGCCACTTTTAGCAATATTCCAGCAATATCACAGCGCAGAACACCAGAAATGGGCTTCACACATTGTACCAACGTCGAGAATCGGACTCTGGTCTTCGGCGCGATGAGCGAACACTTTAACCATTAGGCTACCCAACCATCCTGATAATTGAGACTGAATATTCTCCGATGTTGATATTTTATAAAACATCATGTTTTCAAATGAATAGAGTTTTGTTTCTTCCGGAAACCATGCACATAAACAGTATATCTGTACTATTTACCTTAGAACCTTTCAGACAATATTTTCTTCCAACAACAGTTTTGAAATTCACAGGATTATTATTTCTTATTGAAGCACTGTACTATTTTCCTATAAGCTCCAAATCAATATTTGGATCATATGAAAGTTTTATCCTGGAATGTCAGCATGACCCCTTGATTGACTCAGGTAGCTGTGGTTTTCCACTAAGAAGCTTCCTTTGATTCAGCTTGAAACACAGCTAGTTCAGGTTTAAAGCTCTATTTTCAGATCTTGTGATAAGAGCAAAATTAAGATTGCTCCATTTGATACTTGAGATCACATTTTTCTTTTGCTTCAATTTTTATGATGTAGGACTTTCAATGGAGGTGTGTGTGCCGGCAGTGTTTTGAAGCAGCCATATTTGAATAGTCATCCTGGTTTGTAGTTGATGTTGTATCCCGTGTTGACGTTGATGCTCTACAGAATACTTCCATATCGACAACACAAGCCTATCTGATGGTCACCAATGTTTGAAATAAATCGAGCATCATCATGTTGTTGTGTTTTAGAGTTAACTTCAGTAAAACAAGATCACATGTAACAAACACAAACACAAAGACTTACGTTACAGAACTTAATATTTCTAAAGTGACTCTGGCGTCACTCTTTTTCACCTTTCTGTAGCTGTATGTAGAAAGTAGTGACTATACCTCAATGGAAGATTAGAAGAGTGGAGAACTTGGGAGACTAGGGTGGGATGGGATCCCACATACTACCAAGACCCATGGTTAGTCACATGATATACTGTTTAAAATGATGACAATAAAACTCCATCCACAGCTACAGATAAGCAGCAAATTTGCGTAAAATACCCCCCAAAAATATTGAAAACCCAATTACTTTCAATTAACTTGTGTACAGAAACGCATGCATAAAATGAAAAACTGAAATGTATAAAAACAGCTCGAGTAAATACCCAATGAAGCTTTTTCAGCATGCGTTCAAAGGAGCTAATTTCCGAAACACAATTATCTAATCTAATTTCCGAGTCATGCCTATATATTAAGAACAGTTACATACATCTAAAACATTATTTATTTTTGTAAAATCTTAAAATGTTCACTGATTTTGGAAAAAACCCCAATAGATTGATGAATAGATGAGTGAAAAAATATTGTTTACCCAATGAAAAATGTAATAACCTAATTAAAATAGAAACCCAATTGCTCAAAAAGTTATCTGGAGTTCTGTCCATCACAGGTTATACACTACAAGTCGCTAATGTTCACATTTCTTTCTCACCATGAACACATTCCTTCTAAATTTTATATGTTTGAGTAAAGAAAAAACTTTAGCCAACTTCAGTGTATGCATGATCAGATCATTTTATACATGATGTCTAAATAGTTTTTGCCAGGGCAGCAGTAAAACAATTCCCATTAGGACATTTTGTACCCAACTCTTAAGACCCATAGCGGGTACCCTGGTAATAGGGTATCCTGGAATCCCCACAGGGAGACAAGCATGGGACATTGACGACTCATTCTATTCTGGGATCCCCACAGGGAGACAAGCATGGCAACTGAGGACCTATTCTATCCTGGAATCCCCACAGGGAGACAAGCATGGGACATTGACGACCCATTCTATCCTAGAATCCCCACAGGGAGACAAGCATGGCAACTGAGGACCTATTCTTCCCTGGAATCCCCACAGGGAGATAAGCATGGCAACAGAAGACCTATTCTATCCTGGAATCCCCACAGGGAGACAAGCATGGCAAGTGAGGACCTATTCTATCCTGGAATCCCCACAGGGAGACAAGCATGGCAAGTGCGGACCTATTCTATCCTGGAATCCCCACAGGGAGACAAGCATGGCAACTGAGGACCTATTCTATCCTGGAATCCCCACAGGGAGACAAGCATGGCAACTGAGGACCTATTCTATCCTGGAATCCCCACAGGGAGACAAGCATGGCAACTGAGGACCTCTTCTATCCTGGAATCCCCACAGGGAGACAAGCATGGTAACTGAGGACCTATTCTTCCCTGGAATCCCCACAGGGAGACAAGCATGGTACACACAGAGACAATTACAATGACGGCCAATGTGACACATGGTGCTCCAGACAAACCTTGGAAGAACTATGGCTTGTTGTTCATAGATTCCTATTTTTTGCAGAAGAATATCTCCAGTGAGCCCTAACTCATTTACCGAACAGTCATATTATGATCCAATATGGCCTATTCCCTGTGCCGATGTTTGCTCGAATCGCGGCATGGACGTCAGTCTGGTGTTTACCCACGTGAAACACATCTCCAACAGGCCATTCTATCAATATCGTGACCATAAAGACCTTACATCAATCCCTTGGATGGGCTACCGACAAGAAACCAAATAACAAGGGCTGTGAATTTGTACTGGACCTCCACTTACATCCCAAATCAACAATCTTGTCTAACAAGATCAAATTCTTCAAATACACAAAATCAACAATGGAAACAAGAAAATCAACTTTCACAATTGAAAAGAATTGACAGTTCTGGTGAATCCCATCATATTTTTCAAATATTCAACTTCAACAAATGAGCCTGTCTAAGTTAATTTCCAAAAATAAAAAATTGTCAAATCGACATCCGACATCTCTTGCTGTACAGAGAACCAGAAATGTCTAGCGGACAAAGGAGGCATGTTGGAAGAAACACATCTACACGAACATTGATGAGTAATTCAAGAATGGTGTAATTGTTCTGGCTGACCTTGGACTCCATCATCGATTCCATGGTTGTCTCATTAAGAATTAATTCCAATGCTTCAGTTTGGCATGATGAGTTGATGTAGCAGAATATAGGCGTGAGGGGGTCTTAACATGCTTAAGGTGGCAAGGCATATAGGCCTACATCCTGATACATGTGAGCGTGTTGGACATGTCAAACTTTGATAAGAATTGGATTGAATGATGATAAATTAGAGTGTCAAGTCTACTTGAGCATGGCTTGGTAATTTGAAATTTGAAACACTAGAGCTTGCTCAACATGTGCATGATTGCTAAACTACACGATTGCAGTGTCTAGTATACCAAATGGTGATTTGAGAATGGTGAAGCTGGCTGGCTCTAAGTGATGAGATACTGCAATACTTATTCTGATGATAATGATGATGATGATGATGATGATGATGATGATGATGATGATGCAGCAGACAGAATGATGGGTTACGGTCCTGTCAGTGATTTTACTGTGTAGGCTGATTAGGCCTATGTGCCTCCTAAACTGCAACATATTGATTTGTGTAACAGTTATTCAACTCCATCATGCAATAAATTAACTACTGGTAGGATATGGAATAATGTGTCCAGCCATTAACAATATTGACTTCATGCATGAATGCAAAAGCAAACATTTCCATGTAATTGCTAATTGCTGCACATGGCATTGAAGGTGCCGACACACCTCAGTGATAAAACCAGCCACCATCTTGTTCCTAGCATTGTGGGATATCTCCAACAGTAATGTATATTGTTATGTCTTTATTGTATTGTCTGCGTGTGGGGTTGGGATGGGGATGGGGTTGGGGTGGGGTTGGGGAGTTTGGGGAGGGGTGATGGTGGTGGCCGTTGCTTGCATGTGCTTGTACAAGTCAGGATTACATGTCGCAGTTTAACATGAATACCCCATCAGAGACAGTATACTGACTCCCAGCCAACCAGTCCTTGTTTTAGCCCCTTGTAGGCAGGGAAACAAAAAGTAAAGCTTGTCTCGTCTTTTCATGTGATGCACTCACTGATGCCCTATCCATTATACCACGAATGGAATGCATTCGTGGTATAATGTGTACAAAAGACAATTCAGGTGTGTCATACTTGATATTGATGGAATATTGATAAAAGCGTAAAACCACACTAAAACAGAAACGCTCTGATTTAATAAATAGTTGACTGAAAATAAGCATATTTTTATATCTTCTTGTTTGTATTTTGTGTTACCTTTTGTTTCACGCTGCTTTTAAGAGGAAATTAACCTGTTGATCAATTATGGAATACCATCAGTTATTATGATCACCCAATCTTCCATTTAGTCCCATCAGGAGACAAGCATGGGTTACTGAGGACCGCTTCTACCCTGGAATCCCCACATGAGATAAGCATGGGTTCCTGAGGACCTATTCTATCCTGGAATCCCCAAATGAGATAAGCATGGGTTCCTGAGGACCTCTTCTATCCTGGAATCCCCACATGAGATAAGCATAGGTTCCTGAGGACCTATTATATCCTGAATCCCCACAGGGAGAAAAGCATGGGTTCCTGAGGACCTATTCTGCCCCGGAATCCCCACAGGAAGAAATGCATGGGTTCCTGAGGACCTATTCTGCCCTGGAATCCCCACAGGAAGAAAAGCATGGGTTCCTGAGGCCCTATTCTATCCTGGAATCCCCACATGAGATAAGCATGGGTTCCTGAGGGCCTATTATATCCTGGAATCCCCACAGGAAGAAAAGCATGGGTTACTGAGGACCTATTCTATCCTGGATTCCCCACATGAGATAAGCATGGGTTCCTGAGGACCTATTATATCCTGGAATCCCCACAGGGAGAAAAGCATGAGTTACTGAGGACCTATTCTGCCCTGGAATCCCCACAGGGAGACAAGCATGGGTTCCTTAGGACCTATTCTGCCCTGGAATCCCCAAAGGAAGAAAAGCATGAGTTACTGAGGACCTATTCTGCCCTGGAATCCCCACATGAGATAAGCATGGGTTCCTGAGGACCTATTATATCCTGGAATCTCCACATGAGATAAGCATGGGTTCCTGAGGACCTCTTCTACCCTGGAATCCCCACAGGAAGAAAAGCATGGGTTCCTGAGGACCTATTCTATCTTGGAACCTCACAGGGTGACAAGCATGGGTTCTTGAGGACCTATTCTATCCTGGAATCCCCACAGGGTGACAAGCATGGGGACTTTTCTTAAACACCTTTGGTCATATTTCTGTCTTAGTGATTGATTCAAGAGTTGAAAAGGCAATGAATAGCAAAACAACCCCCTCTAAACAATGTCAATTACTTTTCTTCCGTCTCCTCTGAGGATAATTTTTAAAACATGTATAACAAAGAAAAAACAACTGATTAGACCAAAACTGGAAACCTAACAATGGCAAACAAGTGTAAGTATTGATTTAGTGGATAAGAGACATCCGAACTGTCTAGCTGAGTAACCGAGCTGTGTGACGAGCTGGTTGCCGGTAGGAGAATCCATGTCCAGTACATGATGAGCAATCAATTAGTTATTGATATGGCCGCTCATCTGTCCGGGTAGTCTGATACCATGGTGATGTTCACTGCATTTGGTCGCAGGCGATGACATGAAGGCATGAGATGTTACTAATGTTCTCTTGACCGCCATGAAGATCTGTTAGAATTGGCCATCAGCAACCCATGCTTGTCATGAGAGGCAACTAATGGGATCGGTTTGTCATTCTCGCTGACTTGGTTGATGCATGTCACCATATCCCAAATAGGTAGATTGATGCTAGTGATGTCAATCACTGGCTTGACTGCTCCAAACTTTCTTATCACAAAACATTTTGCTTTTTAGAACATGGTAACCTGAGGACAAATAATTCAGTCCAGTTTTTTTCTGGAACATTTTTTTTAATAAAAGTGAAAAATCCTTTCCATGAAGTAGTGTTTATTCCAGGTGTTCATGACAAGGTGAACTTATCCTGCCCCACCATCACAAACACATGCAAAAGCAAGTCAATTGTTCACCTGAAAAAACACAAGGGAACGTATAGTACAAGGC
Source organism: Haliotis rufescens (assembly GCF_023055435.1). Taxonomy (NCBI): domain Eukaryota; kingdom Metazoa; phylum Mollusca; class Gastropoda; order Lepetellida; family Haliotidae; genus Haliotis; species Haliotis rufescens. The sequence goes on from NW_025963868.1 coordinate 21,580,444, forward strand.
AAAGGAGGGAATTGCAATAGACATCATTTTGATGTGTCAATTTTTTCAATCAAGTATTGACTATAATAAGTACCCTGGCCCAGAGACAGAGAGGGGCCTCTTTCAATCTTGTCTGAAAAACTGCTTCCATGGTGTACGGAGAGCATAAGGAGGGTCGTTTGAATCTCAGCCATTTCATACGAAGAAAGATCCTGATGCTTGTCAATGAGGACTTAAACAAGGACTGGTCGGCACAGAGTCTGTATAATGTGTCTGAGCGGGGTACCAGGTATATATATTTAATGTTGAACGTGGCGTTTAACCCCATTTTCAGATTATCTTGATTACTATGCCAAAAGCAGGAGATAACATCAAACATTAAAATGTGAACTCTTGAAATAAAGAGATAAGAAGGATAGTTTCAATTAAATAATTATTTAATACACATAAGCTACCCATCATGTTGAATTTGATGGGAGACAATTCTGTTACTTTAACCATGTAAACAGCAGAGGCCTTGTCAACAGACAGACCAATACATTCAAGAAAGATAGTACATCTAGCACTGTTGCCAGACAGACTCTGTCTCAGAGGACCAAATCAACAGTAACCATGGCAACGGTACCATCTCAGCAACAGATTTTAGTAAGAATTCTGCACACAACCAAAACACTCTGTCCAAAATGATTCCACTTGTCAAAAGTCCTTAGCCATGAAAGCAGATTCTGTGAATGATCGAGGGCCATTTCTAAGTTCCTTGACAGTTCCCGCCTGATCAATCTATCCCACAATGCATCAGTCGTCCCCAATCTATCCCACACTTCACCCTGATGCTGTTGGGAGCTAATGGCCAGCTATGGGATTAATGATGTGTCCTCCCGACGATGAAGAAAAGGTGATAGGGTAAACTCAATGCAACTCTTCCCGGACCCCGAAACACAGAGTATTGACTCCATTCAGGCTCCCAGGATTCAGATCACACTCCATGGCATTTAGATGATTGCCTGCGTCTTCCCACAGATTACAACTTTGATCTGAATTCTCGATATTGACAATGGCACATGAAAAGCTGCAACTGTGCCAAAAGATATTGTTTTTATCTATTTTAAAGAAAATGAGTGAGTGAATAGTGTTTTAAGCCACAGTTAGCAATATTCCAGGTTTATCATGACATTTTACAAACAATCCATGTTTTCTGGGCACAATGATCGACACACAACCACTTGTTTGTTTGTTGTTTCACGCCGCATTAAGCAATATTCCACCTATATGACAGTTATCTGTAAATAATCGAGTCTTGACCATACAATCCAGTGATTAACATCTTGAGCATCGATTTACACAACTGGGATATCATGACATGCATCAACTAAGTTAGCAAGCCTGACCATCCGATCCTGTAAGTCGCCTCTTACGGCCAGCTTGGGTTGCTGAAGACCAATTCTAACCTAGAATCTTCAGGACTATATGTGGTGTATTTCATCAAGCAAAGAAAGAAAGAAGGCAGGACATATATTGATTTTCTTTGTCTGTAGGTACAAAAGGCTGTGAGGAGGGATGATTGTAAGGCGTGCTGGAACATAAATCTAATAACTTACTTATTATAGCTCCACAAGTAACATAACTGTCTCCATTAAGTCAACTGGTAAGTTTTAGGAGCATAAAACGTTTTCGAAACGATTTCTACATAGAACTTCTGCAAGTGAGCATTTAGAAGCTGGAGTGATGAACAAGGGAGATAGTTTTATGGATATACAAGTTCTGTATTACAATGAATGCGACATTTCAATCAGGGTAGATACTGACACTGTTATCAAGCAAGTGATGTGTTTAATCTAACCATACAAATGAAAGAAAGAAGAGGGTTGTCATGCATTCTATTGTATATGCTCCAAAATTTGGAATGCTGTTTCGTATGAAATTCTGGATACCGTATTAGACGTAATAAGCGCTCCGCTCTAAAATGCGCCCATGGCGATATTTGCATATATATTGGCTAGTGAACAATCCCAATTAGCACCCTTCCGATTGATCAATGTACACAAGACTTATTTATTCGTGTATAATACGCACTCAAGTGTTATATGGACCCTTAATTATGGGCAATTAAATTCTGGAAAATATATCTGTCATGTATAATATGCAGAGATTTTTCTTTTGTATCATTTCAGGCTGTCAGCATAAACCACAAAATTTACGATCTGGGCACTTATTACGTTGAATACAGTATGTATAAAGATTTGACTTTAGGGTCATTCTGGGCAGCATCAATTCATATCGGGGAGAGACTGATGTAAAACATGTCATTGTAAATCCAAGTCACGGGCAATACAAAGTGGGCATGGAAGACAAGATACCAGCAGACATGTTTAACCCAGATTTCCTGGCCTTGATCAACATGCATCATTTCCCAATTTAGAAACATCTCTAGGGTTTGGGAGATAAGAAAAGTAGCCAGAGTTGTCAATAATCTTTGCATAAAGCGCGAACTGTTGTTCCTTGTTCGTATGGCATGGGCAACAGGCTAGTCCAGCTTGTAGGACTCGGACGGGTAACTCGGGGACTTGGGTCGGGTGGGTGCTGAGTAGGACCGGGGTACCCAGACCCGTGGTTAGTCATGTGATATATTGTTTAATGACAAAAATTATCTCTATGGTTACACAATAAGCAACAAATGTTCACATTTCTTCCTGACTATGCACACATTCCTTCTGACTTTATATGTTTGCATACTGAAAAAATTTCAGTGTATGCATGACCAGATAGGTGTATATGTGTATCTAAATACATTTTGACAGGAGTACGGTCAAACTATTCCCAATCAGACATTTTGTACCTATCTCTTGAGACCTACAGCGGGTACACGGGTAGGGTAGAGTTATAGGGGGATGGGTACCCAGGTAAAAGGGCTGGGACGAGTTCAAATTTACTACCCGGGTACCCAGCCCCTATAAACCTACCCTGCCCGATTGGTAACTTTTTCAGCATAGCCCTGGCAAAACGTATTTTTGGGTGCATAGTCAGAAAGAAAAGCGAACATAAATGACTTGTAGTGTAACCATTAGTTATAGATAATTTTCGTCATTAGACAATATATAACGTGACTAACCATGGGTCAGGGTAGTCCTGTGGGTTCCGGGGACCTACTCAGTACCCATCCGACCCAGGTCCCCAAGTTACCCGTCCCAGCTCTACCGGGTAGTAAATTTGGACTCGTCCCAGCCCTATACTAGCTTGGTATCAATGTCAATTATTGATATTCTAACTTGTCATCCCCAGGGTTTTACGTGATCAATAATTCCTGATAATTTAAGTGAGTAAGTGCTGTTAGCAATATTCCAGAAATATCATGACAGGGGATACCAGAAATAGGCTTCACACATTGCACCCAAATTGGGAATCGAACCCAATTGTGTAGATCGATGCTCATGATGTCAATCACGGATTGTCTGGTCCAGACTCATTTACTTACAGACCGCCGTCATACAGCTGGAATACTGCTGTTTGCGGCCTTAAACAACAAACAAACAAATCTAAATTATATGACATCGAGAAAGGTAAGCCCCACAATATGAACAAGGTATGCTGATTTGAATCCAAGCTACATGGGCATTTGAATGTGCCTTATTTCACCTTTCCTGCTGTTTAATTCACCGCAGCAAGAGGTCACGTGACAACTCATGACATGCCTTACATGTGATGAAAAAACATATCGCATGTTGCATTTTTTGTAACGAGTCAAAAATACAATAAATCTCATTTCCCAAGTTACGTACATTTTGATTGGACAAAAAAAACAATCCTGGTGTGACACGAAATCCTTACAATCACCACCGTCAGTAATAAGCTGCCACGAAGGACTTGTACAAGACCAGCTACATCACCCTCAGTTGCTGGTAATCCAGGCAATAAGAAGAAAACCCTGTTGCTTGTCAATCAAAGCTTCTGGACTGTCATTTATTAGGCTCAGATTACTGTGACTGAGGAAGCTGTGGTGATGTTGATAACAGTCTCGTTAAGATGGCATTCATCTCCCTGTTCTGTGGGTGTTGCGCAGTTGGGGTTAATCTTAGCTAGCTGCTAGTCTTGTGATGTTTTCAGTGATTAGCGAGGTCTATAAGATGCATCACTTGCTTCTTATTCCGTTTTACTAACTGGACGAAGATATCTCTCTCCGAAAATTAAATCCAAATGATCCAAGACCTCTGCTTTTCGTGTCATCAGTAACTTTTAAACAAATTTTTAAATCCGTATGTTTTTAAGATTTATAACCCAATATCTACAGCATTTGTTTTGTTTAACTTAACATTACAGCTTTGAGGGGTAAATTGGGTACTCGGGTTAGGTGGGTCCTGAGTAGGACCCGGGTACCCACACGACTACCCGGACTTGTGGTTAGTCACATGATATACTCTTTAATGACATAAACAATGAAACTCCAAGGTTACACAACAAGTTTAGCTAATGTTCACATTTCTTTCTGACTATGCAAGCATTCGTCCCGACTTTCATATGTTCTAGTGAGGATCAACCGTCTGTCAACTTCAAAATATGCATGATCAGATCATTTTATACATGTATCTGAATAGACCTTGCCAGGACTGCGATAAAACAATTCCCATTCAGACATTTTGTACCCAACTGGTTAGAGCTATAGCTGGTATTCGGGTAGAGCCGGGTAAGATGGTGTTGGGTACCTGGGTAGTAAATGTGGACTCGTCCCAGCCCTACTTTTAACCAGTTAATGCTCTTAGTGTTGTATGTTCCAAGTTTTGTGTACCGGGTATGTTCTTCATGTGTATTTGTATCTGTTTAATCCCTTTATGTATCATGTCTTGTGTATCATTTGTGATGCTCTGATGAAAGAGGAATTCCGTCACTGGCAATAAAGCATTATCTTATTGTTTCTCATGTTAAATGGGGGGCACGGGTGGCCCAGTCATCTAAGGCGCCGCGATTCGCTGTGCAGAGTTGCGTCCCTTGGGCACGCCAGAAACCTGTGATTGTGGGTTCGAATCCCGGTTCGCCCCGATTATGTTTCCAGGTTTGTCAGCACCATACCCGTGCTCGTTGGTTTCACCGAAGTGGACGTCTGAGACCTGCATCACTTCAGGCTTTCCTCCCACATTAAGCTGACACGCCGTGATATAACTGGAATACTGTTAAAAGTGGCTTTAAACCCAACTCACTCACTCACTCATGTTAAATGCTTGAACTCCACGCCTTGATTTAACTACAATGCACCTAACCCACACTAAATTTTCATCCTCATCTCCCTGAGGAGTACACAAAACAAGATGCCTACGAGGCGCTAGGTTTATAGTCTCATCCTACCGGGTTCTGCTGGGTGAACAGAGACAGAAGGTCACTTGCTGATGGAGACAGTCACACCAGCCGTAACTGTCATTAATGTTACAGTGAGGTTCCAGTCACTGCATCAAAAATGTTAGGATGCCGAAAAAGTTATATTTTCGAAAGGACAACCCAGGCCTCAAAGTTTAATTTTTTACCAAGTAGCCATATGGCTACAAGTATTTTTTCTAGGTAGCCAGTGGTAAAATCAAGAAGTCAAGCCAATATTGTAGGTAGCCAAAAGCATTTGAAATTATCTTTTATGAAATAACTATTATATGTACAAGTCATAGCACTGGTCTTGGAATTGTATATTAGTGGAAACTGTACTTGAGTTTTGTTATTTGTGACTTGAACAATGATGCAATTTATGTTACTAGATTATCATGATTATATAGGTATATCCTTGCTTATCCAATAAACTATCAACTAAAATAAAATACTAATTACATTAATATTTATGCATTTCAGGTCATTGTTGACTGTAGGAAGAATTATTTGCAAGTACAATCAGTAGCAGACATGTTATTTTTGTGTCTCCATATGTGTAGCAATAGAATTTAGTCACCACAAGATATTTTTGAAGGTATAGTCATTTGGCTACCTCTGAATTTTAGACAGTAGACAAATTGAAATTTAGGTGGCATTGGCGACCGTTTTGGTCGCAACTTTGAGGCCTGCAAACAGAGTGTCCAGTGAACAATTAACTCATTTTTTTGTTTAAAACCTGAAGCAATATTCTTCCCATTATAATTGTTTCTGAACAAAGAAGCTGAACAACTTGTTTCACATTACATTCTTATATGGGTATCCGGCACGTCCAACAAATCATGTCTTTTTTCAAAACCTAGGCAAATTATTTGCCTAATATTTTCAAGAACAAATTATTGAAATAAAAAATATCCCTGGTCCCCACGAACATTACATGATCCGTTGAGGTCAGACTGTGGCATGGGAGAGTAACGACCACTCTCCTCCTCCTGTAGCTTCGATCAGGTCATTTCCAATGTGGGAACCACATCCTGTATTGGAAGATAATGTGGGTATTGAACGTGGTCGGCAGTGATGGCAAGCTTCAATATTTGTCTGTTTGGGTAATGGCGTGAATGAAATTAGCACATAGGTGTATATTGGGTCATGAAGGTTTGTTCTGTGTGGCAAAGTAAACAAGGATTGTTTGTTGGGATGCTGATGAGGGAGACAAGACTGATGAGGTTAATGGATGCCACAGTGTTGTAACAGGCCTTGAGATAATGCAGGTCTCAGCAATCCATCGAAGATTGTTTCTTTAATACTTGCATGGTTTAAGGTTCTTTCATGCCAAAATCTCACAATATGATATTAAATTAAAATTAAAAAATTAAAAATTCAGAGTTTAATAACTTTGATGATAATACAAAAAACACAAACTCATATGAGTCAGTATTTTTCTGCATCCCTTTTAGCACCATTCAAGCAATATCACAGTGGGGGACAACAGAAATGGGCTTCACACATAATATCCCATGTCAGGAATCGAACCTATGCATTAGGCATGAAGTGCGAACACATTAACCACTCGGCTACCCCACTGCCCACAATTCCTATTAATAGAAAAAGAAACACTTTGAATGTGATCCTTTTATGTGCAATTTGTGGAAAGTAGAAAAACGTAATGTCAAAGAATAGCAAAAGTCCCAGTTAGCTGTCCTCCTTTAAAAAGTCTGAATAGCAAATCAAATTTAGTTGCTTCTTTCAATAAAACTTACTGCTGGGGACTTATTCTTACCTCGATACTTAAAGGGTATATTCTAGTGGACAGAATGTCTGCCCAGGGAGCTAAAGGTCAGTTGTTTGATCCCTGACTGTGCCATCTTCCCTAGGCAAGGGAGTTAACTGACTATAAAAGTTCTGTTTCCACCCTGTCCACTAAGCAAAGTAATCGCTTATACAGGGTCTACAACAGCTTGAAACGCTAGGGCACTCTTCCAAAATGGTGGCGCAACTCCTGCTGGGCCGTCTTGCCCTAATGAAGAACGCAACAGAAGAGGCTCAATGACGAGCTGATGAATTTATGCCTACTTTGAAGATGTGGAGCAGACTGAGGATGATGGGGTCTTAGCTGCCTTTGTCAATTTCCCAGTTGATCCAGTCAAGAATTTCCTGTTCTGCTGTCGAACTCAGCCGCCATTTTGGTTTGAGAAGGAAGCGACCTTAGCCAGAGATTGGTACGATTGCAAGCAGCTGAAAATCAGCGCCCCGTTGCAAGGCGAAACGCTGTACAATGCTTGCAAACAATTGGCGCTTTGCAACGCCCCCTAGACAGCTTCAGTGGCAGAGACTTGTAATGTCACCACTAATGACATCATAATGGTTAGAATGATTGGAAGACAATACATCTGAAATACCATCATATGTGGTTGTGACGTCATGATTACCGATGATACCGATAATGCAACAATGGTCTGCCAAGCATTGTGATACAATTTCATTGTAGCTATTTCTCCTGGGCGATCTCACCCAAGCATATCTCCTGTGGAAGCCAGTTTTATTATAAAGGAATTTAAACTGAATTTCATGCCACATAAAGCATTTGTTTTCCTGTCTTACTGTCTCCTAAAATAAGCCGGAAATCAGCTGTACACACTTTCTCCAGGGACATACTGGTTATTCACATAAAACACATCAAATAACTCAAAAGAATTTGGTGCTAACCAGCTTCAGAAGCAGAGAGATTGGTGATGTCATCTCATTGTGATGTCATGGTAACCGATGATGTCACAATGGCCTGAATGTTCGGAAGAAAATACATCCGAAATACCATCTTATTTCCTATTATTGAACCAGGAATAATACATTGTAATACTTTGTAATATTTGTGGCTGCTTCTACTGTACATATTTAACATTAAAATAATCATCCTAAGTGTAGCACTTTGGCATACTATCGATTAGTTTCACTTGTGGATCAGCGTGACGAGTCATGTTGCAAAAAACACTATCTGTGTCGTGGTTAGATGTAACCCATGGTGTTCACAACTAATGTCAAAATCAGACAGCATATTTTGCGTTACTTTTCATAAAAAGCAATTTCTACATTTTGGAAGGATAATATAACATCTGGCCTCAGTCCACAATCTGATTAGCACATATGTGCTTGTGTATCAGCCAAATATGTATGGCATGCACAATTGAATTATGGGACCCACGGAATAGGAAAAGATGTTTGGCAGTCTACTCACGACGATACTGTCATCTTGCGTGTGGCACATACAGACAGAAGAATTCATTAATGCACTGCATCAAAGTCAACCGCCAAAGTTGGATTGAAACAGTTCCTTCAGCGCTTGTGTTCACTTTCAAAAACCCTTGACGACCCTGTGGAATACTTGTTGACCAAGGTGTAACCAAGTTTAACTTAGCCCAATGTTTGCACATGCTAAATGAATTACGTCATACTTGGGTTGGCCAGAGTTGCCAATACCTAAGAGTGAGTGAGTGAGTGAGTGAGTGAGTGAGTGAGTGAGTGAGTTAAGATTAAACGTCACATCGGCAGTATTTCAGCCATATCGTGACGACCGATACCTACGAAATCCTTGGGACCGGTACTCTTGTCACTCACCTCCGTGTGATGCTATTGTTTAGCCCAATTAGTTCCATTGTATGATTCAGTCATAAAAAAGGCTAATCAGTTTTATTTATTGATTCAATCATAACTAATAGGCTAATTAGTTTAATTTATTGATTCAATCATGAATGAAAGGCTAATCAGTTTTATTTATTGATTATATCATAACTAAAAGGCTAATTAGTTTAATTTATTGATTCAATCATGAATGAAAGGCTAATTAGTTTTATTGATTCAATGATGAACAACAGTATTGTAATGAATATAATTAACCATCTTACCTGAGGAAAGGGAGTTAACTGACTGTAAAAGAACAGTTTCCACCCTTTCTGAACTAAGCTGGAATTTCTGTGCTCGATCACAACTATGAGTTATGTCCCTTCTGTGTCCCTCCTATCGACCAATCAGATTCTACCTCTCATATTACTTGCATTTGTTCAAACAAAATGGTGGTGCCCAGTCAAGACAATCCAATTGATAATTAAAATCTATATTGTGATAAAACAGGTCTTACTTCGGGAAGTGCATCAAATCACATGAGCACCTTGATTGAAAACATGAAAAGATGTGCAAAATATTTGTTGACGCAGAGGAGGCAGTACACATGCTTTCCAAATTCTGCAATCCACAGAAATCTGCACAGCAGTTTACAAACCAGGTGTTGATGTCATTACGCGATTTTGATTGGACCAGCTAAAATATAACTCCATAATTCCTGCCTAGTTCGGCAAGGATGGAAACTGGACTTCAGTTAACTGCCTTCCCTCGGGAAGAAGATCAAAACCAGGTATTGATAGTATTATGCTTTCTGATAGGCATCAGACACATTTAAATTTTGATTGTTGATAAATACTTTGAATCAATAATGCAACTTTGATAATGATTCTGTATCTCTGTTTGATGCTCAACACATTATTTTGAACTTTTTTGTCATTTGTTTCTGTTTCTCCTGGCAGCCATGTTGTATTATATCTAAGGATGCATATAATGTGTTCTATTTTGGGTACTGACCAAAGTTATCCTTGATTAACACTGGTTAACTTGGGTTGTAACTGGTTAACTCAGGTTGAAACTAGTCAACTATGTCTGCCAGACCTACAGTAACCTCAGCTGACTCAGGTCACTCAAGTTTAAGCAATCAAAGCACATGGTGATATCATAGTTGCTTCAATGATAGGTAGATAATTGCACAGGGCACTCTCAAAATTAGAAATGGGGGGCTCTTATTAGAAAATAATTTTGGTGAAAAAACAGAGCTGAAAGATAAATTTTGTGGTTTATGGTGACAGCCTGAAAAGTTTATGTACGACAAATATATTTTTCCAGAATTTGATTGCCCATAATTAAGGGTGCATATAACACACGAGTGCATATTATAAGTGAATAAATAAGTCTTGTGTACATTGATCAATCAGAACAGGTGCTAATTTGGATTGTTCACTCGCCAATATATTAGCAAATATCCCCCTGGGCGCTTATTAGAGCGGGGCGCTTATTACGTCGAATACGGTAGACTGGTTCCCTGCCTAAGGTATAACTGCAAGTGTAGGATTATATGGATTTATCTAGGATTCCACACTAAGTGTCCTTGGCAGGCAAATTGGGGGAAAACTCATTATTTCATTTAAAATTGGGATTTTTTACAGTTATTTCTTTCTTACATCCAAAGGTATTTTAGCAATGCATGGAATTCAATAATATAAAACTAAGAATTAAAGCATCTGCCTCTACCTTGCACTACTGGAACAATTTTAAGTCCAATTTGGAACACTTCACTGACATTTGCTGCAGATTTGGGGCCAAATATCGGCCTCTAGGCAGGCCCAGATAAATCCCTGGATTTGTGGACAAGCACATCAGCAGTAAAGAAAACCTCTTGCATCTGTAGGCAGCTTGGGTTGTATACTCCCCAGGGAGTTGAGAATGATAACTAGAATGCAAACAGATCCACTGGTTTGGGAACAAGTAACACAGTTGAGAAGATACAAAGTACCCTGATAAATGTGGTACATAAACATACAATAAAAAAAGCCATCTCTGCGTGGGTTAACAATAAATGCTAACGAGTTATATGATTTATCCGGATCCACCCAACTTTAAACTCTGGCAGGTACTTTGTGCAATTTGGTATTTTGTCAACATGTTGTTTAGAATATTTCGACAGTTTGTTTAAATGCTGGTTTCAGATTGGACTTACATTCTGAAACTCTCAAACGAACCCATCTTACAGAAATATTCTTACAGAAACCCCAGTGGTTGAGTTGGCTGACAGTACAAAATGGATACCAGACTTCTACTACTATTCCAACCAGCAGACAGTACAGACTCAATTCCAGATGACTCGTGTAAACCTTACTGCACTCGTCCTCAGAGTTTGAAGCTAGTCCTGCTTGAAGGAGAAAAAATTATTGACTTTGTTACCATTTTTTATCCGTTTTATTCAGATCCAATTTGTAGCAGCATTTATTTCTTTGTTTGTTGCTTAATGCTGGACTCATCAACATTCCAGCTATATGACGGCCGTCTGTAAATAATAAGAGTCTGGACCAGACAATCCAGTGATTGACTTCATTAGCATCGATCCACGCAATTTGAATACGATGACATGCATCAACCAAGTCAGCTAGCCTGACCACCCGATCCTGTTAGTCGCCTCTGACAACAAGCATAGTCACCTGTTACGTCAAGCATGTCAAGACCTATTCTACCCTGGATCTTCAAGGATCGTAGCAAAATTTAAGCAGTTTCAGAGTTATAGCCCTCAAATTTTACTCATCAATGAGGACTACCATCATTGGATTTAACTTGTCCTCAGCACGACTTAGACGTCTTGAGCAGGCAGACCAGTGTGAATTTCAAAAACTGCATCATGTCACCTACCTCATTTGAGAATATTGCACAAGTCTTAAGTGACGATTGGCAACAAATATTCTTCAAAGTGATTTGAATTTTTATCTAAGATATACCAAAACTCTAAAGTAATTGTCTGATGTATAAGGAGCCTGAACGCCCACAATGCATCTCCTGTTCCTGTAGAACATGTGGCGATGTGCGAGACGACATGTGAGGTGACAGCTGACTGGATCAACAACCGGCCATTATCGATGACACCACCTACTTATTTAATAGACACGAAAAGAGATGTCTCAGGTGTGGGGATTGAAAACTGTAGGGATTTAGAATCTGGGATTCCAAACTAAGTGCCCATGGCAGGCAAATATGGAATGATCATTCTTTTGGTCAGAATTGGGACTTATTCAGTTATTATTTTTATAAAATTCAGAATTACTTTAGCACTGACGTTTAACATTGTATTCAATGCAATAATGTTCAACAAAACATTCAAGCTCCTTCCTCAGTATTGGATCTGTAGTCGGGGAACTGCAAGTCACCTCTGCAAAGCCATAATACCATATTTGATAATAAGCGCCTAGGGCGCTCTCAAAATTAGAAATATGGAATATTATTTTTGTGAAAAAAACAGAGTTGAAAGATCTTTAATCAAACGGAAGGGGTGCTAATTAGGATTGTTTACTAGCCAATATGTTAGCAATTATCACCGTGGGCGCTTATTAGAGCGGGGCGCTAATTACGGCAAGTACGGTATTAGTAATAACTATAACAACATGAAATGGGGAATGTTAAAACCTAATTTGGGAAGTTTGACTGACGTTTGTTGCAGACTTGGGGCCAAATATTGGCCTTTAAGCAGGTCTTGAGAAGACCCTGAAGTACAACAGATGTTTCGTACATCCAACAAAGCAGTTGATGGATATTTAGTTACACATTACGTCTGCGATGTGTGCATCCTACAATGAACTGGATGTAATGATTCAAACAGCCACGTGTTTCTTGACTCGAAGGGCTTGGTTTTTTTTCATCCATATGATTGAATGTGTATGCTTGTTTTTTTACGCAGCTCTCAGCAATATGATGGCAGTCTGCAAAACATTGAGTCTGGACCGGAAAAGCTAGTGATTACATCATGAGCATTGATACAGACAATTGGGATATGATGACATGCAGTCATGAAGTCACTGAGGCTGACTACCCGATCCATTTAGTCGCTTCTTACGACATGCATAGGATGCTGGGGATGATTTCTACCCAGAATTAATGCGCGTGTATCATTTTCTGCATCATATTACAACTATCATAACCAGGATTATCATTTAGTCAAAAATAATGTGTGATTATAGTCAGGTTATTAGGATCATATGCAGGGATTCAATCAACTCGACCGACTCACAGGCCAATATTAGGCCTCTAAGTTCGCAGAAAATGTCACTACAAATTTTTCAAATTGAAATAAAAAATCCAAAATTCATGTATCATCAAATTAACTGATTTATACATTTACTGACATCAATACAATCAATTTAAAATCAGATCTCAGTAAGAACTAAGATCTGATATTACGGAGTTTCAGACCAAATGGTTGGTTGGTTTGTTGTTAAATGACGCACTCAGCAATATTCCAGCTATATGACGGCGTCTGTAAGTAATAATTTATGGCAATATGGGTTGCTGAAGACCTATTCCTCCATGGAATCTTCACGGAGTCAATAAAGAGGAAGAGGCATAAAAACAGCTTTAGATTTTAGAAGATAACACTTAAATAACATCTCCCTATTTTGAACAACATCATGATTTTTTTCCTCATTTACCTAAGGACCTTTGTTATGGTTCCTAGGTAAATCCCTGCATGTAAGTTTTCTAAAGATAATTACAACAAAAATTATAAAATTTACTAGAATGACAACAGAACGTTTGAATCCGCAGCAGTGTCCATCTTTTTATTTCTGGTAGCCATATAAAACTCAAACTTATCCTGCAAATGAGAGTTAACTGGGAGTGTGGGGGATCTTAGAATTCTTCTTCTGTTTAACCAGTCTCAAGAGTGTTTTCCTAACGACTGAACTCAATCATCAAAAGCAAAAAAACATTATTTCCATTCGAAGCAGGTTCGAAGCAGGATCTGGTCAATTTTCTCATTTCATTCAAGATCTGAAAACTTGGTGAATTCTTCCACAAGAAAAATTCTTCAATACACGAGAGACGCTCCCAGGTTACAGTCTCGAAAGTGGCGAGTTCTTAAAAAGTGCAGCTGAGGTGTATTCGAGCTGAAAATTAGGGACTGGGTATTTTGGTTACATTTAAGTCCGCAAAGACATCAACAGAAATGGATTTATAGATTTCTTTTGGAATTGTCAAAGATGGAGGCGACATTATTCTCCATGAAAACCTAAACAACAAATGCTGTAAACATGGCTGATTCTGTAAAAGATGAATCGCACATATAGAAGGGCTTATTGGCAACTAAATTTTCAAATGCGAAGAATAAAATGACACTTGAGGAAGTTGATAAGATCCTTTGATTCTCCCAGTAAGACTGGAAGCAATTACTCTAAAGTCTTACTTTGATTTGGGATGAATTTCAACCCTTTCTTCTCAAACCTTGACATTTTGAATGCAATAGTTTTTTTGAGTGAGTGAACATATCAGGTTTGTGAACTTCAATTTTCCAAGTCTACAGCAAATGTGAGAACAAATTCTCAAATTGAAATCATAAAATGTCCAATTCTTGTTGTTATGGTTTTAACAAATGCTACAGGTGAGTGTGTGTGTGTGTGTGTGTGTGTGTGTGTGTGTGTGTGTGGCTGCTTGTACTAGTCCAGACTGATGCCGATTTATAGTGCTAGCTCACTGAGATACCATGCCGCAGTTTAACATGACACAGTATACTGCCTCCGAGCTGACCAGTCCTTGTTTTAGCCCCTGAATCATCAGGCCGATAGTGTCGGCTGCTATTTGTAAACTTCCTGTCTGTCATGTCATGTGGCTGGCCATGTTGTGCATCTTTTTTTAACTTGGCTGTAATGGAGGGGCTCAAAATCATGTGACAGTAACAAGATGGCACCTGATCGACTTGTCTCGCTGGGCAGGGCATTATCACTATAAAATTAACAAGACATGGTCATTTGACCATCCATGTGCTAACAGTGATAAATGTACTTCAAGGTAAGACCTAATTTAAGTGTATTAGGATTGTGATAAGACATGTAATCAGAAATACTTCTTCGGGGCTCAATAAGGGCTAGGACAAATGAAATAGCAAGATGCTTTCATTATTATCTGTCAAACATGTAGGCTCATTTTCTTGATGTTTTGTTTAAAACTTAGCTGACGTCGCCAGTTTATTTTCTTGTATAAATGATGAATTTCCTCCAACTCTTGCAAACATAAAGAAATTATTTCAAATTACCACATTGATTGAAAACACATTTTTTTAATTCATATTTTAGTTTGTGTTAACAATGTGATCAATACATTTAGCAAGGCTTATTTAAGGAGTCAACCATCAGGTCAGGAATATTTTTTTGTTACATGATTATCAAGAATATTGATCTGGACAAGCTGCATACCAAGATATCAACTTAGCCAAGCACGTTATCATGTGTACAACACACAGGTCACTAATCTGGTGAAGTTAAGAAAAGTCGGAGGTGGAGAAAAGTTGGCTCGGTGACCGTGTTAAGCAGATAGACTCCTGAGAGTTTCGTGAAGATCCGGTGTAGAATAGGTCTTCAGCAACTCATGCTTGTTGGAAAAGGCGACTATGCTTGTCGTAAAAGGCGACTAACGGGATTGGGTGGTCAGGCTCGCTGACTTGGTTGATGCATGTCATCAATACCAATTGCGTGGATCGATGCTCATGATATCAATCACTGGATTGTCTGGTCCAGACTCGATTATTTACAGACTACCGTCATATAGCTGGAATATTGCTGAGTGCGGCGTAAAACAACAAACCAACCAACCACCTGAGAGTTTCTAGGGCTTCGGTCCTGCCCCACATTGAAGCACAAGTAGCATATGTGGTGTCTCCTTAGACCTGGACTTTGTTCGAGATCTGCCTCTGTTCATCCACTCGTGAATGGGTAGGATGAGATGCTGATGTGACTGTTAACCTTCTAGAGCCTAACAGGCAGCTAGGGCTGTATACTCCCCAGGGAGCTGAGAAAAAAAATGAGTGCACACTGATCCAGTGACTGGGTAATAATGAGATCTATCATCATGATCATGGTCCAAGTGCATTTGATTCAGTTTGAGCAGCTTTAAATTGGAAAGTGTGAAACACAAATTTATAACATAATAATAATGTAATAATGATGCAATATAACCTAATTCCCTGACAACTAATGTTCGTTTCAAGGAGTCAACCATGTCAGTAGCTGTAATCTGATTGGGGTTGCTGTAAATAACAGTGAGCTGGTGGGACCGGCTCATCAAGTCCATATGCAGGCCTCAATTTTGTGTATACTTTTGTCTACTGCCGATCCGATTTTTATATTTTGCGACCAATAAGTTTGTGTCAATTTCCTCTTGGTGCCTTGTATAAAATTGACTTTGGTTACTAGTAACATCTTGGTAAAGATTAAAACATGATAAAATAAAAAAACACACAGGTTTGTACAGGTTCCAAATGTTGTTACATGAGTTAGTGCCATCCTTTGAACATAATGAGCAGTGTTATGTATTCACCCTTTGCTGTTACTGGACATTTTCAAAACTTGGTTGAACAGTGTTCTGCGCATGTTTGTTTCTTGTTTAACGCCGCACTCAGTAGTATTCCAGCTGTATGACGGTGGTCTGTAAATAATCAAGTCAGGACCAGACAATCCAGTGATTGACATCATGAGCATCAATCCATGCAATTGGGATACGATGACATGTATCAAACCAAGTCAGCGAGCCGGTCCACCCGATCCCGTTAGTCGTCTCTTACGAGAAGCATAGTCGCCTTTTAACACCTGTTGAAGACCTATTCTACCCCGGATCCTCACGGGTCGTTCTGCTCTTAATTATGTGACCATATTTCAAGACAACCAAGAACAAAGCTGCTGTTTCACACAGTTGGCGGCTGCCATAACTGCTTGATCAAAATATCTTTGGTTTTTTGTGTGTTATTTTACGCCTCACTCAGCATCATTCCAACTTCTGTAAACAAACTGACCACATGATTCACAGTATATATATTGCAGTATACAGGGTTCAAAATTAAAATCGCAATGGCACAAATAAAATAGGTTCCCAGTGCCTGAAGAGCTCACTTAATAATGAACCTTGTGACAATGGTGGTTACATGTAGCCAGTGATCAATGTGCTTTCACACAAGTGACATGTGTAGTAAACATGACAAACACAGGGAGCACTATCAGCATGTGAACATGCTTAATGCACAAAATAATGTTGGGTATTATCGATCTCAATGAAGAAGGGAGCAATTTATCTCAAATATGGCTGCTTATTATCTAGCCTTGGTGAAATGACAGAAGTATTTTTCTAGTTAAGACACTTACATTCCAAAGGACCTGTAGAGATCCGGGGTAGAGTAGGTCTTCAGCAACCCACGCTTGTCTTAAGAGGCGACTATACTTGTTGTAAGAGGCGACTAACAGGACTGGGTGGTCAGGCATCATATCCCAATTGTGAACATCGATGCTCATGAAGTCAATCACTGGATTGTCTGGTCCAGACTCAATAGTTTTCAGACTGCCGTCATAATAGCTGGAATATTCCTGAGTGCGGCGTTAAACAACAAACAGAACATTCCAAAGGGCATATGCATTTTAGTCCTGTGTATTCTATAGTCTCTTAATATAAATATGCATTTGATAAGTTAATAATAAAAAAACATATCATTAACTATATCATCTACATTGCTGCATTTTGACATGAAAATATAGAATATTGTTTTGTTTTGTGTACGTTGGTAATTTTAGCTAAAAAAATTCCTAAACAAACAAATCATCAAATCCTTTTTCAAATCCAAGCACAAAATATTCTACTTTTGACAATCTACTCCTTTGATGCATACAAAACATATGATTTCACTTTTCAGTTGCCATGGATAATTTGCCATTCACAAAGTACACGTGTTCTGCATAATACCAGCAAGTATATACACCTGATAACAATAGTGTTAGACAATTTCATTAACAGGATTGTAGCTATATATACAAATCCATAAAATATGATGTCATATTCACAGAGCATCTGTCCACTGAGAATGTTCAAATGGCACATGAGAGCTGGTCCCCAATCAATACAGAAATTCCCCACTGAACATGCTGAATGGCGGAGCACTATTGATGACTTAGCGAGACCTAGCCCTCTTAGTCATCGTTCTCAGACAATCAAACCCGCATAAATATTGATGTGACAGCCAACCGCTGAGCATGTGTGCACTCAACCATCCCCTCTGCTTCACCTAGGTAGACAGATATATAAACTGACAGATGGAGGAGTGAGTAGGGGAGACACCAGAAATGGGCTTCACACATTGTACCCATGTCAGGAATCGAACCCGTGTCTTTGGCGAGACGAGCGAACGCTTTAACCACTAGGCTACCCGACCGCCCCGACAGATGGAGGAATGGACAGATCAACAGACAAAGAGAGTCACAAAATCAATCACTGGTTAGTCAGGTCCAGAATTGATGATTTACTGGTCATTGTCTTAGAGTAGGAATATTGCTGAGTGCAGCATTAAACAGACTTTATCAAAGTCACACCTTACAGACAGAGAGAGTAAGTGAGTCAAGTTTTACTCCATCTTTTGTAATATTCCAGCAATATCACATCAAAAATGGGCTTCAGATGTGGGGAATCAAACCTGGGCTGTCAACTTGATGGGGGAATGTTTGCACCATTAGGCTGCCAGATCTATTGTGATGTGAGGAATCAAACCTGGGCTGTCAACTTGACGGGGGAATGTTTGCACCATTAGGCTGCCAGATCTATTCAGATGTGGGGAATCAAACCTGGGCTGTCAACTTGACGGGGGAATGTTTGCACCATTAGGCTGCCAGATCTATTCAGGTTGTGAGGAATCAAACCTGGGCTGTCAACTTGACGGGGGAATGTTTGCACCATTAGGCTGCCAGATCTATTCAGGTTGTGAGCCGGATGCAGATCTGTATTCATGATTAGTTTCAAAGATTTTGAGGTACAGTTAAGGTGTGAAATTTCTTGACAACTATATGTAACCATGGTAACACATACATATAAAAACAATGTTTTAAGAATTTGTTATCTTTTCAAAAGAGTTAACAAAAAGATTTCACAGAGAGCATTTATTCCCACCGGAACAAATACATTGTTTCATTCTAAAACTTATGCTTGCTTTCTTTCTCTCACTTCCTCTCACCACTTCAAATACATAAATAAAAAATTTAAAAGAACGTAGATTTTTATTGTAGCACCATAAACAATCCCTCTTTTAGGCACTTGACAGTTTCACAGGGTAGAACACGTGTGTGGAAGTTTCTGTATGACCGGAACACATGGCAGTGTGATAGGAACCAAGACTTGACATGATATGCACCTCCAAAGGAACAAATGTTGGTTGTAAAAGATCTACCACAACTTATATACACACGGAACCGAATCTTGTTTACATCTGTGGTGTGTTGGACAGGGCATCTGCCTGGAGAAAGGCGTTAGTCCAGACCAGTACAAGTAGCCAGAGACACAACTCAACTCCGACAGAGTCTTAGGCTAACATCCAGTCTCTGAAGGAACATATCTTACAGAAAATAACAGTTGTTAAATTATAGTTATAACATATCATCAAAAGGGGCAAAGAGACTTTCTTCATTTTCAGAAATGATACTGCAGTAATCTAGATTTGCACAAATATTATAGATATGCATGGGCTTTGATGAATATATTTGTTCCAGGGTCTGTGTGACAATTTCTGTCCATACTTCAGAATTGGTCTCATAGCACTTCTATGAAGGGTTAATATGGTTTATCACGGTTTTTGAAGAAAGTGATTTTATTAATAATTGATACTTTTTGTGACATATTAATTCTATACAATTCCGTCTTGTGGTGGAATACATAATCAAATAACATAGGTGTCATCGTGGGGATTTAGCAATGCCTTTACAATCTTATCCAGCAAATTGGGCCTGGTAACACTCAATTTTGAAAGTGCTTCTGAACAAATTGATGAAAGGTTTTAATAAAATGTAATTATTTTTGTGCTATTTGAATGGTGAACCATTTCAGGAAAAATAAATCACCAACAGAAGATTTCAATGACAAGTAATGTTTAGGCAGGGATTTAAAACCGAAATAGGCATTTTTAAGAATACAATTATTTTATATTCTATAATTCTAACCGCACAAATTTATTGTGTTTCAGAATAAGTGCTCTAACAACTTCATGCAACATGCTGAGGAAATATTAGGATGTATCATACATATATAGTGATGAAATAGTGTATTTATCTGAAAAGAAGAATTAATATCCTACTCGAGATAGACACACCAAAAATGGATCATGTGTCTTTTATTGCACCGCTCATCACACTTATAATAATAATGATGATGATGATGATGATGATGATGATGATGATAAAAACAATTTGTCAGGTTGCTTGGTGTGAATAAACATGATATTTGACAAGACAATACAACTATCCCGAATATATTTATTTAGAAGATAAACATGCTGTGTTAACAATGCAGAGCTAGGTAACTTGTAGACTTAACCATGCTAAACTGTACTGGGAACCAAACACACAGACCAGAAAGGACAACTATTTGTTAGTAAATATATAGATTGTAGGCAAAGATATTGGCACAGACTGAATGTTGTATAAATGAGTATAAAACAACTCAACAAGACTGACAAGCCCCCAAAACACTTTCTGACAGTTCACTGACATGTTATGAATTGTTCAGCAACAACAATGGTCAGATACTTGTTCCCTGAGAACTAGTCATATAAACTGACAGGAAAAAATACTTCAGTTGACAAGGTGGCATGAACAATTAGGACATAATTATATTGTGTTTTCAGTGTAGAGATTGGTTACCAGTAGATTTAACCATGCGAAACTGAATTTGGAACCGAACATGCTGTGTGAGGTTTCAAATGTTGAATTTAGCAAGAAGTGAGACGCAATCTAGAGCTTTCGAGCTTTCCATCTTTCAAAGACGGTGTACGGAAGAAAGATGTTGGAAGCGGTGTTGAGCTTCCGAGCTTCCATAACAGATTTCGGAAGAGGGATGAGGGAAGCGGCAAAGAGCTGTCACGGTTTCCATCTTTCAAAAATATAGTTTGAAAGATGATCTGTCAAGTGCTACCCGGACTCAGTCAGATCACTGGTACACTGTTCAGTCCTAATCAATACACAATGTGAATGATAACATGAGAGTAAATACTCAATGGCTGAAAAAGATATTCAGAAACCATGGTAACGATGCACCGAACCTAACATACTTAAAAACAGTAACAGTGAATTAAGCTGCAGGTTTGAAAGAACCCATTCCAAACAATAAGGATTCTACATGAACATATTCTTATTCAGTATTGAGATTGATACTGCTTTGAGGGTGAATAATTCAAGCTGATAGATCACATCTGAATTCAAACCAGCTTTGGCCTCTGTAATCATGGTAATATTCTCCTTACAACATTCCTTCTCATTATTAGTATTGAATCCCCAGTTTGAGACTTCTACATATTTTATTTCAACTTGGGAGTTACTGAATCATTTCCAGCTAGTCAGTTTAATTAGAAACCTGTAAATATGAAAATGAAAGAAAAGAATCTTGAAGAGGAAGTTTTTTTCTGCCGATATTCTCTGCAACATTGTATAAGCTAGGAACTCCCATTGACCAAACAAAAAAGACAAACAGCAGTGAGATATCACAGTGTGGTACTGTGAAATAAATAACAATGTGTATAAATAGTGATGTTTTACAGAGTAAAAGTACATGAATCATGGAATTTGTTAAAGTATATTCATGTGAACATGTATGAGGAATATTAATATTAAATTTGAATTCTTATGAGGTTAATACCAGGTTATTTTCATAAATACTCTCGAACTAAAAGTTATTACAAACATACAAACAAATAAATGTTCAATTTAATAATAAACATATCTTAAGTGAAACAGGAAAGTTATATGTTATTTTTTTATTTATGCATAATCTAGAGCTCATCCTACTTCAAGCTGACCAGTCCTTGCTTTATCTCCTTAATGCCAAATGCCAGGTAGGGCAACAATAAGTACCACCTTTTAACGTCTTTTGGTATGGCCATTGGGGATTGAACCACCGACCGACTTCCTGGGCAGATACTCTCTCACAACATCAAATATTGACTACCCAAAGAAAACTATCAGTACCCCAAATTACCAATATCAAAGCATGGGAGTGAATGCACAGTGGTTCTCAGTATCATATGGAGCCCTGGTACCTCATCCTTCTGCATCACCAGTGGAACTGAGACATGGGGATCAACTCTGCCGGAACAGGAGTAGGATCAGCTCCGTAGCATCCCTTAATTGGATCTGGATGTCTGGCTCTCTGACATGGATGACTTGGGTGTCGACTTGCATCGTTGGAACAATCAGGGATTTGTCTGGATTCCAAACTATAAGTGCCCTTGGCAGGAAAATTGGGAAAAGAAATATCCATTTTTTCAAAATTGGGATTTTGTTGAAGTTTTATATTCTCAGTATTAAATTGCATTGAATGTAATCAATGAGCAAAGTTTTTCGGTCCTCTTAATTTATTGGTTCTGTGAACAGTGATATACAAATCACCTCTACAAAGTCAACACTGGATAGAATTCGCCATAACTATAAGTACATGATGTGGGAAAATTGCTCAACAATAATCCAGCTATATGATGTCACTCTGTAAACAATCGAGTCTGGACCAGACAATCCAGTCATGAATATCATGAGCATCAATCTACGCAATTAGGATACAATGACATGCATCAACCAAGCCAGCAAGCCTGACCACCTGATCCTGACAGTAGCCTCTTACGACAAGCGCCATCACATGAAAAGGTGTGGGAACAAAATATGTCATACTGTCCTATGATAATAACTTATGTTTTCAGTTACTGGTTTGCTGGCTTAAACTTCATTATTTGCAAAACATTGTGATAACTGATAAAGCTGGAATATTTCTGCGTCAAACAACATTAAATCACCAAAGTAATATTACATATTGCCTATAATTGTACTGTATAATATATTATATATCACATATTATAATATGTACTACATTGTACTATCAATTGAAAAGTTCTGTTACTTAGTAAGGGGAAAAGTTCCGAATACAATGGTCATTTAATAAATTCAGAGTACTGTTGACCTTTTCCTGGTCCACAGGTCGACCTATCAACATGATCAATCATTGTGCTGTGGGTACAGTTAAATGTGTTCAAACAAGGGGTAATGGTCATAAAGTGATGTTCCAACGAGTGACTTGACCACAATCATCATGGACAGCAACAGCTGGGGAGTGGTCATTATGTGCAGTGACCTGTCCTTATTAACATATTCATCACAATTTTAACATTAAAATAGAAACAGTAGTGTTTCCCCAGTACCTTCAAAAGGGTATCCAACTTGATGTTGCCATGGTTAATAGAACATGTAGATATAATTCATGAATAATATCATCAGTGTTTGAAATTAATAATGAATATAATAAATAATTCATTTTCGTCATGTGATGCCCATGAAATCTTTTCAAAAATGGATTTTGAAAAGGTCTGATATCAATAAACCAGTTTTCAACACAAATAAACATTAATAATGTAAAACACAACTGTAAAAATCATGTATGGCAGAAAGAAGTCAGTTGATCTCATGTGAAGGGTAATGGATAAAGGGTTCTCCACACTTAAACACAACAGCAATCCTTGAAAAACGTCTTAATTTTGAACCACAGTCAGTAAAACAAGTGTGTCTTGGAGGAGAGGTATCTCACACCGTGGTGAACGGTTAACGATTAAGGGGTTCCTTGATTCAAATACTACATCAGCAAACCAGAAGCGTTCCCCGAACTGATGTGAAACACTGGCTGGGAAAATGAACTGATATCTTGGAGAGAAGTATATCTTGGAGAGAAGTATATCTTAGTGAGAGGTATATCTTGGAGAGAAGTATATCTTGGAGAGAAGTATATCTTAGTGAGAGGTATATCTTGGAGAGAAGTATATCTTAGTGAGAGGTATATCTAGGTGAGAGGTATATCTTGGTGAGAGGTATATCTTGGAGAGAAGTATATCTTGGTGAGAGGTATATCTTGGTGAGAGGTATATCTTGGAGAGAAGTATATCTTGGTGAGAGGTATATCTAGGTGAGAGGTATATCTTGGTGAGAGGTATATCTTGGTGAGAGGTATATCTTGGTGAGAAGTATATCTTAGTGAGAGGTATATCTAGGTGAGAGGTATATCTTGGTGAGAGGTATATCTTGGAGAGAAGTATATCTTAGTGAGAGGTATATCTTAGTGAGAGGTATATCTAGGTGAGAGGTATATCTTGGAGAGAGCTAGATCATGGAGAGAGCTAGATCATGGAGAGAGGTAGATCTTGGAGCGAGGTACCATATTCGACGTAATAAGCACCCAGGGCGCTCTCAAAATTAGAAAAAGGGGGCCCTTATTAGAATATGATTTTGGTAAAAAAGTTGAAAGATCGTGAATTTCATGGTTTATGCTGACAGCCTGAAATGATACAAGTATGTGCGTATTATGCACGACAGATATATTTTTCCAGATTTTAATTGCCCCTTATTATAGGTGCATATCACATGAGTGTGTATTATACATGAATAAATAAGTCTTGTGAACATTGATCAATCACAGGGGTGCTAATTGGGATTGTTCAATAACCAATATATTAGCAAATATCACTGTGGGCGCTTATTAGAGCGAGGCGCTTATTACGTCGAATACGGTATATATCTTATGGTGGTGAGTGGACGTATCAGGGTACTTGCAGTCTGGTTCATGTTGTACTGCATATTTTCCCTTGACTCTTCAAACTGGGGGTCATAATGCCTCCCTTGATGTGCTGCAAGGAGTTCCAGGTCTAAGGGGTTCATTTTATGACTTTTCCAGCATTAGACAAAGCTGATATCAGTTGTATTTTATATGACTGATTCAAATTTTAATATGTCGACAGTATTATGTAATTAAGTTACTGATTTTGAAAGACTGAATGATCTGAATCACGATTGAGGCCATGGAGAAATTAGGTTGTGTATATTTTCTATGTCAAATATGCATGTTTTCACAGCAGGGCAAACTCTGGTAATGATAAATTTTGTGTCAATATTTTACGCAACATGATACCTAAAATGGTGAGGTTTATCATCCAGAAGATATATATTCCAGGAAATACCAAAAACACGTTTTCCTATAATTTCACACAAAAAGTATGCAAAAAACACGAGAAAATATGGTTATTTTCAGATAGTTTTAGGAGTCACCTTGAAATATGCTTGTACCGTTTTGTAATGATATCACCATTCACTGAATGTTCCATGATCATAACACCACCAATGTGTCACTGCACGTGTCAGTTAGGGCTGGGAAGGGTAACTCGGGTACTCGGGTCGGGTGGGTCCTGAGTAGAACCTGGGTACCCACAGGACTACCCGGACCCTTGGTTAGTCACATGATATATTGTTTATTGACAAAAACTCACTATAGCTCTGTGGTTACACTTCTAGTCCCTAATGTTCACATTGCTTTCTAAGGATTCACACATTCCTTTTGACTTGTATATGTTTGAGTAAAGATAAAGCTTGAGTCTACTTCATGTGTGCATGCTCTGATCATTTGATACATGTTTCTAAATAGTTCTTGCCAGGGCTGCAGTAAAACAATTTCAAATCAGACATTTTGTTCCCTACTCTTGAGACATACAGCGGATACCTGGGTAGGGTCGGGTACCCGGGTAGTAAATTTGGACTCGTCCCAGCCCTAGTGTCAGTTTTGGCTAAGTTGTACAATATGAAGCAAAACTGAGACAACATCTCTATAATCAAGGCAATCATTGTTTGACTGATTGATATAACATTTTGAGTTCCCTCACATACAAGTGAGGTTTGTATCTTTGAAAATCGTTGCTAAGATATGTCACATTAAGATGCAGAAATTCTGCTGCTAAATAACCCAGTCCTACACAATTAAATCCTGAAATGAGAGGGTCAGTCCAGCACCCTTTTATTGGCTGGAAGGGGGAAAGAATACTCCTTTCCTTTATTTTAAGTATTGATCTATGTGTTTATTCTGTTATTGTTGAAGAGTATCTTTAAATAAAACATATCCCCCTAAATAATTCGGTAATTATAATTTATTTCAAATTTAAACATAATTTGGAAGGACGGCAAAACATCATTAACTTGTGTAATATTTTGTGTGAAGCATCCCTGGCAGTTCGTTACTTCAGCGATATACAGTAAGTGACTTGCACCACCTGTAAGCATTCATAATTAAAAAAAATACAGTGATAACAAAATCTAAATTATTTTTTAAATCAGTTTCTTATAACCCACTTATCACAAAAACACTAACGTTTTCTTGTAAAAATTAATTCCATCAATGTCAGGATATAGATCTACCAATTCATAGATCACAAAACCTTCAATGTATAGGCCTATGATTCATTTGGACTAGATCTAATAAATTAATATCACTCTATCTTACAAAATACAGAATTAACACCAAAACATCGAGTAAACAGTATGTTAACGAATGCGTTTGTCTAGACGCGGCATTAGCCAAACACCACCAGAAGTCGCTTAATAGAATATCATTCATTATCAGTTGTCATTCAAATGGTATACGCACGAAGAATAGATCGAATGTGTTCCCACCGTTCTTCGCGCTGGATTTTCGAATCTAAAATGAAGCTTTGAATTCTAGACATTTAGTACATATGCTAAACGTTTCTTACAAACGCACACTTACCTTCCGTTAAAACCAAGCATGTGAGAAACAGTAAAATAAGCTCCATCGCTTCTCTCTAAAATCCACCTGCCATTATATCCAGTGTCATCTGCTATTCCTTGACTCACTGCGCATGCGTACGGCGATGTCAACAATGTTGGTGCTTCCCACGTCGCCTTGTCTATTTCAGTCGTTCGCTGTTCAATGTTCTTGAGGCATGGAGAAGAAATGCACTCGGCTGGATTAACGAGCTGCGGCTATTTAATCTGAAAGGCGTGTTGGTTTAGGAATGTGTTCCTTTCAGAATCAGATTTTTTTTTCTTTTGAAAGGACGAAGGCGTTCAAATATGTCAGCTTATAAATATACGATAAATATACTGACATATATATGATACATTTGTCTTGTGAACGTTATGGTAAATTAAACAGTTTAACCATTTACCATTGTTGTTTTTTAACGATAGGTTAAAAACTGCAAATATTGACATGACGAAAACATAAATTGCATTTATTAGAAATCTCATCATTAGTCTTATTTTGTCTTCAAAATGGTCAATGCATGATGCATTTATACATGGTGAATATTATCGACCCATGCTATTTTGGTGAGGCAATGGCCGCTGTTATTAGTGAACGGTACTATTGACTGCAAGGACGAATAATTGTGAGGCCCCACAGGACTCTAGCTGCTCGAGCAGACTTCAACAGGCGTCTAGCGTGTAAATAACAAACAAGAACCTTGTGTGAAGTTCGGGTTAGAATAGGCCCCCATGAACAAACTGTACGTGTTGGTTGTAAGAGGCGACTATAAGTGGATTGGGTTGTCAGACTCAGTGTCTTGTTGACAGTGTCTCATCATGCATACCTTTCAAAAAGACACGGATCGATCGTTGCTCACAACATCAATCACTGGATCGTCTGGTCCAGACGCGATTACTCAAAGACCGCCGTCATATACCTGCATTGCCGAGTGAGGCGTTAAGCAACAATCAAACAAAACAAAATCTGTTTCGGTTGCGATTGGATAGTGCATGTTCAACAATACGTACAGTATTCGAAATAAACATATATTCTTCTCTACTTAAAACCCCTTGCCCTTAATTAAAATAATACTTTAAAATGTCCATACGTATTGGTCTAAAGAATTTATTATTTTCATATCGTGTTAGGGAGTCCATTGGATTTATCAACCCACTGGCCGTAAAGAATCATTCGGAAGTTTGACCTATTGCCACGAAGTGGAACAGTGGTCTTTTATGGGCGCACACTTGAAAACCTTTCACGAACCTTTCTGTATGTTATAATTATGACATGCTGGTTTCCTGTGCTCGAGCTGTATGATGTATGATGTCCCTTGGGCACGCCAGAAACCTATGATTATGGGTTCAAATCCCGGTTCGCCCCGATTATGTTTCTAGGTAAGTCCGCACCATACCCGTGCTCTTGATTTTCATCGAAGTGGTAAACGTTTGAGACCAGCATGACTTGGGGCTTTCCTCCCACATTAAGCTGACACGCCGTGATATAACTGGAATAATGTAAAAAGCTGCGTTAAACCCAACTCACTCACTGACACTCATTCACTCACTTACAGCACGACGAGGTTGCTCGAGACCTACTCTGGCCGGACTCCAGCGGGGTCAGTTTTCGTGATGACCTCAGTAAATCAGCTGTTTGTTTAAGAAATATAAACCTATAACAACACTGTTTTGTGATCACAATATGTTATATTATATGTCTACTAGAAGATGTTGTCAGACGAACAGTATTCGTTGTTGTCACATTGACAGCTCACTCCAAGTATTTAGGTATTGTAAACATAAGTTGACTTTCCATAAGTGGTTGTTCCTTGTGTTCGGTAACTGTAACACACATACCAGTATCCCTTTCAAAATTTGAGTTGTATATATAATTGCATAAATGGGGTTTAAGCCTAGGGCTGGGACGGGCAACTCGGGTACTCGGGTCAGGTGGGTCCTGAGTAGTACCCGGGTACCCTCATAGCTACCCGGACCCGTGGTTAGTCGCTAATGTTCCCATTTCTTTATGATGATGATGCACACATTCCTTTTGACTTGTATATGTTTGAGTAAAGATAAAGCTTCAGTCAACTTCAGTGTACGCATGATTCGATCGTTTCATGAGAGACCATATAAATTATGGTCTCTGGTTTCATACATGTATCTAAACAGCCAGAGCTACAGTTAAACTATTCCCAATTAGACTTTGTGTTCCCAACTCTTGTGACCTACAATGGGAACCCGGGTAGGGTCGGGTAATAGGGGGCTTGGTACCCGGGTAGTAAATTTATTTGGACTTGTTCCAGCCCTATTTAAGACAACGGAGACCTAGCTGTAACTATGGTATCTGTTGAAGCAATGTCAGAAAGCCGAAGGACTATTGCTAAGTGCACCGTTAATCAAATACTCAAAACAAACAGAAGACAGGAATATGATTATCACAATGTCTTTTACCATTTATTGACGCTTTACCTTGACTTGGGCCGAGGTTTATTCTAAACGTCTGATGATTCTAGTCTATTTGATGTAAGCATACACGTGCACCCGATCTCCGTCTCCCGTAACACGTACCGCGGCCAGGGTATACCGTATTGTGTTACACGCTTCCCAGCCTCATATATCGTCTTTACGGGAGTAGGGTGCATTAAAAATGCACGACGGCAACTTTATGAATACGGATTTGTATTTTTTACGCCGGGTGCTGTACGATCACTGGCACTGAGTCTGTATACTTGAGCCGTCCATGCACAGACTACCCGCGGAGACTGTCCGCGGCGCTGACACTTAAGACCGTCAAGATATATCTTTCCGACTCCAGCACAAAGCTTTTTTAATATCATCCGTTAACGTGTTAATAAGCTGCACGTAATATATCCCCTTGAACCTTGAGCTCTTTCACTGAACGTTCACGTGCTCCCTCGTTTTGGTTTAAAATACTTAAACAATGGTTGACTAATTTGTTACTTATATTTGATATCCTCCCTTTAAATGGTTTATACATGTAAGCAATCAACTCATAAAATCTGTTATCCATGTCTCATGTCTTCATGTTTTTCCAACTTTTAAATGCCTGAGCACTGAACACATCATCATATTTCACCGTTTTATATTCGTGATACCATATTACATAATAATTAATTATAATTATGTTGCGTGCGTGCGTGCGTGCGTGCGTGCGTGCGTGCGTGCGTGCGTGTGTGTGTGTGTGTGTGTGCGTGCGCGCGCGCGCTTGTAGTAGTCCTCGTCCAAGATAATGTTAGCCCACTAAGATACCATGTTTAACATGAATACCCCACTGAGACACAGTATACTGACTCCGAGCCGACCAGTCCTTATTTTAGCGCCTTAATGCCGAGCGCTGGGGATTAGTCCAGTAATTAAAGGTTTATTTTTCATGAAGGTTCAACAAAATTGACGGAAAAGGTTTTTTAATGCATTTCACTGCCTTGATAGGTCCACTTTAAAAAAAAATAGTTTACCAAAATTTGACTTGGGGAAACACCCCAAATAGGTCAAATCCAAGATGGCCGCCATCAATACAAACGAAAATCGAAAAAGTAAAAAAAAAAAGAATCAATCAAAATCTAAACATGGATGATGACTCTATTTATAATCAACTTCATAGGACCAAGACAGGGGAATATATACTTAACAATTTTGAAGTGAAATCTTACACAGAAATAAATTACGGCTGCTCGAAAAGTGAAAGAAATGCAATTGTTCCATATCGACTACAAAATACTTAACACAGGCTTATAAAGAGGGAATAACCCTGCAATACTACAGTTTACAAGTCAAACTTACTACCAATTTAAATGTCTAAAGTTCAAGACAGTCTTTATATTATCAGTAATGTCAGAAAAGTCATGACTTGGTCCATTTGAAAATGTCATCCCTTTGCATTGTCCACATGCTGAGGTATATTGTAGACCAAAAAAATTCTGCATGAGCATGTGTTTTCATCACACTTTCCAGCGCAATTGAATCTGATTATTTTCAACAGAAATTTAGGAGTGACAGCTTGGTGCCTTGTGATTGGTTTCAATATAGTGCCCTTGTTGCCCTTATGAAGCGTCCAGCCCCATTCTGTCGCATCCATATTGTTACCTAGCCAGGTCTGCACTTGGAGTCAGACTCGTTGGATGGGCAATCTGGCAGCATCTGATGTCGGTGGAAGGTGTCGAAGGGGTAGGTAATTTGAGCTTGATACATACCTTCTCAGTGAATTTCGTCACAGTGTCACACGTTCGAAATTCAAATCCAAGCCAGGCATACAGCCGTAGAGGATTGCAAGTGCCTGATTACCAGCCTGCTCGATTTCTGCATGGTTTCCACCTGTCACCATGAAAACCTTTGAATATTCCCGAGACCATCCCTATGCCATATGGCCTCGATGTTGTGTCACTCCCTGACAATGCATGTACAAAGAGCAAAGAATGTCTGAGATTAGGGTCAAGGATCATCTATAGGATGAAGATGTCAATGATCTTTGTACTTGTGTGAAGATAGATGGCCTCATGGTATCGCGTCTGAAGTGATATTGCATCAGGATGAGAAGGTCGGTGTCATTCCCTACCACTACCACAGTCTGTGTTTGAGCCAATGTACAGGCAGACATTTCAATGTCATAGTCAGCATCTCCGGATGAGTGTTTAATCTGATGTTTAGTCACTTGGTGTCATGTTGATAATCGACAAGAATATCTCAGAGCTCTTCCTGGGGTATATAATGTCAGAATGGAGCAACTGCATGCAACCAGAACACAGTGGTCGACACACACGTGCACAGAAGTGGAGCACTCCACAAACTATCTAGTTTGCTATTCTTTTCATCAAGACAGAAGTCACCAATTGGTGGATAGATAATGTTCGCCAGCACTGCCTTTGGATTTCTTTGTGAGAATAGTTTGACACTGTTGATTTTTTAACATCATCCAAGTCCACCTTAACTCTTGGTACCCTCCGTTTCAACATCTCGCCCATGGCATGGATTGAGCCAGTGCCATCAAACCTTTTGCTGGCATGATCTATATAACCAGCCTGGTATTGCACGAATGTATCTGCAATGTCACTGATTAGGTGAACACCATGAGTGGTCACCGAGAATTTTCTAAATTTACGAGGAGCTGAAACCGAGTTGGCTTATCATATCCACTAAATTACGATGACCATATTTGTGTTATAGTGTGATACTTTGTAAAACCTGTCGAGGAGGCAGAAATGATGGGGATATGACGAATGCATTATTGCCTGACCCAATGACGCAGTATGGGGTTTACTGTTTCAGCTCTTGATGATAGCTTGAAGGAGGATGCGTAATGCATGTGGGAGGTAATCAAGATTGGTGTCAAGCAATGCCATCTGCTCATTGTCGAGATACACATCAACATGTTTCGACATGCTCTCTACCTGCGTATGCATGTATCCTCCCCCAACTTTAATCAAACTGTCCATGTCGGATTTGTCCACCTTTGCAACATTTTCATATGCTGTAAGAGTTGCAATGTTAGGTTGTTGCCTGATTGTAGTTATGAATACCTTGTTCCCATAGTGATTCATGAATTCCCTTTTCAGCTGAGATGTAGTGTGTAGTTGATCATCACTCAGTGCACTCATTGACTTCATAATGTGATGCAAATTGTCCAAAGGAATCGTTTCATCATCATTCTCTTCCAAGTAATCAATGGCAATCTCAAATGCTGTCATCTAGGACATACACTTCAGTCGACCAAGTCTCCGTTTCTTTGGTGGAGCCTCCTCATGTTCAATATAAGCTGCAGGTATACTTGTCGCTCTCCGAAAATTCTTATCACAAGCATGGTGATGGATAGCTTCTTCAGCTGGTAGATCGTATATGGGCACGATACTTGACTGTACCATCTTGGCCCAATCATCTTGCCTGTTGACACAGTATGTTGCAGACATATGTTGAGTAACTTCCTGGAACTCAAGAGCCATCGCACGGCTGTAGTACACTTCTATATGGATGTTTGTATGCAAAATCCTGGTCAATACAAGTACCACATAGCATACTTCGACACTGTCTGTGTACCAACAGGCTACAGTTGTATATGATGTCAGGTGCATCTAATTTGTGCAGTCTGTTTGCATCTAATTCGTGCAGTCTGTTTGCGTTATTAATGCTACATCAGCATTTTGCAGTCAACTTCACATAATCCTGGGGTTTGTCCAGGTTAACTGGTTCCATACATAGCAAACAAGTAGCCATCTGTGATCTACATAGGACACCTTCAGTTGAGAATAGTCACCTGCGAATAGTAACAGTTGATAGAAATATGGTTGACATGTGTACAGATACAAATGTTGCTTTTCCGATTATAGCAAATGCTTTTTGTGCTAAATGTCTTGATTATATCTTCAGAATTAACTTTTAATCAAAGTTTCTGAGAAGCTAATACCATTTGAGAAAAATAACTGCTTCCCGGAGTTTGGATTATCTCCCTTGATTTTCCTTGAAACAAATGTTGATTCTAAAATGTTTCAATTTTTTTATTTATATTTGTTCATATTTTCATCAGTTATTCCTCTCTAGAGCCAATATCAACTATATATAATACAAGTTTTCATTTTAGCTATAAAAGAAAAATAGCTTATACATACCTTTATGTTCTTGAGGTCTATCTTTAAAACATTGTATGCTCGGCCACCATTTTGAAGAAGGGGATACTTTGTTTTTTTCGATTATATTTGTTTCTAACTTGATTATTTATGTGAAGACAATAAACTGTATAACTTTATATGTAAAAAGTCAACATTATAATAAATCGGTTCATGTTCTGAAAGAATTACTCATATTAACAAATTTGTGTACGTTTTCGTCATTTTGAAGCATTATTTTAGCTAATATAGATAGACTCACCATAAATGTTTTTATTGTTATTGGTCCCCCAGACTATTATTACTTTTGTTGGCGGACATCTTGGATTTGACCTATTTTCGGATGGTTCCCCATGTCCGATTTGGGTAAACTACTTTTTATTTTAATGCATATGTGTCAAGGCACCAAAATCCAGCAATAAACCTTTTCCGTCAATTTTGTTGAACCTGGACCTTTTAGTTACTGGACTAGATCGCACCCAGACCTTCCGCTCGCCGGGCGGACGCTCTACCACTAGACCACGGGGGAAGGAGAGACGTACACTCATTACACACATAGCGTGTTGGTTGTGTCAGGATATGTTCCCGTGCATGTAAGTTCCGCTTGCCATCTCAGCATCCCTCCCATCCAGGGTGTTTCTGGCACGACATCTCGGTCACATCCGGAGAAGACAGCAGTCGCCGCGGATTTGTATGCCACCCCCCAAAAATGGCAAAAACGCCCCAACACACAAAAAGACGAAACAAAAACGATGTACCTTTCGCATATAGCAAGCACAATATCTCGGGAATGCTGCGGAGCATATAGAAATTATCAAGTGCGAATCTCTACTTGACACGCAGACCGTATCCTCAGGGAGCAACAGAATTGAATAATACACAGACTACCCTCCTCTCTCCTGTCCCTCGCTGAGTAAAATATTGATGAACACTGACTCCCTCTGATAATCTGCAGTTCCTGATCCACGGAGGTAGTTAGTCTCTCTATAAACCATCCTCGGCAATGAAAGGATGTTTTCCAAGCAAGCCTATGCAAGGAAGCCCTGGTATTAAATGGCCCTCCTGTCAACATCAATTTTTACCCAGACTTGAAAAGGGTTTTGTGCGAAAAGCGGTGGTGTTGTTTATCTGGAAATCAAGGTAAATATATTCCTTTATCATCTGTGTTCATCAAAGATTGCTTAGCCTATGGTGCGACGCACAAGTATAAAAGCAGAAATACAGCGGCGCCATCGCGGGCTTGGGAAAATGAGTTCACTCATGTGGGCGGAGGTAAACTTAAATACCACATTGGGATTCCACAGTATCTGCTCCTTGTCAATGGATGTGAAGCAAAATGAGAATGTTGTTCTCACACGCAGGGGTCGATATCGCTTGTAAAGACCGACCACAATCTTAATTGACAGTTTCGACAGTCCAACCATGATACATATTCATGTATTCAATCAATGTCAAAATGTCTTACGTCGTTTTCTAAATTTGAACAACATACGCCCGAGACCATGGCAACTAACGTTTCTTGTTATTCAGTATGAGAATGTTAATCTGCTAACTTTCTGTTTGACTGTTTCAATCAATCTGTATCAGCGCAATCGCCCTTCTGTGCGAGTATGTAAAACTATCAGTGTGAGTGTGTTGATCACCCTGTGTGAGCGTGTTGATCCCCCTGTGTGAGTGTGTTGATCCCTCTGTGTTAGTGTGTTGATCCCTCTGTGTTAGTTTGTTGATCCCTCTATGTGATTGTGTTGATCCCCCTGTGTGAGTGTGTTGATCCCTCAATGTGAGTGTGTTGATCCCCCTGTGTGAGTGTGTTGATCCCTCTATGTGAGTGTGTTGATCCCTCTATGTGAGTGTGTTGATCCCCCTGTGTGAGTGTGTTGATCCCCCTGTATGAGTGTGTTGATCCCCTTGTATGAGTATGTTGATCCATCTGTGTGAGTGTGTTCATCCCTCTGTGTGAGTGTGTTGATCCCTCTGTGTGTGTTCATCCCTCAATGTGAGTGTGTTCATCCCTCTGTGTGAGAGTGTTAATTCCTCAATGTGAGTGTGTTGATCCCCCTGTGTGAGTGTGTTGATCCCTCTGTGTGAGTGTGTTGATCCCCCTGTATGAGTGTGTTGATCCCCCTGTATGAGTGTGTTGATCCCCCTGTATGAGTGTGTTGATCCCCCTGTGTGAGTGTGTTGATCCCCCTGTATGAGTATGTTGATCCCTCTGTGTGAGTGTGTTAATCCCTCTGTGTGAGTGTGTTGATCCCTCTGTGTGCGTGTGTTGATCCCTCTGTGTGCGTGTCTTAATCCCTCTGTGTGAGAGTGTTGATCCCCCTGTGTGCGTGTGTTGATCCCTCTGTGTGAGTGTGTTGATCCCCCCGTGTGAGAGTGTTGATCCCTCTGTGTGAGTGTGTTAATCCCTCTGTGTGAGTGTGTTGATCCCCCTGTGTGAGTGTGTTGATCCCTCTGTGTGAGTGTGTTGATCCCTCTGTGTGGTTGTGTTGATGCCTCTGTGTGAGTGTGTTAATCCCTCTGTGTGAGAGTGTTGATCCCTCTGTGTGCGTGTGTTGATCCCTCTGTGTGAGAGTGTTGATCCCCCTGTGTGAGTGTGTTGATCCCCCTGTATGAGTGTGTTGATCCCTCTGTTTGAGTGTGTTTATTCCACTGTGTCAGTGTATTGATCTCCTACGTGTTTGGTAATCCTTTTTTTATGTTATTGTTATTCGTATTCATGGACCAGGTTGTGGTTGCAGTTACAGTACGTTCTTGTATATCGTATTAGAATCTATCTTCGTCCAGAATGGTTTATAGTTTAAAAAAAATAAAATTTCAACTCGAAGGAATTAACATTAGAAAAATGTTTAACCCATTTTTTGACGGATGTTAATTTAAAGTAAAGTTTAGATAAACCATTAGGTCCATTCCGTAACCCGTTCCTTCTTTTGGAACATGCCCAGTGTTTCCGAGAACGATGAGGGCCAATAGAACTAGCCTGAGTGCATGTTTTACAACCTATAATCCTGTTTCCTGTTTTAGAAAATGACCTAACTGTTTAGGCTGGCTATCAACAACCACTGTGTGCGGGCAAAGAAACACACTTGGGTTAACTGAAGTATAGAATCATATTTGTGCAATCTATAGGCATACTGTAAAATCAATAAACAAGAGTCGATTCAGTTAAACGGCGGAGCCTGCCTCTCCCGGTGATTTGGGAAATAATGCCCCGAGGAATAATATCCTATTTCAGAAGTTTAGTCTCCTTGCAACCAGTGAACCTGTTAATAATGATCCCATCTCATTCAGATGAATGCTCCTTCGGGCCTCCTAGGAAGAATGATTGACTCGTGTTTTACGCCGTTGGAACTGCCTGAATATTGCTAGACATGGCGGTAAAGTTGAAGTAACCCTTCTTGCCATACAGTCTCACGGTGGACATAGTTTTGTCACTCTGAATCATTATGCCTAAAACTGAGTATGAAACAGATGGATCGGCTCCACTGGACCCGTTTATTTCTAGCTTAGCTGGGCACATCAGTGGAAAGGAATTGGCTATCTGGCCATTACTGAACGATATGAGATCATCGATATATACTTGAAGCCTACGTACGTTTGGCCAACTGCCCATATTTTGATTTTGACCAGTAGAAGTTTCAATTCATATGCATAAAGTAACAAATCAGCAAAATGGAAGCACAGTTAGTGTCTAAGGGGGGTGCCGTAGTGTTTTATCCCCACATTTCACGCACAGGTTATCACTGACGTTGCATTGTTTTCTTAGTAAACTTCAGATGACAAATTGGTGAACAAATTGCCCCGAACCCTTGACGAGAGAGATGCAAGTATATCTATGGTCACCACGTGTTGTAACGAATCCCTCATCCATTACAGGATGAAGTTTTTTCTAAAGGCAGCCGTGTTGGATTGTTGTACCAAGTGGAAGTATCGACTGTTTTGTCTGTAATAAAGATGGTGGTTAATCTTTGGTGCTTCATTTGCTCGACGCATCTCTTTTCATCATTATCGGACTTCCCTGAAGTCGAAATCGAATAGGACAAACACCAATCAATATTTATTCAATCACTTCAGAGGCCACAGTACACATGACAAAGGTGTTGCACACAATTTTAACTAATATTTACGAATTTGGGTCTATATAACATTGCGTGGTATATAGTATATACATGGCAAAGTTTTTCATTATTAACTTATCTAGACTGTTTAACAATGGTAAGAAATTCCCAATATTTGGTTAATTTGGATCAGTAGTAAACTATACATTTTTTCACAGTGGAATACAATGGACATACAAGTAAAAAAGGATATTCATCCTCCATATATATTGGCTATTACACATTTTACTGGTTCTGATCTTGGAGTTTTTGCAGTTTATGTATCCCATTCTTCGTGCATAAATCATGGGATGAACATCGAAATGTTGCCATTGAATTACGGTATTTCTTTATACTTACATAAAACAGATGCTGTTCAGTGTATATATGAGTTTTCAACATTCTATAATATAAAAATGTGTTCGATAATGAAAATGACCACCATTGCAGATAAATAGAGGTTACCACGCGAGTGTGTTTGGGGATGGTAAATATCCTGCATTAGGAATAAACATTGTATTTAGCGAGCCTTGGCGAGCTAAATACATAGTGTTTATTCCTAATACAGGATATTTACCATCCCCAAACACACAAGCGTGGTAACCTCTATTTATCTGCTTTATCATATAATGTCATTCTTAAATTCTGTGCTTGAAAATAGCTCTCCCTCTCTCACAAACATTACCGAAACATTGCGAGTTTTCCTGGAATGCGCGCATTAATATTTATTACGTCACAGGGTAAGTGATGTGTCAGTCGGACTGTGACAGTAGCCAATATAGCTCCAACTAAAATCTGTTTCTTATACAGTGGCGAAGCAACAGATACGCAAAACAACAATTGTTTTTACTTGCATTTCGCGGCAATCCATCGGTCTGTCCGCTAGAGTAACTGCCCTCTGTCAAAGGGAAGCTACTCTAACCCGAGTCTTTGAGACGTCACGGCCACGTTCAGACGTTGTTGACAGTCGGTCTGTCCTGTCATAACGTCAAGTACAGTGACCACAGTCAGATGTACACAGAGCGACAAAACGAAACAAGGTAACAATTCAAACATATTTCGGCCAAATCAAACTATTTCAATTTGTGGAAAAGGTTTCAAGCCGCAGAGGTCGACAAGCACAGATATGGCTACTGATCCCACTTGGCTGGGCCTAGTGCCCTCGCAAAATTGTTTCGAAATTTATATCTCCAAAGTTGCCAAAAGTTATAAAATGCCTTAGCCACATCACAGTTAGACACTGATTTTCTGTATATTAGACTGTTCTTTTGATAATGATAGCAATTATCCCTTTAGTTTATCCAGATTCCCGATGGTTAATTCTGATTCGATCGCCGAACGAAAAGGGCGACGCCATGTTGTTTGTAAACACTGAAAGTAGTCCCTACTTGACCTTTGATATTTGCATCTCTATCCGCATATGACCCCAACGGATATCGTTTTTATCCGTTGGCTTTATCCTGCCGAGAAACCTACCCATTATATGATAAATATATTTTAGCCTCTGTGAAATAGAATTGATAAATGCACTTTCAGATTGTACAAATTGTTCACAACAAACATTTCCCCAAACACTATTCAATAACATTTTACACAGTTACACAGTTATTCTTTCCATTCGTATCAAATAACATCATCATAACGTAACATTTCTCTTCTCATAAGACTCTTGTTTCTCAAACTTGAAGCCGTGATATTGTGGATACTGTATTCGACGTAATAAGCGCCCCGCTCTAATAAGCGCCCACTTCGAGATTTGCTAATATATTGGCTAGTGAACAATCCCAATTAGCACCCCCCTCCGACCCCTAATTGCATATAATACGCACCGCTTCCTTCCCCTATTCGCGTATAATACGCACTCGTGTGTTATATGCACCCTTTATTATTGGCAATTAAATTCTGGAAAAAAATATATCTGTCGTACTTAAACATTTCAGGCTGTCAGCTTAAACCACGAAATTTATCTTTCAACTTTTTTTTCACCAAAATAAAATTCTAATAAGAGCCCCCTATTTCTAAGTTTGTGAGCGCCCGGGCGCTTATTACGTCGAATACGGTAAATCATTTCTCGTCACAACGAAAACTGGATTCAGATTTCGTGGCACTTTGATTGTATTCACCACTATTCACGTTTAAACACTACGTTTAAATTATGTTAAACCTTCTTAGTTTGGATCCATTAATCAAGGAATCCGAAAACCGAAAAACAGTATTGCTTTGAAGAGACCAAAGAGACAACAACATGATCACTGAGTCTCCATAAACATTTCACCATTAGCTCTTTCTGGTGTACTCCATCTTTCATATACGTACACTTACATGAAGTGGGAACACATCTGTTATTGCAGATAGAGGTGGATCTGGTGCTATTTTCTCGGCATTGGTCCCTTTGGGTTTTGTAAGTTTCCAAGACATGTCTGCAACATCCCCCACCAGTACTAGATAGGATATCGGTTGATTTGCGATGCATCAATGCCTGTTAACCTAAAAAACATCCAGTCGATTGCCGATGCTTGAGATGGGGATTTGAAAAAGAAAAATCCATTTATGTTCTTTTGTCAACTTGCGAAAATATAAACAAATTTGTATCCGATGTTTTATATTCGTTTGGGAATCACCTTCAAGGCAGTAAATGTTTTTCTGTATTATCTTGTCACATCTCACTACCACTCTAACTGTCTACCGACAACAAATAAAAAACTCACGCCATATATCATCGGTTCTTAATTTGTATGACTGGCCCATTTATAATCATGTTAGCATTACAAAAATTGCAAAGTGCGCTTTTCAAGAATGTCAATTTTCTTAGCGATAAACATCATCATTGAGTTTTGATCACGTGTTTACAAGCTGACTGAGGATCGACAGTCAGGTGACAGCGGGTGACTATATTTAGCAGCGTGTGCAGCGCACGTACATAACCAGCACGAACTGAAAGAAAAAAACAACAACACAGATTTAATATTTAAAGCGCTACTGACCAAGGTCACTACTAAAAATAACCCCTCGCAGTCACCCGACTGTCGATTCTTACCCGTATTGTAATGATAAACTCAATGATTATGTTTATCGCTTAGAAAGTTGACATTTCTAGCACTTCGCTATATTTGTTATCGCTGTAAATAATGTTCCTTATATAAGTTCCTTTATAAGTATTTAGCACATATGCAGCTATCTTCGTTAATTCATTGTCGCGATATTTCGTTATTCTTTTTCAGGTGGCAAAGACTATAGTATCCAGTGTGTGGTATTGGAGATTCGGGGCATGTAAGTGCTCTCTCCTTCAAGCATTTCCTGTAAACATAAACACAGGTTGATTTCAGGATATTACTCAGATTATAACCACAAAACGAACATTTTCGTTTGGACGAAATCCAATGTCTGACCTTAAATCAATCAATATCCTTCGAATTCGAATTTCTCTGCAAAACGTTGTGTTCACTAGTACCATAATCGATTTCAATTCCAAGTCTGACCTGCATCAATGGTGGTTTTGAAGGTTTGGGTTCATGGATGCCATGTTTCAGCTATATTACGGTGAACTGTAGATCATCAGATCTTCCCTATGATAAAGCAGTGATTCATATTATGAGCGGCGTCACACGCCGGGTGTGTGTGTTTGGGTGTGTATGCGTGTGCGTTTTTGTGTTTGTTTATGTGTGTTTGTGTGCGTGTTTTTGTTTGTGTGTGTGTTTGTGTAAGGGTGTGTGTGTTTGTTTGTGTTTGTTTGTGTGTGTGTTTGTTTGTGTGTGTGTGTTTGTGTGTGTGTTTGTGAGTGCGTGTGTTTGTATGTGTGCGTGTTTGTATGTGTGTTTGTGTGTGTGTCTGAGTGTTTGCTGAAGGGTGTCTTAGTCGTTAGAGACGTGTGTGTGTGTGTGTATGTGTGTGTGTGTGTGGGGGGGGGGGGGGGGGGGGGGGGGGGGGGGAGGAGGATCTTAAGGAGCGATAGGAACTAACGTGTGTAGTCCACTGGTCGTTATAATGATGACATACAGCAAAGCCCTTAAATCTGGCAAATATCAACTCGTCCTTGTCATACATAGCGCAGGCGTAAGGCTGGCCTACTCGTCTAAGCAGGGAGGGGCGTTTTCTGTGCATACTTGTGTCTCTCACATCTCTTGCATTGGTACACATCGTATCCCCTATTTTCCCATACGATATACATTCAAGACCCGATATACCCGAGTTGACCACAAGATGGCTAGTCGAACAGTTAAACCGTTCTGTAGGAACCTTTTTAGGCTTTTTTCAAGCCCTGCTGGATGTATCTCGTCGTTGTAAGGCTAAAGAGGAGAGTAAGACAATACTTACTCCTTGAGATGATATCGAATCTCTTGCTCAATCCCCAAAATGAAAAATAACCACTACATACAACCCATGGGTCTACCTTAAGAAGAATCTCACGTATTTAGAGACATTGATGTCAAATTGCAAGAGAGAGTGTGTACAGATCCGTTACTATCCGGGGAGAGAATAGGCCTTCAGCAACCCATGCTTGAGGCGAATAACAGCATCGGGTGGTCATCGTATCGCAAGTCCCTAGATCGATGATCATGATGTCAATCACTGGAATATCTGGTCCAGACTGATTTATCTACAGACCGCCGTCATAGAGCTGAAATATTGCTTAGTACGGCGTTAAACATCAAACAAACAAACAAAAATATATCATTTTCCATATTGAAGGCTATATGGATCATATCACAGATGGTCTCACATGTATGAGTGATTTAGGCACGTTAATTTGTGAAACCATTTCCCCTCAGAGAAAATACATAAGCAGGCAAAAGAAAGTATACCCTTGAAAGTTGGATTTGACCAACAAATTACAAACGTCATCTGAACGTTACAAGGACGAAAGTTAAGGCCCAGTACACAGCTATGAAACCCGTATCAAATACATCACCATCGAATATCCAGTTCTTGTTTGTTTCATTTTTAGCCATCATCAAACATGGGTGTATGTTTCCTTTGCCCGACAGTTTACATGGTTTAAGAAAATAGCTATCTGCATATTTCATTACACCAATGTCGTCTGAACTGAAAAGAGTCCTCATTTGTTCATTAACGTTTTGCTTTTTACACAACTCAGCAAGATGTCTTCTTCTTAGATGTTGCTAGCTAGCACAAATAGAAAAAGAACACATGATATATATCTTTGATATAACCACTACAGCCCTCTGTATACACTCCAAAGTACAACATCAATATTCTCAGCAGTATGAACTATATCTCCTAGCAAAATATGCAGATAATTCAGAATTTAACAAATGCTCATCTTAATGTTATAGACTGAATATTTTTCAGGTTGTTGTTGAAACTTGATACAATCAGGATATGAGAGGACTTGTGAAGACGTAATCAGCTGAAACCAATTTTAGCGACACATGCCATAAAGTCTTTGTTTACTAACATACAAAAATAATAATGCATTTCCAATCTACTCTGAAATCCGCACGCAAGAATATCAGCACACAAATATACTTCAGACACACACGTAGCCTTACCTGTTTCATTTAGTTGCTTCCACAACTTGTAACAGTGTATCGGGTTTCTATGTACATCCGTTCTTAACAATTTCGGATTCATATACATATACATAATAGGTTCAGTTTTACAGTCATACAAATAGTAGGGAACGTAGAAATTTATATGAGATTGTTCTCCTTGAGTAATTTGTATGTTGGCATATTGGTCTAAGACGCTTGTAGAGCCAGATATTTGCCGGCCATATACCACAATAATCTGGAGCGTTATACCAAAAGACGTGAAGAGATGGTACTTGTTGTCACGGTATCTCATTAGGCTTGCAATAAAATCGGTATTTGTTTGGACAAGTACAAGCGCACAAGATGATAATAAAACATTTAGCTAAAATTATATTTGTGTCAAAGCATTACGAAACGGATGCCAGAATACCATGGGCTCAATCTTGAAGGATCAATTTTTCTTGGGGACACAGACTCCCAAATCACCCATCGGTAGTACGAAAAAGCAATGATTGAATGGGTCTCTTTAGCCGATAACGACAGAGTAAAAGGAGCATCGTTTGATGGAGCCCTGAGTTCATTAGACCATCTATTCTCAGGAGGGGAATATTTCATCTCTAGACTGGCGATGT
Organism: Haliotis rufescens; assembly: GCF_023055435.1. Lineage (NCBI taxonomy): Eukaryota > Metazoa > Mollusca > Gastropoda > Lepetellida > Haliotidae > Haliotis > Haliotis rufescens. The sequence continues at coordinate 21,624,026 of NW_025963868.1, forward strand.
GAAGGTATGATTACAGTCAAGGACATTTCCTGGCAGTATTTTAGCCTATCTAATCACGCGTTCCCAAACCCAATGGCGATGATGCGATTTTCAAAGAAAAGTTGTAAAGTGTTCAGCGTTTTTGTGTGTGTAAATCTATAGATGGGAATAAACACGTAGGTTATTTATGAGTGAGTGAGTAGGGTTTTACCCCGCTTTTAACAGTATTACAGTTATATCTCGGCGTGTCAGCTTAATGTGGGAGGAAAGTTTGAAGTGATGCAGGTCTCAGACGTTTACCACTTCGATGAAACCCACGAGCACGGGTACGGTGCTGACAAACTAAAGGACACCCATAATTGGAAGGTTGTGTGTTGTCATACCCACCACCTATGACAGATGAACTATTATCATACGAGACAAACCAAGTAATTTCTTATGGGTAGCATATCAAAATCAACGCCAAATAACAATCAGTCTCGATAATCTCCCGAAACAGATTCCAATAGGCGTAAAAGGTAAAATAGTGGTGACAGTTTTATGAATGGATCACCGAAAGTCACCCGTGACACTATGCGAAAATGGAAAGAAATCCCAATGTGACAAAATTATGATAAATGTTTAGTTTCAGCACTTTGGACTTTTTCACATTCTATTAAATCATTCTATGCTTGTGGTGATGTATTGCAATTGAGACTGTCTTCGCTTGTTTGCTGTTAATCAATACACACGAGACACTATCCAGCTACACGTCTCGGCGATCTCTTACGCTGAGCACAGAATGCATATTATGCCGATATACATCTGAAACTTCAGTTTAAGGTGGAACGTTTCTTGTACAGCCGATATCATGCATTATTCACACCCTTCTTGATAGGAAATATTCATACAATTGACAAATGTGTTTGCAGTGTCAGGTTATATAGCATATATCTCATACCAGAAAGAGGTGCAAGCGAACGTCACACCAACAAGGGACTTGTGGAGATGGGAGTTTTGTGGAGGAAACAAGGAGAATTATGTAAATGCGCTAAGCTAGACACAATAAATAAAACATGAAATTCATCTTCGAAGAAACCACCACACCTCTTTGTAAACAGACAATAGTCGAGGCCGAAGAAAAAGATCCATAATTCTTCCCCTTGAATACTTTGTATATTGTTATAATTGTTTAAGTGGCATGTATAGCTAGCTGTTTTCTAACCACAGACCACATTAATCTGGAAGAAACATTCTTACATATGACAACATTTAAGACAATATTACAGCATGTCTATTTCTCATGCTTAGTACGAATGCCACCATTTCTAAATGCCTTTGTGTTATCCTGACTTACTTCTTATTTGGTACTAAACGATTGAAAAACATTTATTGAGAAATTTAATTTGTGTCCAAGCATGTTTGAATCGGAGGACAGAATACCATGGACTCATTTTCCTGGGCATACAGACTCTCTAATCACCGGTCGGCGTCACGGAGAAGCAATGATTGAATGAGTCTCTTTAGCCAATAGTGACAGAGTGAAGGGAGCATCGTTTGATGGAACCCCGGCTTCTTTAGACCATCCATTCTCAGGAGGAGAATATTTCATCTCTAGACTGGCGATGTGAAGTTCTGATTCCAGTCAAGGACATCTGTAACCAACCATGGGATCAGTGACCTTAGGTGAAAGATCTTGACTTCTTGATATATTTTAAAACTACACTTTCACTGGACTATACAAATACAATTCACCTGCTTCAATGCATATATATTTCTAAGATGCATTGGCAGCCAACATTTGGACTCTTTTTCTGCAAAGTCTTATTTTCAGACTTAAAACAGTTCATGTAATGGTTGCAGTTTTTAAATATAATATCTGCTAAATTTAAAGTAGACATGTAAGCTGAAAAGGTTTGAAATGGTTTTATTACATTACGAACTAACGAGAGTGAAAAAGGATATTTACATAAATATATATTTACAGATGGGAACAAAAAAGTAAATTTATGAAGTGCGTTTTCATCAGCTCGATGGCAAGCATGTTTCAACCTCAAACGAATGGTTCTTTTTCTGGTGGTAGGTCATTTAGTTACAGGGAAATGTTCGCAGATGATGTGGCCATGGTTATCGTAACACGAGAAACTTGATGCACCCATCGATGACACCAGGTCTTCACGAAATTTGGAAGAAATCACAATATGACAAACTAACAAACTAATTATGATTATTTTATTTATTATTCAATAAAGTTTAAGCATTTTGAACAAGTTTACATCATATAAATACAATGATTTCTTCTGACACATGTTCGATAGGCGACAGATGCGGGGAAACAGCAGACCGAGGGAATGTAGGGAAGTTCTGATGTTAAATGAAGTCTGTGATCACACCTGCAACCTGTAAAGTGACGTGACGTCCTTGGGTCTCAAGGAACTGGAGTACCCTGAGGATGGATAATGTCGTCATGGTGCCGTACACTTGTCGATTTCCATCGATGACCACTAGAGAGTCCTGTGATGTGCAGTGATACCTCCTCGTGATACCATGTTTCCAATGTAGGACTGTAGGCTACCTGTATATCTCACCTCGTCAAAGTGTATTAGTAACTGAACGTACTGCTTTGCTGTCTCCGCGACATGTATGAACGCTTCAAGTATAGTAGTCAGGTCACTGTGCCCCCTGAGTTGCGTTCTTTAGTCGTGTCAGAAACCTAGATTCGCACTATTATTGATATTTACTCGTAGTTTGTCAGCACCATGTAAAGATAAACGTTTCGCATCATAATCACTCGGTGCCTTCCTCCCAAACCACCCTGACATGTCATTTCTTTACTGAAACATTGCCCAGAGAGGTGGTAAATGTCACGCACTATTTTAGGAGAGCCTGAGGAATAGCAGCCTGTGTCCGAACGTTCATGGTCAATGGGAGAAACAAAAGTACAATCACATCGTCAACAGTAATCCACATGAAATGAAATACCACAAGACAATATACAAATGTCATGTATTCACATCTGTCAAGATGGCATCCATTTCGTTTGGAATCTTGTCTTTAATGTCACTGACATTCGAGTATATATGCCCCAAAGGCTTTAACCTTTCATTTCCAGATCCGCGGAGATGGTTTTCACGTATCAAAGATGCCCTAAGGAATTGTGTTCACTTTGTTTGTCATGTCGTTCACGTACTGTATGCATCCCTTAATTGTTAGTTGTCCTGGTAAAGCAACTCTGGTGATTCCATAACGAGTTACTATTTATTGAAGAACATTATTATTTGGACACGACTAATATGGTGTCTCCCCAAAACGCATGCAATATTTCCATGGATACACACATAACTTTCATGAGCTCGAACTCCGGATCGAAGGATTCGCAACCTTCAACTCACAACCAATTAACTCCTCAAAGAACACCACCTTAATTAAACCACACAGTATTTTGTTGAGAAACGTCACGAAACAAAACAGCAAACACCATTTGAAATTTCATCCTGTGTATTGTAACTTACAGGTAATCTCAGTTTCCTAATGTTTACCAGCTGTTTGGTGAACAATTGGGGAATGTATTGGTCAAACATACGTCAGTGCATACGTGGGGTCAATCATATCTCCTGTGGGAGCCAGTTTTGGATGATAATAAAGAATCTCACCCGAGTGTCTTTTGATATCAAATATATCGACACGAGTTGATAAAAGTGGGAAAACTCTGAGGCTTGCCGAGGATTTTTCCACTTTTATCAACGAGTGTTGATATATTTGATATCAAAAGACACGAGAGTGAGATTTTATTTATCATCCAACATCATTCTTCCAATTTTTTCAGTTTGTAGAAAGTAATAAGCAGTGCCTTAAGTGTAACAAGCACTGCTAACAGCTTCAGTAGCAGAGCCATTAGTGATGTCATTTGATTGTGACGTCATGGTAGCCAATGAAGTCACAATGGTCTACAAAGCATTGTGATGCAATTTCATTGATCTCATCCAAGCGATATCTCCTGTGTGAGCCAGTTTTGGATGATAAAACGATCTACATCCATCCATAATAATTTTGGATCTATGTAGAATAGGTGCAATTTTACAGTCCAACATTTTCAAGACCACAGGGTCCGTGTCTTTTATTGTAGTTCAATAAAAGTTGAATATGACAAGCTTCGGGGCGGTGGGGTAGGCTAGTGGTTTACGCGTTCGCTAGTCACGCCGAAGACCCTTGATCGATTGCCCACTTGGGTACATTGTGTGAAGCCCATTGGTGTTCCTCACCACGATATTGCTGGAATATTGGTAAAAGCATTGTAAAATCTCACGCACTCATTTTGACAGTTCTAAATAATTATAATATGTAACAATATTTAAGGTAGTATCACAGTTTGTCTATGTCGCATGCTTCGTTATTGTAATGCAACCATTTGTAAATACCTTTGTTTAATCCTGATTTACTTCCTATTTGATACTAAACATTTGAAATATAATAATCAAGAAAATTGTATTTGTGTCTAATCATGTTTGAATCGGAGGTCAGAATACCATAGGCCCAAAGTTGACAAATCATTTTCTTGGGTACACAAACACCCTAATCACGGGTCGGCGTCACGGAGAAGAAATGATTGAATGAGTCTCTTTAGCCGCTAACGACAGAGTGAAGGGAGCATCGTTTGATGGAGCCCTGAGTTATTAGAACATCTATCCTCAGGAGGGGAATATTTCATCTCTAGACAGGCGATGTGAAGGTCTGATTCCAGTCAAGGACATTTGATGAGACCCTTTTGCCGAGTTAATCATGCGTTCCCAAACCCAATGGCCATGATGAGATTGTCAAAGAAAAGGTTGTCTGGGGTTGAACGTTATTTTTTGTAAATCTATAGATCGGAAGAAAATACAGCCAAATTATAAAGTGTGTTGTAATCAGCTCGATGACAAATCTATTCACGGGAACACATTCAGATGTAGATTTTTCAAATTCGTTTTTCAAATTATTTACTTACTGACATTACTGGAATCTGAAGCATGCTTGAACCTCAAACTAGCACTTCCTTTTCTGGTGGTAGATAATTTAGATGTAGAGGAATGGTCGCAGATGACGGGGCAATTGTTATTGCAACTCAGGAAAATTGGTGCACCCATTTTTAAACGAAACAACCTTTGAAACCAAGCAAATGTAACTACGTTGAGTTCTATAATGCAAAATAAACTGTGTTTTTGTCTAATTTCTTATTCGCAACAGGACACATGTGAAGGCAGAAAAGCGAAACGTGGCTCCGTTTTGGTGGGCTTCGGGGTCGAAAAATATCTTCCACTTTCAAGCTGTTGTGCATTTCCCTAACGAAAATAAGTAGACAACTTATCATAACTTTAAGTGCCATTTAAAACTAGAGTATTTTTACAGCTACTCTATGTTCTGAAATGACACCGAAACAGAGCTTTTGTATATGATAATGATTATGATATTGTGTTGGCGATGGAATGATCTTCAAACTTCTTCCACGCACCAAAACATACGTCAAGGCAGGAACGCGAATCGCTCTGGGTCGAACAAACCTCAAAGTGCCTTTCACTTTCAAGATGTTGTACATTTCCTGAATGAAAATAAGCAGACACCTTATCATAACTTTAAGTGTCATTTGAAACTAGAATATGTTTTACTATGAATTCAGACCAAAAATATGGTTCTAGCAAGTAACACCATAACTCTTGACATGGAGTTGTGGCTTGTGTGCTTCTAAACATACTACTCAAAACATGTTTAAGAAGGCCTATAATTGGAAGGCTGCGTTGCAATACCCACCACCCCTGACATATTAACTAAAGTCATATTAATAAAACAATCGAGTGTTATTTAACTTAATTTGTATGAGTGGTATATTAAACAAAGTCATTAAATCCAGAGAAGAATCAGTCTCGAAACTGATTCCAATATAGTGTGATTGCAAAATAGTGGTGAAAATAATATGAATGGATCACAGAAAATCAGCGATGACACCAGGTGTTCGAGAAACGATAAGAAGTCACAACATGACAAAATAATTATGAATGTTTGTACAGTATTCAATAAAATAAATGAAAGTTTTTGAAAGAATTTCACATTCTTTTAAAACAAAATATGCTGGTCGTGATGCATTACAATTGAGAGTGTCTTCTTCTTGCTTGATGTAGATGAATACACACGAGACACTATCCAGTTATATATGTCAACGACCTTGTGCACTGAACACAAAATGCATAATAAGGTGACGTACATCTGAAAGTTTAGTTTGGGGTGTAACGTTTCTTGCACAGGCGAATTCATGCATTAATCAGGCTCTTCTTGATAAGAAATATACACCCATTAGACAAGTGTGTTGGAAGTGTCAGGTTGTATGGGGAACTAAAATAAGAGTTTTAATGAGGAAACATGGACACTTATGTAAAAGCATAAAGATTGAATTTTTACTTTTCTGTATAAACCGCACCTAAGAATGCAAATAGAATATATCTAAGGCGCCGACTTCTTTATCGAGCGTAAGGTACACCTTTTCGTCATGATTAGGTTCCAATAACGCTCACAGTGATCTAACGTATCCTTGGTAACATCATTCTTTCATTAGTGTCAAATATGATGGCCCATCCACATCAATTACCTAGGGAGAAACATGTCAGGATGTTGTCAACCATATCTCATGCTGCGGGGTTATCCCAAAAATTCAAACCACTGTGTCCATGCCGTTATTATGCTCAAAACGTACTTTATAGTCTCTATACATAAAGGTAAGTGCAGTTAGCTGGGACAGGCCGTTACGTAGCCCTGTTTGTGGATTTTCAGTTTGAGGCACCTCTCATAACAGATTTCTTTTTAAACCTCTAACAAAACCCTATATATGTATCCTTACCAATATTATAGATTTAGCTTAGATCGATTTTGCAACGGAGCAATATGTTGATGTCCATGGAATATTAATTGTTTCTGGGCCTTTTATACAAAAAAGTATAGAGAACGAATTGATCAGTATCGAACATGACCAACATTGACAGTTTCACAAGCTTGACAACGACGCCTCATTGACAACACAAGATTGTTGAGGAGTGCTTGTAGGATGGCATTCCAGACCTGGACCAAGGGTTGTCGCAGCTGGACCAACGTCACTCGTTGGCTTGGAGGTTGGCGTAAACCACTTTTCCTTTCATCCCACACAAGTTCGATGAGCGACAGATCCGGTGAAACAGCAGGGGAGTGTGGGGATGTTCTGTTGTCGAATGAAGTCTGTGTCCACACGCGCAACGTGAGGGCGTGCGTTGTCTTGCTGTAAAGTAATGTGACGTCCATTGTTCTGTACACTTGTCAAATTGCCACCGATGACTACTAGAGGTGCAGTGCAGTGGTGCCTCCACACACCATTTCGCTCCCACCACCAAATGTTGAACGTTGCCCAACAATCGCGTCAACGTAACTTTACATCCCACGTCGATAACCACGCATACGACAAACACTGCACAAAAAGCACAAAAGTCAACAAAACCAGGCCATTTTTATATAATTTTATCAGAAAACAGTAGGGCGTTAGTGGGCGTGTGTGATGTTTTCGGTTTATGTTTTTCAAAGGAATTGCTTGGTTACTCAATTTATTTACTTGCCGATGAATGTATTCTAGCATGATGTTTAAGAATCCTATATTCTGATAAATATACTGTATTTCAAATGTAGAGCTGAAGGCTCCCTTTAGATTTAAACGCATTACATTGCATTTGTAACCGAACCCACCGATCTGCTGTTGACATTCTTTAACACCACGAGCACATGTGTCAGGTCGCTTGAGGCGAGGAAATTCGCGGTGCAGATTAACGCCCTCTAGTCCTTCCAGAAGTCTATGGTTATGATTCAGTATGTCAATTCCTCGGTGTCAGTGTGCTGGTGCCTTCTGAGTCAGAATGGCAACTTCTCTGTATTCGTGTTAATATCGTGTGGGTAAAATATAAGTCAGTTCAACAGTCAGACATTGGACAGTACATAGTGTCAAGCGTCGGGAAGTGCTTGGCGTCAAGCAGCGGGCAGGACATTGGGTCAGACACCGGGCAGTGCATGGGAATCTGTGTCAGTATGTCAATCCGTCTGTGTCAGCGTGTCAATTCCTCTGTCAGAATATCAGTCCTTCTGTGTCAGTATGTCAATACTTCTGTGTCAGTATGTCAATCCTACTGTGTCAGTATGTCAATCCTACTGTATCAGTATGTCAATCCTTCTGTGTCAGTATGTCAATCCTTCTGTGTCAGTATGTCAATCCTTCTGTGTCAGTATGTCAATCCTTCTGTGTCAGTATGTCAATCCTTCTGTGTCAGTATGTCAATCCGTCTGTGTCAGTATGTCAATCCGTCTGTGTCAGCGTGTCAATTCCTCTGTCAGAATATCAGTCCTTCTGTGTCAGTATGTCAATCATTCTGTGTCAGTATGTCAATACTACTGTATCAGTATGTCAATCATTCTATGTTAGTGTGTTGATCCTTCTGTGCCAGTCTAATAATCTTCTGCATGAGTGTGTAAATCCCCCCAGTGTCAGTATGTCAATTACTCTTTGTGTTGATCCTTCTGTGTCAGTCTAATAATCTTCTGTGTCAGTCTAATAATCTTCTGTATGAGTGTGTTAATCCCCCCAGTGTCAGTATGTCAATTACTCTGTGTGTGTTGATCCTTCTGTGTCAGTGTAATAATCTTCTGTATGCGTGTGTTAATCCCCCCAGTGTCAGTATGTCATTAATTCTGTGTTGTTGATCCTTATGTGTCAGTCTAATAATCTTCTGTTTGAGTGTGTTAATCCCCCCAGTGTCAGTTTGTCAAGTACTGTGTGTGTTGATCCTTCTGTGCCAGTCTATTAATCTTCTGTATGAGTGTGTTAATCCCCCCAGTGTCAGTTTGTCAAGTACTCTGTGTGTGTGTGTGTGATCCTTCTGTGTTAATTCCAGCCCTCAACACCCCTCCCCCACCCCCGTGTCAGTTTGTAAACTATTCTCTGTGTGAGTGAGTGAGTGAGTGAGTGTGTGAGTGAGTGAGTGAGTGAGTGTGTGTGTGTGTGTTTGTGAGTGAGTGAGTGAGTGAGTGTGTGTGTGTGTGTGTGTGTGTGTGTGTGTGTGTATGTGTGTGTGTGTGTGTGTGTGTGTGTGTGTGTGTGTGTGTGTGTGTGTGTGTGTGTGTGTGAGTGTGTGTGTGAGAGTGTGAGTGAGTGTGATGTCCCTTCTGTGTGAGTGTGTTGATCGCATTTATGAAGATGACCTGAAATCAGATGAAATCTTCGTACAAAGAACATGCCAATAAACATACAAGGAAACGGCAACAACACTTTTTGTTAATTTAACACAGATACATCCCTCATCCCGTTCATACTTGTGTTAATACTTTCAACTTAGAGTGAAGAAAAAACAAGCTCCAATGAATGTTTGCTATTGTAACTGAGGCCGAAGTGTTTGAACTGACTCTCAAATGGTACTACGTGTGAGATAAGAAACACGCAGGTTAACTGAAGCTTAAGGGTATATGTGTAACATCTTATGGAAAACAACACCAAAATCAATAAACAAGAGTCTATCCATTTACGCGGAGTCTGTCCCTACCGGTGATATGGGAAACAGTGCCCCGTGGAATAATATCCTATTTGAGACGTTTGGTGTCTGATTGTATTTCCTTTAACCCGGTGAACCTGTTAATAATAATCCCACGATCTCATTCGGATGAGTGCGTCCCCTCAGGGATGTGGATAGCTTAATATGTGCCTCCTTGAAGAGAGTGATTGACTCGTGTTTTACGCAGTTTTGTCCTCGAAAAAAAGAATGTATATTGGCGGTTCTTTGTACAGTGCAATCACATTATATCCACCACTGATAACTCGATCCTTCAAAAGTGAACATCCTTTTCGTCTTGGCAAGACCTTTCTGTAAATCTCATTATCTGCCTCTTTAGTCGATGTGGGATAAATTAAACCATAACCTTGAGGTTAAATACTTCTTTTGTCAAGAATAAGATCCGGATGCGAATCCCCATATAGCTAGTTACAATGTGGGAATGCTATGTGTGGTGTTCAGGCCGTGATATGGCTGCATGAAATCTCAACAAGAGGGGTGTAAAAGAAAACCACCCGCTCATGACATACGTAAACCTCACAGGTTCATTTCCAACCTTTACTCCCGATAACTCGAAATTGCTTCACTACAGGAGTACTGCCGTGCGGCTTCAGGCACCAAACAAGACTTGTATATGCAGGTGAGTGGCAGGTGCTCCCGGAAGGGCACGACATGCTTACCCTTTTCGCGAACACCTTGTGTCATCGTTGTGATCCATTCATATAATTTTCACCACTATTTTCACCGCTTACGGCCAATGGAATCTGTTTCGACGGATAATAGAGTGTGGATGTTCTCTGGCGTTTATGTTTTCTATTTCCACTTCTGGCTGTGAAAAGTTATTGACGAAACCAGAATAGGCTGAAATAATATCCTAATTGAGTCATTACTCGTGAATTTACTAGTTAATTCCATCTGTTAAGTTTCATATTTTTATACATGCACTCTTACATTAAGTGTGAACTCATCTTTTATTGTAGATAGAAGATGTTAGGTTTTGATGCTATTTTCTTGACATTGATTCTTCTCGGGGTTTGGCACTTTTCGCGACATGTCTGCAAGATCCCCCACCGGTGCTACATAGGATATTGATCGAACTGCTTCTATGTCAGTTACAACATTCTAGTTGAGCGATCCCAAAAGCAACATATGTCCAGTGAAACACAAAAAACATCCAATCGTTTATCCTTGAGATGGGAATTCGAAAACAACAACATGTTTCCTGAAAACCTTCTCAATCAAGCACTGCGTCTTTGTTCTCATATCAAATTTGGAAAATAAAATCAAGCTGGATCCGATGTTTATTTTTTATCCTTTGAATCGCCTCGTCGAGGCATGTTGTAGTTGTTTTTTATTATCTTTTCACATCCAACTTCCACTTTAATTTCTCTATCGATCACAAACGAAAAACTACCATCATTATAATCGTTTTTAAAAGATTGTATTACTGGCCCCAAGCATGCTTATCTCCCCATATGTATAGATGTAAAGATATTGGGTCACATTGATCTAAGACTTGTTGTAGTTTCTTTTTTTCCTTTTTTATAGACCACAACATGATCACTGAGTCTCAATAAACATTTCACCATTAGCTCTTTCTGGTGTACTCCATCTTACATCAAGTGGGAACACATCTGTTATTGCAGATATTGGAGGTTCTGGTGCTATTTTCTCGACATTTGTCCCTTTGGGTTTTGTAAGTTACCAAGACATGTCTGCAACATCCCCCACCAGTACTAGATAAGGTATCGGTTGATTTGCGAGACACCCATGCCTGTTAACCGAAAAACATCCAGTCGATTGCAGATGCTTCAAATGAGAATTTGAAAAAGAGAAATACATTTATGTTCTCATGTCAATTTGCGAAAATATAAACAAATTTGTATCCGATGTTTTATATTCTTTTGCGAATCACCTTCAAGGCAGTGACTGTTTTTTTCTGTATTATCTTGTCACATCTCACTACCACTCTAATTGTCTAGCGACAACAAATAAAAAATTCCATTTATAATCGGTTCTTTATTTGTTTCTTTATTTATAATGTTAGCATTACAAAAATTGCTAAGTGCGCTTTTCAAGAAATGTCAATTTTCTTAGCGATAAACATCATCATTGAGTTTTGATCACCTGTTTACAATCCGACTGAGGATCGACAGTCGGGTGACAGCGGACGACTATATTTAGCAGCGTGTGCAGCGCACGTACATAACCAGCACGAACTGAAAGAAAAAAACAACAACACAGATTTAATATTCAAAGCGCTATGGACCAAGGTCACTACTAAATATAACCCCTCGCAGTCACCTGACTGTCGATTCTTACCCGTATTGAAATGATAAACGGCTAAATGATTATGTTTATCGCTTAGAAAGTTGACATTTCAGGAAAAGAGCACTTTGCTATATTTGTTATCGCTGACAATAATGTTCCTTATCGGCTGAATGGCTTGTTGTCACTTTATAAGTATTTATAACACATGCAGCTATCTTCGTTAATTTATTGTGGCAATATTTCGTGATTCTTTTTCAGGTGGCCAGGACTATTGTTTCCAGTAAGTGCTCTCTCCTTAAAGCATTTCCTGTCAACATAAACACGCGTTGATTTCAGGAGATTATTCGGATTCTAACCACAAAACGACCATTTTCGTTTGGACGAGATCCAATGTCTGACCTCCAATCAATCAATAACCTTCGAATTCGAATTTCTCTGTAAAACGATGTATTCACTTTCTTTATTTTAGTACCATAATCGATTTCAATTCTAAGCTAAACGGAATACATAAGATTTACATTCAATCTGACCTGCATCAATGGTGGTTTTGAAGGTTCAGGTACACGGATACCCTGTTTCTTTGTTAAAAACAGCAGTGTTTCAAGTATATTACGGTGAACTGTAAATCATCAGATCTTCCCTACCATAAAGCAGTGATTCATATTATGAGCGGCGTCACACGCCGGGTGTGTGTGTTTGTGTGTGTATGTGTGTGCGTGTGTTTCTTGGTCTGTTTGTGTGTGTGTTTTGTGTGTGTGTGTGTTTGTATGTGTGCGTGTGTGTTTGTATGTGTGTTTGCTTTTGTGTGTGTTTGTGTGTGTGTGAGTGTGTGCTGAAGGGTGTCTTCGTCGTGACTTGGGGGAGGTGGGAAAGGGTCTTAAGCAGGGATAGGAACTAACATGTGTAGTCCACTGCTCGTTATAATGATGACATACAGCAGAGCCCTTAAATCTGGCAAATATCAACTAGTCCTTGTCATACCTATCGCAGGCGTAAGGCTGGCCTACTCGTCTAAGAAGGGAGGGGCGTTTTTCTGTGCATACTTGTGTCTCTCTCATCTCTTGCATTGGTACACATCGCATCCTCCAATTTCCCATACGATATACATTCAAGATTAACCCGAGTTGACCACGAGATGGCTAGTCTAACAGTTAATCAGTTCTGTAGGAACCTTTTTAGGCTTTTTTCAAGCCCTGCTGGATGTATCCCCTCGTTATAAGGCTAAAAAGGCGAGTAAGACAATACTCACTCCTTGTGATGATATCGAATCTCTTGCACAATCCCCAAAATGAAAAATTTCCGCCACATACAACCCACGGGTCTACCTTAAGAAGAATCTCACATATTTAGAGACATTGATGTCAAATTTCAAAGCAAAGCTATTCCGAAAATGTATATACATATCCGTTACGATCCGGGTAGAGCAAAGGCCTTCAGCAACCCATGTTTGAGGTGAATAACAGCATCGGGTGGTCATCGTATCGTAAATCCCTAGATCGATGATCATGATGTCAATCACTGGAATATCTGGTCCAGACTGGGTTATTTACAGACCGCCGTATTATAGCTGAAATATTGCTGAGTGCGGCGTTAAACAACAAACAAACAAACAAAAATATATTATTTTCCATATTAAAAGCTATATGGATCATATCACAGATGGTCTCACATGTATGAGTGATTTAGTTACGTTGATTTGTGAAACCTTTTTCCTTCAGAGAAAATACATTAGCGGGCAAAAGAAAGTATACCCTTGAAAGTTGGATTTGACCAACAAATTACAAACGTTATCTGAACGTTACATGGCTGAAACAGTCGCTGAAACATTGCAAAGTTAAGGCACAAAACACAGCTATGAAATCCGTATGAAATACATCACCATCGAATGAAGCAGTGCTTTTTTTGTTTCATTTTTAGCCATCCTCAAACGTGGGTGTATGTTTCCTTTGCCCGACAGTTAACATGGTTTAAGAAAATAGCTACCTGAATATTTCATTACACCAATGTCTTCCAAAACTGAGAAGAGTCATCATCAGTTCATAAACGTTTTGGTTTTTACACAACTCAGGAAGATGTGTTCTTCTAAGATGTAGCTAGCTAGCACAAATAGAAAAAGAACACATGATATATATCTTCGATATAACCACTACAGCACTATGAATACACTCCACATCAACATCAATATCCATAGGGGTATGAACTATATCTCCAAGCAAAATGTGCAGAAAATTCTGAATTTACCAAATGCTTATCTTAATGTTATAGACTGAATATTTTTCAGGTTGTTGAGACTTGATACAATCAGGATAAGAGAGGACATGTGAAGACGTAATCAGCTGAAGCCAATTTTAGCGACACATGTCATAAAGTCTTTGTTTACTAACATACAAAAATAACAATTCATTTCCAATCTACTCTGAAATCCGCACGGAAGAATAGCTGCACACACATATACTTCAGACACACACGTAGCCTTACCTGTTTCATTTAGTTGCTGCCACAACTTGTAACAGTGTATAGGGTATCTATGTGCATCCGTTCTTAATCATTTCGGGTTCATATACATATACATAATGCATAATAGGTTCAGTTTTACAGTCAAACAAATAGTAGGGAACGTAGAAATTGATATGTAATTGTTCTCCTTGAGTAATTTGTATGTTGGCATATTGGTCTAAGACGCTTGTAGAGCCAGATATTTGCCGGCCATATACCACAATAATCTGGAGCGTTATACCAAAAGACGTGAAGAGATGGTACTTGTTGTCACGGTATCTAATTGTTCTAGCAATAAAATCGGTATTTGTTTGGACTAGTACAAGCACACAAGATGATTATAAAACATTTAGCTAAAATTGTATTTGTGGCTAAGCATGTATGAAACGGATGCCGGAATACTATGGGCTCAATCTTGAAGGATGATTTCTTGGGGACACAGACTCCCTAACCACCCATCGGTAGTACGGAAAAGCAATGATTGAATGAGTCTCTTTAGCCGCTAACGACAGAGTGAGAGGAGCATCGTTTGATGGAGCCCTGAGTTCATTAGACCATCTATTCTCAGGGGGGAATATTTCAGCTCTAGACTGGCGATGTGAAGGTCTGATTACAGTCAAGGACATTTCCTGGCAGTATTTTAGCCTATCTAATCACGCGTTCCCATACACAATGGCGATGATGCGATTTTCAAAGAAAAGTTGTACAGGGTTCAGCATTGTTTTTATGTAAATCTATAGATGGGAATAAACACGTAGGTTATTTATGAGTGAGTGAGTTGGGTTTAACCCCGCTTTTAACAGTATTCCAGTTATATCACGACGTGTCAGCTTAATGTGGGAGGAAAGCTTGAAGTGATGCAGGTCTCAGACGTTTACCACTTCTTCGATGAAACCCACGAGCACGGGTATGGTGCTGACAAACCTAGAAACATAATCGGGGCGAACAGGGATTCGAGTCCACAATCATAGGTTTCTGGCGTGCTCAACTGACGCAACTTTGCACAGCGAATGGCTTCGCCTTAGACGACTTGGACACCCGTGCCTCCGGCGATTTATGAAGTGTGTTGTCATCAGCTCGATGACAGGACTAGGAATAGGCACACATTTACATGTACATTTCTTCTTTTTAAAGTTGTTACTTAATGACATCTAATGGAATCAGAAGCATGCTTCAACCTCAAACGAACGCTTCCTTTTCTATATCATGTACATATAGGGGAATGGTCGCAGATGATGGGTCGATTGTTATAGCAACACAAGAAATATGGTGCAACCTTTTCTCAACGAACAACCCTTGTAGCCAAGCAAATGTAAAGCGTAAGCTACTTTGAGTTCTTTAATGCAAAAAAAACTGCGTTTTTGTCGAACTTCGTCTTCTTCGCATGGGGTCGAACAATGTCTTTCACTTTCAAGTTGTTGTACTTTTCCTGAATGAAAATAAGCAGACAACTTACAGAAACTTTAAATACCATTTAAAACTTGAATCTGTTTCAATATGAAATCAAAACAATAGAGATAACCTATGGGTTCCAGCAATTAACATCAAAACACTTTTCGTGGAATTATTGCTTCTAAATATACTACTCAAACAAGCTCAAGGACACCCACAATTGGAAGGTTGTGTGTTGTCATACCCACCACCTATGACAGATGAACTATTATCATACGAGACAAACCAAGTAATTTCTTATGGGTAGCATATCAAATATCAACGCCAAATAACAACCAGTCTCGATAATCTCCCGAAACAGATTCCAATAGGCGTAAAAGGTAAAATAGTGGTGACAATTATATGAATGGATCCCCGAAAATCAGCTTTGACACCATGCGAAAATGTTAGAAATCACAATGTGACAAAATTATTATAAATGTTTATGTATAACTCAATAAATTGAAAAAAGTTTCAGCACTTTTGACTATTTCACATTCTATTAAATCATTATATGCTTGTGGTGATTAATCAATACACACGAGACACTATCCAGCAACACGTCTCGGCGATCTCTTACGCTGAGCACAGAATGCATATTATGCCGATATACATCTGAAACTTCAGTTTAAGGTGGAACGTTTCTTGTACAGCCGATATCATCCATTATTCACACTCTTCTTGATAGGAAATATTCATACAATTGACAAATGTGTTTGTAGTGTCAGGTTATATAGCATATATCTCATACCAGAAAGAGGTGCAAGCGAACGTCACACCAACAAGGGACTTGTGGAGATGGGAGTTTTGTGGAGGAAACAAGGAGAATTATGTAAATGCGCTAAGCTAGACACAATAAATAAAACATGAAATTCATCTTCGAAGAAGCCACCACACCTCTTTGTAAACAGACAATAGTCGAGGCCGAAGAAAAAGATCCATAATTCTTCCCCTTGAATACTTTGTATATTGTTATAATTGTTTAAGTGGCATGTAGAGCTAGCTGTTTTCTAACCACAGACCACATTAATCTGGAAGAGACATTCTTACATATGACAACATTTAAGACAATATTACAGCATTCTCTATTTCTCATGCTTAGTACGAATGCCACCATTTCTAAATGCCTTCGTGTTATCCTGACTTACTTCTTATTTGGTACTAAACGATTGAAGCTCATTTATTGAGAAATTTAATTTGTGTCCAAGCATGTTTGAATCGGAGGACAGAATACCATGGACTCATTTTCCTGGGCATACAGACTCTCTTATCACCGGTCGGCGTCACGGAGAAGAAATGATTGAATGAGTCTCTTTAGCCAATAGTGACAGAGTGAAGGGAGCAACGTTTGATGGAACCCCGGGTTCATTAGACCATCCATTCTCAGGAGGAGAATATTTCATCTCTAGACTGGCGATGTGAAGGTCTGATTCCAGTCAAGGACATTTGATGAGACCCTTTTGCCGAGTTTATCACGCGTTCCCAAACCCAACGGCCATAATGAGATTGTCAAAGAAAAGTTGTCTGAGGTTGAACGTTATTTTTGTAAATCTATAGATCGGATGAAAATACAGCCAACTTATAAAGTGTGTTGTAATCAGCTCCATGACAAATCTATTCACGGGAACACATTCAGATGTAGATTTTTAAAAAAAAAAATTCAAATTATTTACTTACTGACATTACTGGAATCTGTAGCATGCTTCAACCTCAAACTAGCACTCCTTTTCTGGTGGTAGATAATTTAGATGTAGAGGAATGGTCGCAGATGACGGGGCAATTGTTATTGCAACTCAGTAAAATTGGTGCACCCATTTTTAAACGGAACAACCTTTGAAACCAAGCAAATGTAAAGCATAAGCTACGTTGTGTTCTTTAATGCAAAATAAACTGTGTTTTTGTCTAATTTCTTATTCGCAACAGGACACATGTGAAGGCAGAAAAGCGAAACGTGGCTCCGTTTTTGTGGGCTTCGGGGTCGAAAAATATCTTCCACTTTCAAGCTGTTGTGCATTTCCTGAACGAAAATAAGTAGACAACTTATCATAACTTTAAGTGCCATTTAAAACTAGAGTATTTTTACAGCTACTCTATGTTCTTAAATGACACCGAAACAGAGCTTTTGTATACGATAATGATTATGATATTGTGTTGGCGATGGAATAATCTTCAAACTTCTTCCACGCACCCAAACACACGTCAAGGCAGGAACGCGAATCGCTCTGGGGTCGAACAAACCTCAAAGTGCCTTTCACTTTCAAGATGTTGTACATTTCCTGAATGAAAATAAGCAGACACCATATCATAACTTTAAGTGTCATTTGAAACTAGAATATGTTTTACTATGAATTCAGACCAAAAATATGGTTCTAGCAAGTAACACCATAACTCTTTCACATGGAGTTGTGGCTTGTGTGCTTCTAAACATACTACTCAAAACATGTTTAAGAAGACCTATAATTGGAAGGCTGCGTTGCAATACCCACCACCCCTGACATATTAACTAAAGTCATATTAATAAAACAATCGAGTGTTATTTAACTTTGTATGAGTTTTATATTAAACAAAGTCATTAAATCCAGAGAACAATCAGTCTCGAAACTGATTCAAAATAGTGTGATTGCAAAATAGTGGTGAAAATAATATGAATGGATCACAGAAAATCAGCGATGACACCAGGTGTTCGAGAAACGATAAGAAATCACAACATGACAAAATAATTTTGAATATTTGTATACTATTCAATAAAATAAAATAAAGTTTTTAAAGAATTTCACATTCTTTTAAAACAAAATATGCTGGTCGTGATGCATTACAATTGAGAGTGTCTTCTTCTTGTTTGATGTAGATGAATACACACGAGACACTATTCAGTTATATATGTCAACGATCTTGTGCACTGAACACAAAATGCATAATAAGGTGACATACATCTGAAAGTTTAGTTTGAGGTTGAACATTTCTTGCACAGGCGAATTGATGCATTTATCAGGCTGTTCTTGATAAGAAATATACACCCATTAGACAAGTGTGTTGGCAGTGTCAGGTTGTATGGGGAACTAAAATAAGAGTTTTAATGAGGAAACATGGACACTTATGTAAAAGCATAAAGACTGAATTTTTAATTTTCTGTATAAACCGCACATAAGAATGCAAGTAGAATATATCAAAGGCGCCGACCTCTTCATCCAGCGTAAGGTACACCTTTTCGTCATGACTATGTTCCAATAACGCTCACAGTGATCTAACGTATCCTTGGTAACATAATTCTTTCATTAGTGTCAAACAAGATGGCCCATCCACATCAATTACCTGGGAACAAATATGTCAGGATATTGTCAACAATATCTCAGGCTGCGGGGTTATCCCAAAAATTCAAACCACTGTGTCCATGCCGTTATTATGCTCAAAACGTACTTTATAGTCTCTATACATAAAGGTAAGTGCAGTTAGCTGGGAAAGGCCTTTACGTAGCCCTGTTTGTGAATTTTCAGTTTGAGGCACCTCTCATAACAGATTTCGAACGAATTGATCAGTATCGAATATGACCAACTTTAACAGTTTCACGAGCTTGACAACGTTAACGACGCCTCATTGACAACACAAGATTGTTGAGGAGTGCTTGTGGGATGGCATTCCAGACCTGGACCAAGGGTTATCGCAGCTCGACCAACGTCACCGGTTGGTTGAAAGTTGGCGTAAACCACGTTTCCTTTCATCCCACACAAGTTCGATGAGCGACAGATCTGGTGAAACAGCAGGGGAGTGTGGGGAAGTTCTGTTGTCGAATGAAGTCTGTGTGCACACGCGCAACGCGAGGGCGTGCGTTGTCTTGCTGTAAAGTAATGTGACGTCCATTGTTTCTGAAGGAACATGAGGACGTGGGGACGGTACTGTACACTTGTCAAACTGCCACAGATGAATACAAGAGATGCAGTGCAGTGCAGTGTTGCCTCCACACACCATTTCGCTCCCACCACCAAATGTTGAACGTTGCCCAACAATCGCGTCAACGTAACTTTACATCCCACGTCGATAACCACGCATACGACAAACACAAACACAAAAAGCACAAAAGTCAACAAAACCTGGCCATTTTTATATAATTTTATCAGAAAACATTAGGGCGTTAGTGGGCGTGTGTGATGTTTTCGGTTTATGTTTTTCAAAGGAATTGCTTAATTACACAATTTATATACTTGCCGATGAATGTATTCTAGCATGATGTTTAAGAATCCTATATTCTGATAAACATACTGTATTTCGCATGTAGAGCTACAGGCTACGTGTAGATTTAAACTCATTACATTGCATTTGTAACCGAACCCACTGATCTGCTGTTGACATTCTTTAACACCACGAGCACATGTGTCAGGCCGATTGAGGCGCTGCAATTCGCGGTGCAGATTTACGCACTCTAATCCTTCCAGAAGCCTATGGTCATGAGTCAGTATGTCAATTCCTCGGTGTCAGTGTGCTGGTGCCCTCTGAGTCAGAATGGCAACTTCTCTGTATTCGTGTTAATATCGTGTTGGTAAAATATCAGTCAGTTCAACAGTCAGACATTGGACAGTACATGGTGTCAAGCGTCGGGAAGTGCTCGGCATCAAGCAGCGGGCAGGACATTGGGTCAGACACCGGGCAGTGCATGGGGATCTGTGTCAGTATGTTAATCCTTCTGTGTCAGTATGTCAATACTTCTGTGTCAGTATGTCAATCCTTCTGTGTCAGTATGTCAATCCTTCTGTGTCAGTATGTCTATCCGTCTGTGTCAGTATGTCAATCCTTCTGTGTCAGTATGTCAATCCTTCTGTGTCAGTATGTCAATCCTTCTGTGTCAGTATGTCAATCCTTCTCTGTCAGTATGTCAATCCTTCTCTGTCAGTATGTCAATCCTTCTGTGTCAGTATGTCAATCCTTCTGTGTCAGTATGTCAATTCCTCTCTGTCAGTATGTCAATACTACTGTTTGAGTGTGTTAATCCCCCCAGTGTCAGTATGTCAATTACTCTGTGTGTGTTGATCCTTCTGTATCAGCCTAATAATCTTCTGTATGAGTGTGTTAATCCCCCCGGTGTCAGTATGTTAATTACTCTGTGTGTGTTGATCCTTCTGTATCAGCCTAATAATCTTCTGTATGAGTGTGTTAATCCCCCCAGTGTGATCAGTATGTCAATTACTCCGTGTGTGTTGATCCTTCTGTGTCAGTATGTCAATTACTCTGTGTGTGTTGATCCTTCTGTGTCAGTCTAATAATCTTCTGTTTGAGTGTGTTAATCCCCCCAGTGTCAGTTTGTCAATTACTCTGTGTGTTGATCCTTCTGTGTCAGTCTAATAATGTTCTGTTTGAGTGTGTTAATCCCCCCGGTGTCAGTTTGTCAAGTACTCTGTGTGTGTTGATCCCCCCACCCCCCAGTGTTAGTATGTCATCTATTCTGTGTGTGTGAGTGTGTGAGTGAGTGTTTGTGTTTGTGTGAGTGTGTGAGTGAGTGTTTGTGTGTGTGAGTGTGTGTGATGTCCCTTCTGTGTGTGTGTGTGTGTGTGTGTGTGTGTGTGTGTGTGTGTGTGTGTGTGTGTGTGTGTGTGTGTGTGTGTGTGTGTGTGTGTGTGTGTGTTAATCGCATTTATGAAGATACATTATCGTCCTTATATATACTTTCTATTCTGTCGTTTTACATCAATTTACCTGAAATGGACGACCTGAAATCAGATGAAATCTTCGTACAAAGAACATGCCAATAAACTTACATGGAAACGGTAACAACACTTTTTGTTAATTTAACACAGATACATTCCTCATCCCGTTCATACTTGTGTTAATATTTTCAACTTAGAGAGAAGAAAAAACAAGCTCCAATGAATGTTTGCTATTGTAACTGAGGCCGAAGTGTTTGAACTGACTCTCAGATGGTACTACGTGTGAGATAAGAAACACGCAGGTTAACTGAATATTAAGGTTATATTTGTAATATCTTATGGAAAACAACACCAAAATCAATAAACAAGAGTCTATCCATTTACGCGGAGTCTGTCCCTACCGGTGATATGGGAAACAGTGCCCTGGGGAATAATATCCTATTTGAGACGTTTGGTGTCTGATTGTATTTCCTTGAACCTGGTGAACCTGTTAATAATGATCCCACTATCTCATTCGGATGAGTGCGTCCCCTCAGGGATGTGGATAGTTTAATATGTGCCTCCTTGAAGAGAGTGATTGACTCGTGTTTTACGCAGTTTTGTCCTCGAAAAAAAGAATGTATATTGGCGGTTCTTTGTACAGTGCAATCACATTATATCCATCACTGATAACTCGATCCTTCAAAAGTGAACATCCTTTCTGTAAATCTCATTATCTGCCTCTTTAGTCGATGTGGGATAAGCTAGTTACAATGTGGGAATGCTATGTGTGGTGTTCAGGCCGTGATATGGCTGCATGAAATCTCAACAAGAGGGGTGTAAAAGAAAACCACCCGCTCATGACATACGTAAACCTCACAGGTTCATTTCCAACCTTTACTCCCGATAACTCGAAATTGCTTCACTACAGGAGTACTGCCGTGCGGCTTCAGGCACCAAACAAGACTTGTATATGCAGGTGAGTGGCAGGTGCTCCCGGAAGGGCACGACATGCTTACCCTTTTCGCGAACACCTGGTGTCATCGTTGTGATCCATTCATAAAATTTTCACCACTATTTTCACCGCTTACGGCCAATGGAATCTGTTTCGACGGATAATCGAGTGTGGATGTTCTCTGGCGTTTATGTTTTCTATTTCCACTTCTGGCTGTGAAAAGTTATTGACGAAACCAGAATAGGCTGAAATAATATCCTAATTGCGCCATTACTCGTGAATTCACTAGTTAGTTACATCTGTTAATTTTAATATTTTATACATGCACTTTTACATTATGTGTGAACTCATCTTTTATTGTAGATAGAAGATGTTAGGTTTTGATGCTATTTTCTTGACATTGATTCTTCTCGGGGTTTGGCACTTTTCGCGACATGTCTGCAAGATCCCCCCACTGGTGCTACATAGGATATTGATCGAGCTGCTTCTATGTCCGTTACAACATTCCTGTTGAGCGATCCCAATAGCAACATATGTCCAGTGAAACACAAAAAACATCCAATCGCTTATCCTTGAGATGGGAATTCGAAAACAACAACATGTTTTGAAAACCCTCTCAATCACAGCACTGCGTCTTTGTTCTTATATCAAATTGGGAAAATAAAAAACAAGCAGGATCCGATGTTTATTTTTTATCCTTTGAATCGCCTCATCGAGGCATGTTGTAGTTTTTTTTATTATCTTTTCACATCCAACTTCCACTTTAAACTCTCTATCGATCACAAACGAAAAACTGCCATCATTATAATCGTTTTTAAAAGATTGTATTACTGGCCCCAAGCATGGTAATGTCCCCATATGTATAGATGTAAAGATATTGGGTCACATTGACCTAAGACTTTTTGTTATTTCTTTTTCCCCCTATTTTATAGACCACAACATGATCACTGAGTCTCAATAAACATTTCACCATTAGCCCTTTCTTGTGTACTCCATCTTTCATATACGTACACTTACATGAAGTGGGAACACATCTGTTATTGCAGATAGAGGAGGTTCTGGTGCTATTTTCTCGACATTTGTCCCAGTTTCCAAGACATGTCTGCAATATCCGCCACCTGTACTAGATAAGGTATCGGTTGATTTGTGAGGCATCTATGCCTGTTAACCTAAAATCATCCAGTCGATTGCAGATGCTTCAAATGAGAATTTGAAAAAGAAAAATACGTTTATGTTCTTATGTCAGTTTGAGAAAATATAAACATGTTTGTATCCGATGTTTTATATTCTTTTGGGAATCACCTTCAAGGCAGTAAATGTGTTTTGGTATTATCTTGTCACATCTCACTACCACTCTAATTTGTCTCCCGACCATAAATAAAAAAACTCCCCCCATTTTAGGCGTTTTTCCGTCAGAAGGCAAGTTAACCTCCTGAAAGATGTAAAAATACAGGGTCATGTTGACGTCAGACTATCTGTAATTTCAGCTTTTTACATTTCCTATTCTTTCGCAGGTAGCTTTTTGGCAGCGCATGTCCATGGTGTAAGCACCACTAACTGCTTGATTGGCATTCTAGAAGTTGTTAAGTAAGTGAGAAAACGTGCAACTTTATGGACCACAACTCCTGGTTTATTGCGCATAGCGACGTTTCGATGTAGATTCTTGCACCGTTATCATGCTGGCGTGACACCAACCAAGTGATGATTGGTATACTAGTATTGGGGATGGTTTTTTGATATCATGCATCTATGCCTCTCATGACTTGGTTGTTGTCACTTCAGCTTCATAAGGGTGTAAGAATCTACATTGAATCGTTATGGTATGCAGTAAACAGAAGTTGTTATCTATGAAGTTGTACGTTTTCCTAGACACCACGCGTTTCCAGTTCCTTATGTTAGTGATTCAGGGCATGCACGTGTTCTTTCCTTGATCCAACTAAACGCTTTTTTAAAAATAAGTACTCGTTAATTTCACTTTGAAGAGATTATTCACAAAATGCATATTTTCTGTTTGAGGGAATCCAATGTCAAACAATCAATATTCTACTAATTTGTAGATGATGGTACATGAATAAAGAGAGATATTCACCTTCGGCGCTTCCTGGGAGAAGTTCCATTCGCTGTCTGGGCTGCGTGTAGAGGGGGCAAGGGCCCTGAGCCTAACCAGCCTGACTGTGCCAGGGTCACTCAAACACTCGTTGCTGCATTATAGTTTAATCTGTAAATAATAATAATAGTAATAATAGTAATAAGCACAGATCCCCAACACCCCTTACTTACCTCCTTTACATGGATGGCCTTGAACTTATTGCCAATTGAGGATCTACACTAAAGAAACAGATTCTGCTTTTTGAGTCCTTTTCTAATGATATCGGCATGTCCTTTGGTCTCGAAAAATGCAACATCTTCACTTGAAACGTGGCAAGGTAGAAGAGGGAGGATCAGTCAGTTTACTTGGAGGAGGAGTTATTGACCATCTTGTGGAAGGTCAGGCCTATACGTACTTAGGGATGCAGATTAGGGACAAACTCCAGAATGCCCATATCAAGGGCAAACTTCGGGCAGTGTACAAATGTAGACTAAATAAAATCTGGAGTTCAGAGCTGAACGCTCGCAATAAAGTCAAAGCCACAAATACGTATGCTGTGCCCGCACTTTCGCATTCTTTTGGTGTTGTTGATTGGACGAAACAAAAAATTCAGGGTACTGACCCCCTCACACGAAGAATCATGTCAGACAATAGATCCCACCACCCTCGCTCTTCCCTCAATCGCTGATATTTACCAATTATGAACGGAGGGCGTGGTGTGATTAATGTGGAGGCTCTTCGTGATAGAACTGTTTTGTACACTTTTGCACACATTTATTTGTCTGATGATCCTCTTGTGAAGCATGTCAAGACTCATGATGAAAACAAGGCATTCCACAGTTTTCTAAAACGAGCCATGGATGTGGGACATAATCTCAATGTCGGTGTTGATGTTGTTGATGGTTCTGTACTGCTGGACGTTACCCCTCTTTTTGAGAACTTTAATTGGGAATTACAAAAATTACATAAAAAAACATTCTTTGCTGCAGATAAGCATCAAATGTTGTTTTAGTAATCTGCTACTCAGTTGTTAATCTTAAGATAAGCCTTTAATCCGACTGTCCTTATTAACAATAATACAGTCATTGACAGTGCGTTAAGAAGCAGTTCTATAATCTTTTGTGCAGTGAGATGTTTGAATATACTGAATTTTGAACCTGTGTTAACAGTCTGAGAACCTGAGATCACAAAACAATAATGTAATTAATAATTAATAATTATGTAATTTAATCTTTTTAATAAACACCAGGACACTTGATATGTTTAAGGGGAAGAGTTGTAAGCTCTATGATAATAACGCCGCTCTATAATAATATGGTGAATAAGAACAAGATTACAGCTATTTTAGACATTGAGTATATTGTCAGATTGCGTTTCAGAGTTGAGCAATTCACGAATTGGTGAGTCAGTGTTGTTTGAAACTTAGTAAGCAGTTAACAGAGAATGAAATTGCTGCCAGTCATCCAAACCGTTATACTGTAGCCACTAGTAATTCAATCAGGCCGATAACGGTCTCCTGTCCTGACCTTCGCACAATCAATGATCCGGATCCTCTCGGTTACGTTTCTGTTGTCTGTGTAGGAGGTCATGGAGTCATCCCACAGGTGACATCCTTATCTTGTCAGCCTGTTGGCGGGGTTAACCTCTTTGGTCATGTTGACATGGCGTCCGACCACAGATAAGAAATCCTATCACGGAATTGGAAACTCTTTGGACGCTACATCTGCGTAACACGTCGGGACGTGGAGTACAGATATTGCATGAATTCACTTTAATCGAGTAACCGACAATAATTATTTTGTTATTAGTTTTTGTCTGAATTAAATGGCTGCTCTTATTCAAGTACTTACGCCATGTGGGATATTTAGACAACAGCTTCGCCTTTGGGGGCATTGGTGGCCTGTGCAGAGTTAACGACCTTTAGCTGGCAGGATCCGCTGGTCGTTTGTTCGAATCCGAGATTTGCCCTGATAATGATCTTGATGAATAAGGATATCACCACAGTTGTTTCTGGTGACAGTGAGCTTCTCGAGCGGTGGGGGAGAGGGGTGGGGGTGGGGGTTGGTCGGGGGTTGGGGGGGATGGGTGTTGGGGGGGCTTAACTATAATACGCTTATACGATGTGAGTCATTGGATGTCCCTCCCAAAACAGGCGTTGGCAAACGTCCGAAAACCTATATTCAAGCGAGAAAAAGGATGTTTAGCCCTACGATGTATTTAATAACGGCGTCTAAAGTGCTGTGCAGAGTTGCGTCCCTTTGGGAAATAAAAAAACAATGCTCGTGGATTCGAATCCTGGTTCGCCCCCTTTTTGTTTCTACGTTTGTCAGCACCATACCCATTGCTCGTGGGTTTCACCGAAGTGGTAAACGTCTGAGACCTGCACCACTTCACTCCCACATTAACACGCCGTGATATAACTGAAATATTGTTCAAAGCGGCGGTTAACCCAACTCACTCACTGCTAATCTTCAAGATCACTACCCTGGAATGTTAGAGGGTCGTCTGCCATCACCGAGAGTACCGGGGTGATTAGGAGGAGTCTTTGTGTTTAGGAGAAACTACGAGATCTAACTGAATTGAAAGCTTACGCGTCTCTCATTCATCTAGACCGTGCAACCAGGGAGTCGATCTTACATAGACGATCCGGTACTATTAATTACACATCCCCGCCCCGTGTCAATGTCTGGTTTATCTTCTGTCTGCGATCCCAAATTACATCGAAAGTGGACCGTCTCGTCGGCTTCTATGAATAATTCGTGACCGCCGTCTCGATCTCATGACCTTCAATAACCTTATGTGTGAATCTGGTGTTGGGGATATTTGGGCAAATTAATATCAACAACAATAACAACTACGACAATTACAATAACAAGAACGTTTACACCAAAACAGACCCGTGAACAGGTCTAGAATGGGTCTTCAGCAACCCATGCTTGCCATAAAAGGCGAATATATTTGTCGTAATAGGAGACTAACGGGATCGGGTGGTCAGGCTCGCTGAATTGGTTGATGCATGTCCTCGTTACTCAATTGCGTTGATCAATGCTCATGATGTCAATCACTGGATTGTCAAGACTCAATTATTTACAGACCGCCATCATATAGCTGGAATATTGCTAAGTGCGGTGTTGAACAACAAACAAACACCAAGACATATCCGACAGTTCGCATGTGTCACGCGCAGTAGCTGTCATTCCTGATTTTGACACTATATATACTATCATTGCTTCATTGTCGTTCGGCCTGTTTTCTCAGGCTCGATTAAATAAGATGCACGAGTTTTGAAGTCATGTCTACCGATTTTTTTCGTTTGTTTCTTCTGGACGTACTTGGCGATGCTTTTAGCCCCGACTCTGAACCCGTTGCATCCTTCATGTTCGCCTCCACTTTACTGTACTGGAGAAACGTATGATTGAAAAGAAGTCCCGATACTGGGTCTTAGGAACAGAAAACAATATTACACGTATATTCCACTGCTGTTATATAGGCTTGCTGACTTGGTTGATGCATGCCATCGTATCCAATTTGCTCATGATGTAAACCACTGGATTGTCTGGTCCAGACTCGATAATTTATTGAACGGCGTCATATAGCTTTGGTCACAGATAAATGAACAATTGCGACACATTGACGGGACAATTATTGCAGTAGTATTGCGATTGTATTATGAAAACCTTGTTAGATCATTTGCTTGATGCACAAGTCTGTTCCGCCCATCATTCACTTGTTTTAGTTCAGTAGTTATGGACCCACAAACATC
Source organism: Haliotis rufescens (assembly GCF_023055435.1). Classification (NCBI taxonomy): domain Eukaryota; kingdom Metazoa; phylum Mollusca; class Gastropoda; order Lepetellida; family Haliotidae; genus Haliotis; species Haliotis rufescens. The sequence goes on from NW_025963868.1 coordinate 21,652,185, forward strand.
ACAGGTAATTAAAAAGCACTACAGGGATGACGTTCTTCAACCTGTGATGTTGTCATTCCTTCGCCAACAGAAACAGGAACGCTGTTGCAGCACGATAATGCTAGGCCGCACACTGCAAGGGTCGTCCATGATGTCTTACATTACCTCCGCACGACGCAGCCTTTCTTCCATGGGAAGCTCTCTCACCTGACTTTGACTCCAGTGAACACCTGTGAGATCATCTCGAACGTCAGATCAGGAGGCGTCTGAATTCGCCACAGAACCGTCAACATCTGGAAGCGGCACAAAGGGGCGAGTTACAGCGGATTTCTAATGACGTCATCAGACGGCGAGTCTGGGTGTGCTTTTGTGGTCGTCGTGGTCGTATTGGCTGCTGAGAATGTCTGCCACGTGTGAGTGAGTATGGTTTTACGCCACTTTTAGCAATATTCCAGCAATATCACGGCGAGGATCCAGAAATGGGCTTTACACATTGTACCCATGTGGAGAATCGAACCCGGCTCTTCGGCGTGACGAGTGGACGCTTTAACCACTAGGCTGCCCCACTTGCTGTACGTGAACCACCTCAAACTGATCATGACAATTGATCTTCAGCAACCCATGCTTGTCGTAAGAGGCGACTAACGGGAACGGGTGGTCAGGCTCGCTGTCTTGGTTGATGCATGTCATCGTATCCCAATTACGTAGACCGATGTTCATGATGTCAATCACTTGATTGTCTGGTCCAGAGTCGAATATTTACAGACCGCCACCATACAGCTGGGATACTGCTGAGTGCGGCGTTCAACAACAAACAAACAAACAAACAATCACCAAGATGATACCCGAATCAATAGATCTCCATCGAAGAACCATTTCTTGTTTTGATTCACTGTTAGCTACAATAAAACAAGGGTGAGTACGGCGGTATTTATGGTGCTCGTACGGGGTGACGTAATTTGCTGAACTTGCCCAGTCGCCGTTTTATTTTATACAGTCGGGATATAAACAGATTTAATAGGTAAACTTTTATTTCGTTCTCAATGAAATACACATTTACGTGTGACACTTTGAGTGAGTGAGTATGGTTTTACGCCGCTTTTAGCAATATTCCAGCAATATCACGGCGGGGACAGCAGAAATGAGCTTCACGCAATGTACCAATGTTGGGAATGGAACCCGGGTCTTCAGCGTGACGAGCAAACGGTTTAACCACTAGGCTAGCCGACCGCCCCTCTTGGAAATAGAATGACGCAAACATTTCAAGGAAATTTATTAAGCAACTAGACCTACCACACACAGAAAAAAAGTAGGTTTAAATTAAATTTGGGGCAATCGTGTTACGTCGAAATAGACGGACTTGATACATCTTCGGCGTATTGTGTTACCGATATAAACATGTCCTGCAATGTACTAAAACGATACTCACAAGAATATCGCTATGCATTGTACACCCAGTGAACCGTTTCATTCAAACAGACATACTACACGGGGCGAGTAAACATCTGTGAAGATTTTCAACTTTAATGTGACGTTTACCTGTCACAGATGACAACGGTAAATGAAACGGACATAAAATATTTACGCAAACCCTGCACAACAGTTTCCAAATGGTTTGCACCACTCTGCCCAGGTTGTGGGAGATGCGGCTGCGTCAAGGGCAGTTCCGTGTATCTGCATCGGCGTTATATTTCAATAATATTATTCATTTTAAACCCTGAAGTGATAAGTCCCTCCGAGGTCCCACCGCGTTATTTATGGGAAATACTCCTTTTCTCTTCCTTTTTGTTGTCGTCATATTCTTTCCCGCTTCGGGATTTTCTGCAAAAATAATACATCCTAGTTTTTTGTGATAAAGTTTAATCACTATATATAGAGTTTCAGCGTTATTTGAGAATTGACTTCAATATTTATGGAAGTGTGAACGTGAACACCGGCGTTTATACTGTGAATCCATTCGATAGCGTCCTAGCAACCTAGGCCTGTCCGTGAGCGGCGTCGACATGGATGGGTGGTCTGGCTCGGTGACTTGGAGATTGGTTGTTGGACGACTCGTACATGGATGGCGGGTGACGTTGATCATATAAGTTTGAGTGCCCCACTTTACAGGCCGTTGTCTAGATTAACGCTCAGCCTCTAAAATATGTAATGTTGATAGAAACTAGCAACTACATTTAAACTGAAAAGGAGCTCCAGTGAGATGGAAGATTCAGAACCTGAACCTTTGGAAAACTTACTTCAAATAGGCTTGCTTCCTTTAGGACTTTAGCATTACAGTAAGGGCTGGGCGGAAGGGTTTGTTTGTTTTATAACGCCGAACTCAGCAATAACCCAAAATATGACGAAAGAGGCCACTAACGGTCAGGCTGGCTGACTTGGTTGATGCATGTGCTCGTTTCCAATTGCGTTGGTCGATGCTCATGATGTCAATCACCGGATTATTTTCATACCGTGGCCATACAGCTGGAATATTGCTTGCCTAAGGGGGGACTAACGGGATCGGGTGCTCAGGCTCACTGCATTGGAAGTGTAAGAAATTATTATTTGGAGTATGTAGCTTATAGAGGTTACCACGCGAGTGTGTTTGGGGATGGTAAATATCCTGCATTAGGAATACATAGTGTTTATTCCTAATACAGGATATTTACCGCGATAACCTCTTTATCACAGGGTAAGTGATGTGTCAGTCGGACAGTGAAAATAGCCGATATATAACTGAAATCCGTTTTTACTTGCCCTCCGCGGCAATCCTTCGGTCTGTCCGCTAGAGTAACTGCCCTTTGTCAAAGGGGAGCTACTCTAACTCTAGTCTATCATGCATAGACTGGTTGATTGGAAAGCGGAACAAGTGCAGCGACACCAAGCGGAGGATCCGGGAACCAGTCTATGAGACGTCACGTCTACGTTAATATCAGACGTTGTTGACAGTCGGCCTGTCCTGTCAGAACGTTAAGAAGTGCAGTCAGATGTACACACAGCGACAAAACGAAACAAGGTAACAATTCAAACATATTTCGGCCAAATCAAACTATTTTGATTTGTGGAGAGGTCTACAAGCACAGATATGGCTACTGATCCCGCTTGGCTTGGCCTAGTGCCCTCGCAAAATTGTTTCGAAATTTATATCTCCAAAGTTGCCAAAACTTATAAAATGCATTAGCTACGTTACAGTTAGACACTGATTTTCAGTATATTATTCTGTTCTTTTGATAATGATAGCAATTATCCCTGTAGTTTATCCAGATTCCTGATGGTTAATTCTGACTCGATCGTCGAATGACGAGGGCGACGCCATGTTTGTTTAAAAACAGTGAAAGTAGTCCCTACTTGACCTTTGATATTTGCATCTCTATCCGCATATGACCCCAACGGATATCGTTTTTATCTGTTGGCTTTATATCCTGCCGAGAAACCTACCCATTATATATGAAAAAATAAAAAATGGTTTTATATAATGATGCTTTGGTTCGTCTCCTAATTGCGTAGGTCGATGCTCATGATGTCAGTCACTGGATTGTCTGGTCCAGACCCGATTATTTAGACCGCTGTAATATAGCTGGACTCCGGCTTCAAAGAACAAACAAACAATATTATTTCAACTGTTTACCTGTGGCCGTTATATTACTTTTTTGTTGTGGCCGTTTTGATTTTGTGTGTGTGGCCTTTTTGACGTTTGAGCATTGAGGCCGTTCTGACACGAGGCCGCGTTGACTACAACCCTTTTTCACGGCTATCGTATTGTACATCATACTGGCTAGACTGGCTATATCGAATGATGTTAGGAAAATAAGAAAAATATATTACTATTCTTCATGATATACTTGCACTTTAACATGGTTTCCAAATACCGTACGTTACTCATAGTCGAAAGTAATATATGTTTCAATGATCGGATAAACTTTGAAACTTTGTATATCTTCAAATACAATGCGAGGAAGGTTAAATTTTACCATTGCGAGGAAAATGAGCTGTCAAGAAATGTTAATGGTTTGCAAACTAAATCAAACCAAGTTATTCCCCTTGGACTTTAACTGTGTCACAAGCTCCTTCCCAGCGCATGACACATTCGTTACACACTCGGTATAGAGAGCTTCGCGAACGGGCTATCGCTGTGAGGGGCTTGACTGTGTCAATTAGACTTGTTTCCTGTCTACCTAAACAAGATTTGTATCACTAAATTTGGTCGCCGCTTGTTGGCTAAATCGCGCTAAACTTGCGTCGCGTACCAACAGCGGAACCGGTTTATGAGCCAATGACCAATCGTGCGCAGTGTTATCGTACACTGACTTCCGGAAATAAGGGTGGTGTTTGTCAGCTGTTGTTTTGATCAATAATTCCCCTAAATATTCGTGGCAAAGAACAACTAAGATTCTAAAATGATACCTTGAGAGCTTGGCTCTCAAATATATAGGTAAGCATGTATTTATTATCCCTGAACTTTAATTCCACATTCATCGTTTATGTGTGATTGATGGTAAAAGAAAAGCACGATCTTTTCGTCGTTTCGGGAAAATTGGAATCTGAATGTCATGGTACACTATATTATCGCGGTTGTTTATTTATTATATATCGTAATGACACAGCCTTTATGACATACGAATTAGGATTGATCGACATGATCGATGCTGATTTGGGGGTTATCGTTACCAAGTTCCGTAAACAAAGTACCTGCCACTGGTGACACAAAAGTGGGCAACTCTATATTGTCGCGGTAACATTATTTTTTATTGTGGAATTTGTGGTTTTCTTCACTTCCTTTTTGTGTATTATGCATAATCAGTATACATACGACCTGGGATGGGTGAAGGGACATTGTCCAAACAAATGAGTTCTTTTCTAAACAATGTCGAATGAATGTATAGGGGTAATTCCACTTGACAAAAGTTCCAGAAACTATAAAAAAGTCAACATGTAACCAAGTAGGCCTAGCTGTTAGGTCTGGTAATGGGTAACTCGGGTCGGGTGGGTCCTGAGTAGAACATGGGCACACAGGACTACCTGGACACTTGGTTAGTCACGTTATATATTGTTTAATGACAAAAAAATCACTATAGCTCAGTAGTTACACTAAATTGTCAATGTTTGCATTTCTTTCTGATGATGCACACATTCCTTTTGACTTGCATATGTTTTAGTGAAGATAATGCTTCAGTCAACTTCAGAGTACACCTGATCTGATTGTTTGATATATGCATTTGGCCAGGGCTGCAGTAAAACAATTCCCAATCAGACATTTTGTTCCAAACTCTTGAGATTTACACTGGGTACCCGGGGAGGGTTGGATAATAGGGGTCTGGTACCTGGGTAGTAAATCTGGACTCGTCCCAGCCTAACTAGCTGTGACATAACGCAATGGGTCCTGTATTTGATCAAGCGATGCTACGATGCTCAGTTTCAGTCGACTTTGGGTGTGTTTACGAGATTTGTAGATACTGCGATAAATTAAAGCCGAGTCATATGGGCTATTTGCCTTTTGCCTTTTACCTCGAACAATGGTTCCTCGTGGTGCAGGTTGTCTGAGTATTTGACTCGATTTTGGTTACAAAATACGCAGAGGATGTATCAATCCATCTATCCTGATGTAACACGATTGCCCCAAATTTCATTAAAACATACTTTTTTCTGTGTGTGGTAGGTCTTATCGCTTAATAAATTTCCTCCAAATGTTTCTTTCATTCTATTTCCAAGAAATGTATATGATACTTGGAATTACGATAAGTGTGATTACGTCACTACAATATAAGAATGAAATGTGCCTCAGTGTGGTTGTTGACTTTTCTGACCTCGATGTGTGTTAATCTCATGGGTTGACTTGTATTGTTGTATGCATATCCCATTACCGTTCTGGGATGCTAGCAAACTGTTTGCCAATCAAATGGCATGTAATAATCACATATGATATTTTTCACAAAATTTTACTGCTGTCGATGTGTGACTCTTACATTTTAGTTATGAATCTCAGAAAACAATGTGGGAGTCATCATGGAAGATAGACCAGCACTTTTATTAAATTATATTTTTTCATTCTCTTCCATAAATGCACAGCCAGGGTGTGGCCTAGTCTCTATAAACTGCAGGTCATTGTACCTCCCCAGCTGGGCTACAGAGAGTCTTACATCTTTTGGAGGGGGTCATTTTTACAAAATATTTACTGATGTCAGAATTTGTAACTTGAATTGTAAAAGAACCCAGTTATCTTGTTCCACTAATCCTGCTTTTAAAACACATTTTAGGTACAGTCGAGTCCTGTTTATCTGACATGGTTGGTTGCATATGATTATGTCGGATTAACAAGTATGTTGGTTAAACGAAATTAAGAAGTAGCAATGTTCATGATCGAAAATTGGACAGTTACAGGATAGATAACGATACAAACACATAAAAAAAAGGAAAAAGAAATGTTCATATTGTTATGTTATATTTTTAGCGGATATTCATCCTATCGCTGCTATATATTTAATTTGAACCCTGAATGGGACTTGATGTGATGTGTCTTTGTTTGAATTTGCAGGCCATGCCAAAAACATTCTTCCCTGTCTTCCAATGGCTTGTACTCCTCCAGATCTTCCCAAACCACTGCACCGTCTCCAAGAAAGTCATCCATTTTGACCACAACAATAAACATGAAGAAACGCTATGCTGGACGGTCAAACTGATGAACATTGAAAACTTCACCTCCAAATTAAATTACAAATACTTCAATCCAGAAAACATATCATCGTTGTCAGAATTCCTGGGTTCAACATCACACTTCACCATTGAGAGCTTCCCAAGCCACTACGTGCTCTGTCATTTCGAGGAATCCAATGATGCCAAACCGAACTTACAAGGTATCCATGGTCACCACCAACGCCTAAAGGAACTTAGCCAGGACTATTTTTTACGTTTGAAGAATAAGATTGAGAACTATCTCCAGGGTCATGATGGCGTGGAATGGTTCAGTCAAGAGGTGGTACGAAAGAGGCAGAAGCGCTCCATAGACTTCAATGATCCTTTCTATCCTCAGCAATGGCACTTGGTATGTATACAGGGATTTTACCTCGGTCGATCAATGTCTGGCTTGGGGACTTTCAGGAATAGGTTCAGCTTAAAAGCAGGAATAAGAAAGAAAGAAAATAAACTATTGTCAATTTTCTTTTTCCCAATTTCGAAATCTTTTGGATCCATAAAAAAGTACTTAATAGTAAAAGGCCTTTCCATATAAAATAGTTCAGTTCTGCATGTCATCGAATTGTGATGTTTAGATCAATGCTTGCGATGTCGATCACTGGATTGTCAGGGATTGTCCTGACGCAGAATGAATGAATGCCTCTCTGGTCGAGTGGTAGAACGTCCACCTGGAGAGCGGAAGGTCTGGGGTTTCATCCTCGGCTGAATCGTACCAAAAGGCGTTAAACGATGGTACTTGTATGAAGTCGTTTGACCGGACTTGTATAAGCAGCCACACATGCACGCACGAACACAAACACACATGCATGATCGTCGCTAAAAGTGCAATAATCTTTGACTTGTCATTAAACACCCTTGTCACCAAGTATTGAAGAAGTAAGAATTTATGTATAGTGTCTCAGAATTGTAAGCATTCATGACATGGACTTTCCTCTCATGCTTATTACATTGTCCAAGGTAAATTAATGTCAAATTTACATCACAATTCACCTCCATGCCCTCTGTTGCAGAACAACAAGCGCAGGTCGAAAATGGACATCAATGTCACTGGGGTGTGGGAGCGGAATATCACAGGGAAAGGTGTCACCGTTGCTGTCGTGGATGATGGTAAGAAGAGATGTTTTCCACCATCATTGATTGGGGTGGGGATGTAGGTTTGGGCATTGACTATTTCTGTCAAGCCTAGAAGAACGACCTCTCACGTGGAGTGTCAATTATTAGCTTATCCTGCATTATGAATTGCACATTGCTCTTGCTTCTGAATTCCTTCCTGGAAATGAATGACGACCACAGGGTTATTTGTACAGCCAGTGAGTTTGATTACTCGATAATATGAAGGATAAATGCAATAAAAGTGAAAACATTCATTATTAAACATGAAACATGATGTCAATAACAACCTTCCATGTCTCCCACCGACACGAAAAAATGGCAGCCAACATGAACCACGACCCGAGGTGGAGGCAGGGGTTTTATACTTCCATTCATTGGAAATGCTGAATAACCTGGTCCACTGAGATAAGAAGGATGGATAACACACCAACTACACTCAGAACAGTAGGAAATTCAACAAGCAAAGGATCGAATCTTTGAAAAAACACATAAGATCTCATCTCTCATGTCCTGCTAAGTTAGCGAAGAAGAGAATAATGACATGTAGGGGGCGTGTTTTCTGACACCTGATGTCATGAGGGTCATGTTGGGCAAAGAGTTACTGAAGATGCTGATAGATTGTCATTCATTTCCAGCTAGGACTTCGGTAGTTAGAGGAATGTGCAATATGTAATGCAGGATAAGTATGTAAAATAAACATAACTCTCTGATTATGGAATTTCTCCTAAAATTAGGGAAACAATGTAGGTTCTGTATAAAGTTCAAGACAAGAAAGTGATAAACAGGATCCCGTTGATACTTTTGAGTGTTATTTCTGTTATTTCCTCATATCTGGATAAAACAAATAATCATCAACTTGATACAAGTCGTAAATAGCATGAGAAATTCCGAGTTGAATACATCTGGGCAAAACTGATTTGTTCATGTAATTAGTGTGCATTATGTGTGCATGCGTTGCAAGGGGGAGGGCGGTTGGAGGGGTAGGCCATTCCTTCAGAGGTCACTAGTTATGGCAGAGCCCTGTTTGCTTCTGTCCGATTTCAGTAGGGACAGGTTTTTCCAAAACAGCCATGGATATAAGAATAAAACTTTGCATGCATTGTTAAGAGATGTTGATCGAATTCTAAACCCAGCATAGAGATTTAATATTAGAGTTTTTGCCCTCGGTTGATCTATTGGACAGGGTGCGCAGTCTCGCCAATGGGGACAAGTGTTCTCAGAAGCCATTATAGATGACATTAGGAATTAATCGTGATGTGATGAATATGTTTGATAATCATTTGGCCCTTGTTTTGAATGAAAGAAAGGTTCATTCCAAGAGCAGAACTCAAAACTCTTAATATGTATGATATGATTAGACTCTATGGGAATGTTGTTGTTTGCACTGTTGTTGTTTACCCCAGGCATGGAGTGGAGGAATAAGGATCTCCGTGCCAACTACAACATTCAAGGCAGCTGGGACCTCAATGATGATGACCCTGACCCTACCCCCAACTCACTTAAAGGTATCGTACACAGTGGCCCAAATAATGGCCTGCCTGTGGCTCGTAACTTTTCTGTCCGGCTGCATGAAATTGTTCTCCACCTGGTCGACTGTTTGGGAGATTCTTTTTAGCCTACTTGTATATATTCAAGTAATTGTTTGCAGTATTTCAACTGAATCAAGACGCGATTTGTCTCTTTCTCTTTGCGATTTTTTAATATTTATAATGTCTGAAGATGGGCAGGCAAAGGCTTGTAGTCGCATTTATTTGGAAACGTATGAATTCAAGATTTACAGTATCCCCCTGTGGAGCTTCTGGGTTAGAATAGGTCCCATACAACCTGTCACTGTCATCATATTGTCCTGTTTTGATTTATGCTCTTGATGTCAATCACTGGATTGTCTGGTCCAGGCTGGTTTGATTATACTGAAGTTTGGTGTTAAAAAACAAACAAACACTGAATGCAAAGTGGGTGCTTCTGTATGGGTCATGGAGGAACATGATTCATATATAAAGGAGCTAACATGTGTTAACATAATAATTATTTAACTAAGAATGTTTTTAATCCTCTTTGTGATTAAAAGTTCCAAGGTATAAGTAGGTATTCTTAGTATATATATATACGGGTGATGCATGCCGTAAGAGGCGACTATGCTTGTCGTAAGAGGCCACTAACAGGATCTGGTGGTCAGACTCGCTGACTTGGTTGATGCATGTCATCGTATCCCAATTGCGTGTATCGATGTTCATGATGTCAATCACTGGATTGTCTGGGCCATACTTGATTATTTACAGACCACCGTCATACAGCTGGAATATTGCTGAGAGCGGCGTTAAACAACATGAAACTGAAACTAGTGTATACGGGTGGCATATTTCGTGGTGCAGAGTTGTGTCCCTTGGGCACGCCAGAAACTTATGATTGTGGGTTCAAACCCTGGATCTCCCCCCGATTATGTTTCTAGGTTTGTCAGCACCATACCCAGGCTCGTGGGTTTCATCAAAGTGTTGAACATGTGTGACCTGCTTCACTTCAGTCTCTCCTGCCACGATAAGCTGATCCACTGTGATCCAACTCTCTCTCACACTAGTGTGTATATATATCCATGTGTGAACTCACTCACTCACTCACCCACTGACTGCCCTCTGCTGTGTCCTGTCTGCAGCTACTAACCACCATGGGACGCGGTGTGCTGGGGAGATAGCGGCTGTGGCTAACAACAACGTGTGTGGTGTTGGGGTAGCTCACCAAGCCAAGGTCTCAGGTAAATACATCTCACTCTATCGTGAATCTGTGTGTGAAGGTGTGGAATATGTCTTTGGCCCCAAGTCTGCAAATGTCAGGAAAAATTCCAAAGTTGGAATTACAATTTTCCAAATACGTGTTGATGTGATGATTTAGTAAGTACTAATGTTATGGCTTTGTTGAGGTGACTTGCAGATCACTGACCAATAATGATTTTCCCCAAATTGCCTGCCAAGGACATTCAATTTGGAATTCTGGATAAATCCTTGATCTGAGAAAATGAGCAAATATCAACATCTTGTGAATGTTTAAAAATATTGAATAAGTTCTCTGGTGAAGTCACATTTTTAGTCCCATGTGGATGTTGTCCTGGCAGGTATCCGTGTGTTGGACGGACCGATGACCGACAGTCTCGAGGCTGCGGCCTTTAACAAGAAGCTGCAAGTCAATGACGTCTACAGTTGCAGGTAACCGTTGTAACCAGAGCAAATAAACTAGAGCACATGAAGAAGGCCTGAATGAGCTCATGACAAGCTAAATTATTGCAATTGTTACCATGGAGATATTCTTAAATAACATAACTTTGAGATTGTGTTGTCCTTGAACTTTAGAAAGTACATTACACAGCCAATTAACAGTCACTCTATGTTATTTAGTTGCTCAAGAAATCACTACGTAAATATAGGGAGTCAGCAAAATGCCTCAGTGCTGTTTTATATCCCCCGCCAGAATGTTGAAGGGGGAATATAAGAATGTGTGCTGTACGTTCACTATTCCATGTTTACAAAGTTTAGACATATATGTTGTTTTAATTTTTGTTTAACAACATACAGATCACGTATCTTTTATGTTTAATAATCCATATATATTTTTAAGTTCTTACAAAAATTACAACATGATTATGTCTGAATTCAAATAGAACCTAATTGATGATCAGAGTTATCATTGATGATTGATGAAGACAGTTCATACTTATCATTGATATGATTGGTGAACATAGTTAATAGTTATGGTAGAGATGTCTTCCTCAGGCATGGGAGTTCACTGACTTTAAAAGTCCAGTTTCCACCCTTGCCGAACTAATTTCCGGGCTCGATTGTAGCGCCACCAGTGGCTAGTACAAGTTATGTCCCTTCTATTTTCCTCCAAAATATCTGTTGACGTCCAGTTGATGGTATGCATGCTTTGAAAATTCTGCAGTTGACTGAAATCTGCATGTTAAAACCGGATGTCTAGTTCATTACGCGATTTTGATTGTTAGTCCAGCCAAAATGTAACTCCGTAATTCCAGCCTAGTTCGGCAAGGGTGGAAACTGGACTTTTAAAGTCAGTTAACGCTGTTGACTCAGGAAGATGTGGTAGAGATTGATATGATAGAGACAGTGAGAGAATGATATCTGAGTGTGCTACGTCTGTCTGAACACAGTGTTTTAACAAATGTTGGGAAAGTAGAGGTAAACTCTGAACAGAAAATTGCATCACCTTAGATGACTGGGCCAGCCGTGCCCCCTCTAAGAGAACTGCTAGGTATTTAACAACTGAAATATAACATCCCCATGTCACATAAACCAATTTGTTTTTCTGCTTTGCCCAGCTGGGGACCTGACGATGATGGGAAGACGGTGGACGGACCTCACATAATGGCAGCTGTAAGTTTACCTTCATCATCCTCAGTAACCATGGTAACACTTAAAGATGTCAGCTGGTATTTGTCTGTATTCATTTGTCGTGTAGTGGGAGTCCTTTAACAACATATTTTAAGACATCTGTCTCCAACATGAAGCACTGCAGCTGAGAATCCGGGAATGAAATGTCAAATTGTCAGTAACGGAACTAGCTGTGAATTAATTTGGTTTGCTTATGTCAAGAGTAAATAGAGCAGAAGTGCAGCAATTGTAGAATATAAAGTCACTTTGTGACAACACTGCTCACTTGACTTTGTCAAGAAGATCCGGGGTAGAATAGGTCTTCAGCAACCCATGTTTGGTGTAAAAGGTGACTATGCTTGTCATATGAGGCGACAAATGGGATTGGGTGGTCAGACTCGCTGACATGGTTGATGCATGTCATCATATTCCAATTGTATTGATCAGTGCTGAGGATGTCAATCACTGGATTGTCTGGTTCAGACTCGATTATTTACAGACCACCGTCATGTAGCTTGACTAATGCTAAGTTCTGTGTTAACATGGTTAAACAACAAACAAACAAAAACACACTGTTAACAGTTATTCATAAAGGTATGATTAATAGCATTAAATTTGTTTTAGTATAATAGCCACAGGTGGATGAAACATTCATCTGTCAGGAAAGATTGATTAAATCATCTAGATTATATGAATAAAAAATTCCAAGCCTCAATACAGATGAGCAGACATCCTTAATATCATTGTCACAAACCTGTTTACTTTGGCATCACAAGTCTGAGATTTTAGACCTCAATCTGAAGCTAGAGTATAGTAAACTTCTGTTCTAGTCTTGGTCAAGGTTTTGGTATGGACTGAGTAAAGAGCCAAGAGTTGTCTCCCTTGCACATGTTGAAGGACTTTGTCAACTTTTCCCTGCACCAGTGTTTTGTTATGTTTGTTTTGTTGTTTCATGCTGCACTCAGCAATATTCCAGCTATATGATGGCGGTCTGTAAATAATCAAGTCTGGATCAGACAATCCAGTGATTGACATGAGCATTGATCCACGCATTTGGGATACGATGACATGCATCAACCAAGTCAGCGAGCCTGACCACCCGATCCTGTTAGTCGCATCTTATGACAAGCACAGTCGCCTGTTAAGACAAGCATGGGTTGCTGAAGGTGTATTCTGCCCCAGGCCTCCTTGACTAGTGATTCAAGATGGTTCAGCTAAATATAAAATGTCTAAATGTTTTTCAGAAAGCTATGAAGTATGGAGTTGACTTTGGTAGACGTGGTTACGGCAGCATCTTTGTGGTTGCCAGTGGCAACGGAGGTCGTCACCAGGACAACTGTAACTATGATGGCTACGCAAACTCCATCTACACTCTAACAATAGGTAAATAGGATCTGTGATACAGCATGACCTCAGCCCTTAAGTGATGTTAGTGCTGCGACTATCTATGTCAGTATTGATATAAGTTTAGCATTGATATGTATCGAGAAGTATCACGATATGTCGATATATATCAATTAATTAAAAAATGAGATATTCCGTATGTGTATAGATAAAAAATTATTATCTAGACCCAGTAAGTAAAATGAAAGCTGAATATGAACTTGGTTGATCCAGTTTCTGCTTATTGTCCATTTTAACCATGGTAATCTTTACAAATATTCACGTTTCTTTGGCAGAAAATTATTAATTTCATATCCGTATTAATAAATTTGTATTAATACAGTGTCAGCATAAAATTGATCAATACATCAATATCGCAATTTATGATGACCTCCCCAGTGTTAATAAATGGGGGTTATGACAGTTGTAGTGTGATTGTACTTATACCTTTAGTTTCAGACAGCTAGTGTTAAAGTATGATGATAGTGTTATCCATACAATCAACTAATATGAGCGTTTGGGTTGCCCACTGGCTAAATCGATCGCTAGTCGCACCAAAGGCCCGGGTTCGATTCCTGACATTGGTACAATGTGTGAAGCCTATTTCTGGTGTCTCCCGCTGTGATATTGCTGGAATATTGCTAAAAGCGGCGTAAAACCAAACTCACTCACTCATTCGCTCGCTCGCTCACTCACTCACTTGTTTCTGCTGTCCCTGACGTGATATTGCTGAAGTGTTGCTAAGAGTGCTGTATGACAATACTCACTCACTCACTGATAGACTTGGTATCACAATCCAATAAATATGGCAGTTGAGTGTGCATTTCCCCAGCTCATTGATGCAGTGGCTCCAATAAGTCTAGGCAGGAGTTTCCTGGGACTGTATGATAAAATGTTAAATTACATTATTTTAAAAATGACACATGATGAAGAGTGTATTATCCTCATGTGTTTCCATAACAAAGGTTTTCCAAAGTTTTGCATAATACAATACAATTGCAAAAGAGAATCACTAAGTATCTCAATTTGTAGTGTAGCATCTCTTCAATGTTAATGCTTAAATTCGTTAAAACTGAGCATATTAAACTATTTGTAACACACAGTTTGTTTATATGCTTCTGTATACTGAAACTGAAAGTGGTGATGTACTCGCCGATTGTTTCACTATGATTGGTTAGATTATGTAACACTGACAAAGGCACTGCAGACCGATGAAGATCCGGGATGGAATAGGTCTTTTGCATTCCATGCTTGCTGTTAAAGGTGACTATGCTTGTCGTAAGAAGTGACTAATGGGATTGGGTAGTGAGACTCACTGACTTGGTTGATGCATGTTATCGTATCCCAATTGCATGGATTGATGCTCATGATATCAATCACTGAATTGTGATTATTGACAGACTGCCATCATATAGCTGGAATATTGCTGAGTACAGCGTTAAACAACAAACAAATGCACTGCACTGAATAGTGTGGCCTTCTTATCTGGATGTGTAAAACAAGTTTGTTTGTAATAAACGTGAATGAAAACATGACTTTTCAGGTGCGGTGGATGAAATGGGCCGGATGCCATTTTATGCAGAGGAATGTGCCTCCATGCTGGGTGTGACCTTCAGCAGCGGCCGGTCAGATGAACGGGACATTGTAAGTCAGCAGGTTAATGGTTATAACGAGCTGTGTAGTGTCTGGGTGCAGCAGCGGCCGGTCAGATGAACGGGACATTGTAAGTCGGCAGGTTAATGGTTATAACGAGCTGTGTAGTGTCTGGGTGCAGCAGCGGCCGGTCAGATGAACGGGACATTGTAAGTCGGCAGGTTAATGGTTATAACGAGCTGTGTAATGTCTGGGTGCAGCAGCGGCCGGTCAGATGAACGGGACATTGTAAGTCGGCAGGTTAATGGTTATAACGAGCTGTGTAGTGTCTGGGTGCAGCAGCGGCCGGTCAGATGAACGGGACATTGTAAGTCGGCAGGTTAATGGTTATAGCGAGCTGTGTAGTGTCTGGGTGCAGCAGCGGCCGGTCAGATGAACGGGACATTGTAAGTCGGCAGGTTAATGGTTATAACGAGCTGTGTAGTGTCTGGGTGCAGCAGCGGCCGGTCAGATGAACGGGACATTGTAAGTCGGCAGGTTAATGGTTATAACGAGCTGTGTAGTGTCTCTACTAAAAGTAGCTGCTATGTACATGTATCTACAGCCAGCTGTAGTGAGACGTTTCCACGCAATGCGACGTAAATATGAGTATTGTGATACTGTACATCGTGAAATGAATGCGACTGCTGGTCCCTAGCCAAAAATGCGACTCAATATGAATACAACAAACCCCTCCTCTCAAGCATCAGTGGATTTATATCTAAAGAAAACGTCCTCTGTCAGGTTTACAGGAGAATCTTCACTTTAATCCAACTTACATTAATCCAATCACACACCAAATAGCACCTCTTATTAGCGCTGAGTAGAGTACTTCCACTAAAACAATACATGCGTGCTGGCTCGTGTCGGCCTTTGACACAGTTGCAAAGAACAAAGGCACCGTGTTGCATTGGTGGCGTCTGTATGGACTTGCAGGTGTGATCAGTGATGACATGGGTGAGCAGAATGCTTGTCTTGACACAAGCAGTGACAATTCACAGGATGTAATTAGTGTTTGAATGACATTGTTTATATACTTGTTAAAGTGCTGCTCAATAAACAGTGATGTGGAATACATAGTTGTTTGTTTTCAGCGTATGTCAAATTATGACAGGACTACTTTCATGATTGTAATTCATTGATGAGTTACATGTACTTCAGTCGAATTCCCCTAAGTCTGTGTCGAAACTTTATTGTTCTTTAGTCTTGTCTGGTTTATCATCATCGTCTTGATAATTCACAGATGTGGCAGAAACTTTCATTGTGGAGGGTCACACTAGGTATGGGAAGTAAGCAGTAAGCAGTAGACAGGATGACGTCACAACTGACTGTTGTGTAAAGTATTCATGCACCACCGTGATCATGAAAATAGACATATATATATATATATATATATATATGGATTGATGCAATGCTAAAATGGTGTGATTTTAGGGTGTGTAAGAAACAGATTACTGCACTTGTGTCTGTCAGGTGCTATTTATCTAGACTGACACTGAGTCAATGAAAACATTTCATGTAAATAAATATATTTTCTTTCTACAAAAGAAACTTTCCTCTACTGCTGTGTGGAATCAAGGAAACTAGACAAGGTTTAGTTTCATTTAGACTTGTCTAGGCTTTTAGTAAAAAAGTATCTATAATTCCACAATCATGGCGCAGGACTACCATTTATCTTAGAACTCTTTACTTTCAAAAGGTATCTGACTCGCTTGGCTCATTAGAAACCTTTTGAAACAACTCGTAACATAAATGGTATCTGACAGACACTCGTGTAGGAATCTCTATACCCCAATTGACACAGGTATTCCTAATTGCCTCAGTTTGCGGTTGACATCTTTGCATCTGATGATGAGGATTGATGATCCTCCTGTTAACCACTGTGAAAGGTTGTTGTGATAAAGCTACAGTGTTACTGACAGTGTCCCACTTGTTGTCCTAGGTGACGACAGACTGGACACAGCATGGAGGTCAAGGCTGCACTGACCGACACACGGGCACCAGTGCAGCTGCACCACTTGCTGCAGCAATGGTAGCGCTCATGCTGCAGGCTCGCCCCTGTTTGACATGGAGGGATGTTCAGTATCTTACCATCCTCACAGCAGTCAAGGTAAGACCAACACCAGTGCAGCTGACAGTACATGCTGCAATGGTAACAATATGTTATTGAATCTTTTTATCTTCTACAGCAGGGTTAGAAACTAACAGTTTCAGTCCACTAGTCCTTATAATTATAACATATAGCAAAACCCTCAAAAACAGCAAATTTCCACTAGTCCTTGCCAATGGGCAGTTTGGCAAGGACTACAGGACTAGTGCCAATATCTAACGCTGTACAGAAGTCCCAATTGTTTGTTATCATAATGACTTTGTAATGTGATGTGTTTGTTATTTGTTGTGGGTATTTTCATGTCAGGTTGATGTGGACATTGCCCACTGGCAGAAGAATGGGGCAGGCTTGTTCCACAGTCATAAACATGGTTTCGGTCTGCTGAAGGCATGGAGGATGGTCAACGCAGCCAAGGTCAGTAGAGTCTTGTAGTGTGGTTCTGGGGAGGATCGTCAACGCAGCCAAGGTCAGTAGAGTCTTGTAGTGTGGTTCTGGGGAGGATGGTCAACGCAGCCAAGGTCAGTAGAGTCTTGTAGTGTGGTTCTGGGGTTCTGGGGTGATGGTCAACACAGCCAAGGTCAGTAGAGTCTTGTAGTGTGGTTCTGGGGAGGATGGTCAACGCAGCCAAGGTCAGTAGAGTCTTGTAGTGTGGTTCTGGGGTGATGGTCAACACAGCCAAGGTTAGTAGAGTCGGGGTTCTGGGGAGGATGGTCAATGCAGCCAAGGTCAGTAGAGTCTTGTAGTGTGGTTCTGGGGTTCTGGGGTGATGGTCAACGCAGCCAAGGTTAGTAGAGTCTTGTAGTGTGGTTCAGGGGTTCTGGGGTGATGGTCAACGCAGCCAAGGTTAGTAGAGTCTTGTAGTGTGGTTCAGGGGTTCTGGGGTGATGGTCAACGCAGCCAAGGTTAGTAGAGTCTTGTAGTGTGGTTCAGGGGTTCTGGGGAGGATGGTCAACGCAGCCAAGGTTAGTAGAGTCTTGTAGTGTGGTTCAGGGGTTCTGGGGAGGATGGTCAACGCAGCCAAGGTTAGTAGAGTCTTGTAGTGTGGTTCAGGGGTTCTGGGGAGGATGGTCAACACAGCCAAGGTCAGTAGAGTCTTGTGTGTGGTTCAGGGGTTCTGGGGAGGATGGTTAATGCAGCCAAGGTCAGTAGAGTCTTGTAGTGTGGTTCAGGGGTTCTGGGGAGGATGGTTAACACAGCCAAGGTCAGTAGAGTCTTGTAGTGTGGTTCAGGGGTTCTGGGGAGGATGGTTAACACAGCCAAGGTCAGTAGAGTCTTGTAGTGTGGTTCAGGGGTTCTGGGGAGGATGGTTAACACAGCCAAGGTCAGTAGAGTCTTGTGTGTGGTTCAGGGGTTCTGGGGAGGATGGTTAACACAGCCAAGGTCAGTAGAATCTTGTAGTGTGGTTCAGGGGTTCTGGGGAGGATGGTTAATGCAGCCAAGGTCAGTAGAGTCTTGTAGTGTGGTTCAGGGGTTCTGGGGAGGATGGTTAACACAGCCAAGGTCAGTAGAGTCTTGTAGTGTGGTTCAGGGGTTCTGGGGAGGATGGTCAACACAGCCAAGGTCAGTAGAGTCTTGTGTGTGGTTCAGGGGTTCTGGGGAGGATGGTTAACACAGCCAAGGTCAGTAGAATCTTGTGTGTCGTTCAGGGGTTCTCGGGAGGATGGTTAATGCAGCCAAGGTCAGTAGAGTCTTGTGTGTGGTTCAGGGGTTCTGGGGAGGATGGTCAACACAGCCAAGGTCAGTAGAGTCTTGTAGTGTGGTTCTGGGGTTCTGGGGAGGATGGTCAACACAGCCAAGGTCAGTAGAGTCGGGGTTCTTGGGAGGATGGTCAACGCAGCCAATGTCAGTAGAGTCTTGTAGTGTGGTTCAGGGGTTCAGGGGTGGATGGTCAACGCAGCCAAGGTCACTAGAATCTTGTTGTGTGGTTCAGGGGTTCTGGGGTGATGGTCAACGCAGCCAAGGTCAGTAGAATCTTGCGTGTGGTTCAGGGGTTCTCGGGTGATGGTCAACGCAGCCAAGGTCAGTAGAGTTTGGGTTCTGGGGGGATGGTCTACACAGCCAAGGCCCGTAGTGCCGGGGTGTGGGTTTGTGGGAAGGATGGTCAAACACGTTCAAGGCCAGTAGAGTCAGGGGGCAGGGTTCTTGGGAGGATGGTCAAACACAGCCAAGGCCAGTAGTTCCGGGGTGTGGGTATGTTGGAAGGATGGTCAAACACAGCCAAGGCCAGTAGTTCCGGGGTGTGGGTTTGTTGGGAGGATGGTCAAACACAGTCAAGGCCAGTAGTTCCGGGGTGTGGGTATGTTGGAAGGATGGTCAAACACAGCCAAGGCCAGTAGTTATGGGGTGTGGGTTTGTTGGGAGGATGGTCAAACACAGTCAAGGCCAGTAGAGTCAAGGTGTGGGGTTCTGGGGAGGATGGTTTAACATTTGTCATTCAGTGATGTATTTGGTTTGGGTATGAAATATTAGATGTTAGGGTGTTCACGTTCCATTACATTTGAGGGGGGTATTGGCATTTGTTTGTGTGTTTACATAAATCAGTATGCTCATGAGTAATGCCATGTTCACACGTAACTGATGATTGGAAATTGTTATTTATAAACAAGCAGTAATGAAGAATACAACTAAATGCCCAGTTAGTTACTTGAGTTTGTTAATGAGGTTGTTTTGTTTCAGATCTGGAAGACAATACCTTGGATGACCTCATATACTTTTGGCAACACGAGTGTTGACTTGACAATCCCTAAAGGGGCTACCCACCCACTCAAGATCACCCATACAGGTAAAAAACATGTAATGTGTAACATTGGCAGGAGCTATTCCAGGGACACCCCCACCCTTGCCCAATGCTTGTCTCCCTGTGAAGATTCCAAAGGACAATAGACCTCTAGTAACTCAGTACCCCATGCTTGTAGGGTATGAGAGACCCCTAGTAACTCAGTACCGCATGCTTGTCTCTCTATGGGGATTGTGAAATATAGGAATATAGTAACTTTAAGAAAATAACAATTTTGAACAATATGACTAGTTTTCCCAATTTGATCTGCTAAGGCCTCTTAGTTAGATATCCTTTATAAGTCCCTCTGTTTGTTTTGCTTGTAGTGTCTGAGGAGGATGTGGATGGCTATGGCCTATACATACTGGAGAATGTGGAGGTGACGGTGACAATATCGACCCCCCGGCGCGGACACATCGGTGTCAAACTCCTCAGCCCCAGTGGAACCGTGTCTGTGATCGGAGCCCCTCGACCACTGGACAAGTGAGAGTGCCATGATTATATTCAATCAATATAAATATTCAGTACCCCATGGGGATTCTGGGTTAGAATAGGTCCCTGGCAACCTATGCTGGTCGTAAGAGATGACCAAATGGATCGGGTAGTAAAATGTGGTGGCTTTGTCAAATACGTGTCAGTCGGACCCCGACATCATGGGATGTTACTCATTACATCAATCACTGGTTTGTGATAGTATTCTGTGATACAGCTGGAATACTGCTGTGGCTTAGCAACAGTCTTGAAGATTCCAGTGATTTAAGGGCTTAATCCGGACCCCGAAGTTATACTTCACCTCCATTTTCTAAAATAACTGCCTGCCAGTCTCTGCGGCTGGTGACTTTTCTGTCAGGCCGCAAGAAATTTGCCTCCACCTGCCCGACTGTCTGGAGGTAATTTTAAGACTACTTACGTACTCAGTGTTCCTCGTAAATTCTCAAGTAATTGTTTGCATTATTTCAACTGAAGTAAGACCCGATTTATCTCTTATTTTTCGTGATTTTTCTCATACTGTCGTCAGCGATCCATTATTAACAGTGGATGAAAGGAAGTAACTACACTTTCATTAGCCAATCTAATCTTAATTTTAGTGTATTGGGATTGATGTTAAGACACTAATCAGAAATACTTCAAGGCTCGTTGGCATGCAACATTCATGGGTCACCTGCCCATGGTCTTGTTGGGTTTGAAATTGGTTTCCAGCACTGTTCACCTCACCTGTTAAAGGAGAACTACGATGAGGTCAGTTGAAGGTCCTGTGATGCCTAGGCCACCTTGTTTATTTGTTTGTTTGTTGTTTAACACTGCACTCAGCAATATTCCAGCTCTATGACGGTGGTCTGTAAATAATCGAGACTGGACCAGACAATCCAGTGATTGATGTCATGAGCATCGATCCAAGCAATTGGGATACAATGACATACATCAACCAAGTCAGCAAGCCAGACCACCCCATCCCGTTAGTCGCAAGCATAGTCACCTATTACGGCAAGCATGGGTTGCTGAAGACATACTCTACCCCGGATCTTCACAGGTCCCTGGACCACCTGTGCCCTCACAGAATATTGACCAATTGGGAAGCCCGCTACATCTGGTATGAATGCCCACATGCCCTCAACGTTTCCCCCATCGTGCTCACACTGCAGCTTCCTCTTTCCATTGCAGCTCAACATTTGGCTTTCAAGATTGGACTTTTTCCACTGTCAGATGCTGGGGGGAGAAACCTACTGGGGAGTGGACTCTCATCATCATGGATACAGGTACTTGTGCAGATCCATTGTTAAACATATTACGCCACGGGAAGACATATCAGCGTGCCATATTTCAAGCTCCCTGGTGTCCCTGGAACTTGAAATACTCACTCATGGTCAATTTCCAGGCAGTCAAAAATTCCCATTGTCTGATATGCCTGGGACAAGTACCATATTTTCTTGAGTATGGTGAATATGGTAACCTTTCATTTTGGGCAAGAAACATTTGCTGTCACAATTGTCATTGGGCATGTGGATAATTTGGAGGTCGACAAGTTTAATTGATGGATGCAAACTGGTCCCTTTATTGCTCTGTGTGGTTAACAAGAGTTTCAGTGTAGCTATCTGGCTTGATTTTTATATATTTGTCCCCCCATTTAGCAATCAGCATGTCAGTCCGACTGTCCTCCATCCGTTTTCCGTTTCCAGAGCAGAACCACTGAATATTTCTGGATGACACTACAGATCAGTCGAGTGGTGAACTGGTGCCTTTTGTTGATTTGGGATATTGAAAGATACTAAACACTATTATTGATTTTTTGAATGCCTATTGAAATGATGACTGAGACAACAGCCATCACATCAGCTATTAGTATGTTCTATAAATGACAGCGTTCGCAATTGGCACTAGTCCTGTAGTCCTTGCCAAACTGGCCAATAGTTAAGGTACCAGAAGGACTAGAAGAACTTTGCCATTTTTAAGTGTTTCACTATGTGTTATCAGTGTAGGGACTAGTGGACTAAAAATGTTAGTTTCTATCCCGGAATGACCAGTCAGAATCAATCAAATATTTTTTAAGTTCATGGTAGAATAAGGAGATTTTCCGATTTGTTACCTGTAAATTTCATTTGAATCAGAGCCTATTGAGTGATAAAGTACAAATGGTATATCTCTGGTCTACCATGATCTAATGAACACAAACTAACTGGAGCAGTGGAAATGAGTGTCATTCGTAGAGTTACTGATATCCCGTATTTCCTGTAATAAGTGCCCCAGGCACTTAGAAAACTGACAGATTGAGTGCCTATTAAGTCAATAAACAAGTAGTTAAATTTGTTTTTAGAAATTGAGTGGTAGTAAGCAAATTTAGTTAAAACGTCGATGAAATTAATTTTCTTTTCACATATAATAATTATTGGGCAATATTATACCCCTTCTGCGCTATTTTTTTCTGTCAAAAAGGGTGTCAAATATGTAATCAATTAAATTGTGTGTTTTCATAGGTTTAGCATAGGGTGGATTTATAGACTACAGACTGGTCTAGTAGTTGGTCAGGACGCTTATTGGAACAGGGTGCGTAATACGGCGAATATGGTATATATCATAGTTGGTTGAACAGTCAAAACATGATTAGTTTTGATCCATGTAATGTGTACTTACAGATTCTCTTAGTATTAGTTCCACACTTATGTTTTAATCATTTCAACAGATACAACAGAATTAGCTAATAGTTGGTTGGTTGGTTTGTTGTTTAACGCCGCACTCAGCAATATTCCAGCTATATGACGGCGGTCTGTAAATAATCGAGTCTGGACCAGACAATCCAGTGATTGATATCATGAGCATCGATCCGCACAATTGGGGTACGATGACATGTATCAACCAAGTCAGCGAGCCTGACCACCCTATCCCGTTAGTCTCCTTTCACGACAAGCATAGTCGCCTTTTATGGCAAGCATGGGTTGATGAAGACCTTTTCTACCCCGGAATCTTCACGGGTCAATTAGCTAATAGAGAAAGCATGTCAGCAGATGCCTAAAGAAAATGAAGCCACGTTCACCCCAGTACAGCCTTACAAATTTGTATATTCAAAGACTAATCCAGAGGTCGTGTAATCCTTACTTCACAATTCCTCTCAGTTTGTAGCTTTTGTTGTTTGAAAGAGACGAGAATGTTTTCAAAGTTTACATTTTCTGTTTTATTCAGTTCCATTTTGTAGAAATATTGAAGCATTGAGAATTGGCAATCTCATTCAAATCAAATCTTGGTTCTCGCTTCTGCTAAGAACTGAGGACATCGCTAAGAACTGAAGACATCCCATTACAGGTCACGTCAGAACAACCTTTCACAAACTTTGACCAACCAATGAAATGATTAACAAGAAGTCAACTTAAGCCAGTCAGAAAGCAGCTTTCTCAAGCAAAACAGCGCTAGTTGCAAACTGGAGACTTCAGTTCCAAACTACGCTTTGAAACATAGTTGGACAAAGCTCTCGATTCAAGATATGAAAACTGCACAAATTCTGGAATATGTAATAGATGGCCGAGATTGTATGGCAGTAGTTCCCATGGTTATGGAAAGTCTCTTCCATTCAAATGTTTATCCCACTGAAGTGAATCATGGAATCAGTCGTACAGCCCATAACGGTCATTTGGACTACCCCCGTGGTAATGTTTTCGAGGATGGTTAGAAAACTCATTCCGACTGTCACTTTCCTGATCTGTAAACGATGCTCTGACTGGTCGGATGAAAGGCCCTTCTGACCAGTAATTGGATGTCTCAGATCTTTGTTCAGCAGTATGTGGAATTGTACTTGTCCTCAGCACAATTTAGTAGGTTAGTGTATCAGTGACCAGTAGATGTCTGAAAATATAAGCAAGGCAGGACAGGGCTGTGAATTAACAGCAAGATCTGATGATCCATGGATGGAAGGAAGGAAGGAACCAACCTACCAACCTACCAACCAACCAACCAACCAGCCAACCAACCAACTAACCATCCAACCATCCAACCAACCAACCAACTAACCAACCAACTAACCATCCAACTAACCATCCAACCAACCAACCAACCAACCATCCAACGATGTCAAGCATACAGAACTGTAAATTGATGACGGTTTATATTTTCAGACAATGGCCGCTTCATCAATGGTCACCTGCTGAAGTGGCAGATCATACTGTTTGGCACTCCCTTCACTTTTGAAGAGTTCCAGGCCAGGAGGAGGTAACTCATGCTAACCAAAGAGTTTGCCATTTTATCATGATAAGGGTGTTTTTAAAAATAAAAACGAGGATGTTTTTTACGTCACTGTTGCTTCCTGATTGGAATGTTGGGCAGCATCAATACTAAACTGATGAAGTAGACAAATTATGTCTTCGTGTAAACCTCTTCCCTGCAATGGTGGACCTATATTATACTCACACACTTCTGTTTCGGTTTTAAGCATGGCAGCCATATTGAAATTGTCTTTTTGCCTAAACTTTCTCTGCACTTATCATTTTGATACATTCATGTTGTTCTGATGTAGCAACACTTCTGTATCTGCCTTTCTGCATCTTCTTGTCTACCCTGACAATATTTATGGTAAGTAATGTCCACAGAAGTAATGCCTGGAGAATGTAAAAGCTTCTGACAGTTCTGTGTTGAGCATATGTCTCTCTCATTAACGTCTGTTACCATGGTTACAGGGAGGTTGCACATGCTATGTCTGGTGAGTTCCTCAATGACAGCTACAGTCTTCCCTGCATGCCGCCACCTGTCATCGCCCATCCGGACATACCCATGTCACAGAAGACACTCAAGGTAACCAATAGCATCATGTCAAACACAGAGTTGCCTCTCTTAGGAACCCCAGGCTGCCTAGTGATTAAGGAGATGAGACTTTCCGTGCAGAGTTGTGTCCCTTATTAACCCCAGGATTTGATGATTGTTGGTTTAAATCAATGATTTGTTTGTTGCCCACTTGTTAAAGGAGCGGGAAGTGTTTCATCTTCAGTTCAACCAGAATTACACATTTCCCAAAGTCAACTAACCCATGCAGATCTCTGTTAGAATTGATCTTCAGAGATCCATGCTTGTCGTAAGAGGCGACTAGCAGGATTGGTGGTTGGGCTCCCTGTCTTGGTATGCACGTCATTGTATCCCAAATGCGTCGATCAATGCACATCATGTCAATCACTGGATTGTCTGGTCCAGACTCATATATTTACAGCCATGATATAGGTGGAATATTGCTGAATGTGGCATTAAACAACAAACAAACAAAACAAAGACAATCATAATTAATATGTAATCGCAATATGTCCTGCTACTTTAAGAGATAATTCCATGCTGTGCTCTGTTGCAGGTGCTGGTGTTGGCGTGTGTGTTCTGTCTTGTGATGACGGTGTATGAATCACTGGAATATGCTTTGTGCTACAATGACGAGAAAAAGGAACACCGAGCTAAAATGAAGCTGGCTGCCCGTGCCCAGAGATTGGCCAATCAGAATTCAGACAACATAAATCCTGATGATGTGAACGAATCAACAGGGTTGTTACAATCTGAAGAAATTCCTATGCAAACATTTTCTCCTGGAGTTGAGAGTCATGATGACAACTCAACAACAACAACTGCAGAACAACATAATCCTCAGCAACAACATACACAACATTTTGACTTTAATTCTGAAGAATTCAATTTGGATTCCGACCAGTTTGAAGATACCTTATTTGATATCAGCACTCGTGCAGGCCATACAACATGTACAACAGACAATCTATTAGAGAGTGTTCCTCAATCATCAGTTGCCAGTTTCCAAGGCAACCATCTCCTTGACAACCTGCCTTCACTCAATACATATCCCAATTCAAACGGAACAAGTCTTTCAACCTCATGTAACAATGATAGTCTTTCATTTGTTGGTGCTTTCAACCAACCACACAACCAAAGGAACTGGTTGGATGATCATGATCATCATCGCTATGACAACCAGACATTAGGAAGTGAATCTGGTTTCCATAACAATCATAGCAATGGCAACCAGATGTTTTTTAAAGCTGATAATGTTATCCATGGTAGCCATTCCATCTTTGATTCTATGCGAGGAGAAGTGTGTTCAAATGAAGATGTGATTGACTCTAGTTGTGACAGTCCGTCAGATGTTTTGAGGTGATGTTATTTATAGAATGACCTTGTGGTTTGTGTGTTGTACATAGTATTTGTGTTTCTCTTGGAATTAGGAATCGGGTATATTGACAGTAACAGTTTTTATTTAGGAAATACTATGCAGAAATATCAATATTTTTTACCATGTTTACCGAATCATGATGGGACTAGTAGTTAGTATATGATGTTTGAAACTAAGGGGCAATTTGACATTTCGTTTGTCAGTCTCTGATCTTTTCCTCCGATAAGAAACTGCGTGAAGATCTGAGAAACCCTCAAGTCAGGTAAAATTTTGTATAAGCCAATCCATGTTGAAGCTAACATTCTGGTATGAGTGAACAAAGCACTTACAACAGTATCTCTGATATCTGTATCTCAAAAAACGCACATGAAGAGGCAGTTTCAAATGAAAATGACAAAGGCCATGATTTGTATGATAATTTATACAACCAGTCAATTCTGAGCACCATGCATCTACATACTTTTACAGGTGTTATTGTTTACAAGTAGGAAGCGGTATGATGAAATGGTAACTCAGTGTTTTTTAAACTGTAGATGCATGAGTTATTGTAGTTGACCAACATGCTACTCCAACCTCCCTTATCTATCTCGACTGGCTGGTGTATGTCTGGATGGTGCTCGGAGTGGGGCAGATTCTTAGAGTTTGTCTTAGAGTATTGACACTGAGTGACCATGTGTAATGAGGGAAACACAGGATGTGAGGGAGTATTTGTGTCATCATGTACTGGCTGGTTTGACAACTTGTTGAAGTGAAGGAAATATATGCTTCCTTACTTCTTTTACATGTATTTGTGGATGGTCTGCAAAAATAACTGCGGCATGAAACTCGCAGTTTTCGCAAAACTTTCCAGATTTACAGTTATTGAAATCGTGGTCAAACTAACCGAATGAAAACATGTTTTGTAGCTCTTTGATTCTATATTTTACCTTCTATGTGTGATTTATTTACACCATGGCTGGGCCATATCAGGGCTTGTTGTACTTCACTGTGTCAGGAGATGTTATGTCAGTTGGTTCTGTAACGGTCCTGATGGGACCCCGTATATTTAATACTTAGACCCAATTGTCTACAGAATTGCAGACCGCCTCTGTGGATAGAGTGTCTCTAATGAGGCTGCATGTGTTGGCTCCTTGTTGTCATAATGTGTGTTTAGATTTACTTTTATTTGTCTGTGGTTCGATCCCCGGCCGTGTCATACCGAGAGACGTTATTAGATGGTGTTAGATGGCATTAAGGGGACAAAACAAGGACCGGATTTTTTGGGATAACATCGAAGACCCAGGTTCAATTCCCCATAATGGGTGCAGCCCATTTTAAGTGATCCTGTCTGTAATAATGCTTGAATATTGCTAAAAGCAACGTACTTACCATCACAGGAGTTACAAGTGTTTACATTTTCTGTCCGTTTTATTCAGTTCCAATTTGTAGCAAAACTGCATTAATATTTAGAATAATAATTGTGTTTGCCTTAATTATGGTGGATGCAGATGGCCACATATTCAGATCATTTATTTTTAAAGAATTTAAAAGAAAAATCTGTCAGCCAACCAGGTGTTGAAAAAAGAAATATTCAGGTTAGTGTTCTGACGATGCTTTTACTTTGTAGTATACATCTTTAGATCAGAAACTTTTCAATACAACATCAAAGAGTTGAAATGAACATATTTTTCAGTGGAGTGTATTAATTACAACTCTTTGCAGCCTTTTTGTTAAGACAATAAAGGCAACTGGACCTGACCTTATTGCAAGGCCTTATTGTTGCTTCAAAAAAGATCTTACTTTTAAGGGAGTGGTGGCGTAGCCTGGTGGTTTAAGTGTTTGCTCGTCTCGCCGAAGCACCAGGTTCGATTCCCCACGTGGGTACAATGTGTGAAGCATGTTTTTAGTGTCCTCTGTCATGATATTGCTGGAATTTAGTGATGTAAAACCGTACTCACTCATTCCTTATAACTAAGACCTTCATAATGCTATGTTAACGTGTAGGAGTAATGATACTCACAAAAATCACTTTGTGACAATACAACATCTTCGATGATACAGGGTATAAAAACATCATTGGATTATGATAAATATGCTGGACATATTTTCCACCAAATCTTTGTATCAGAAGTGACACCATCTTGTCCCACATCTTGACACACTCATGAGCAAGGGTAAGTAGATTGGGCAGCTCTGTAGAGTACTGTGTAAGTAAAATTGGGATAATAAAGCTCTGGTTGCAAAGTGGTCCAGGGTATTTATCTTACTAGAATGGAGATATACATGATATAACACCCTGGATAATGGAGGATGAAGATGGTAACAATTTTCATCATTAAGCCTCTATTCTTGGTGGACAGGGGAAATTGTGCAGCATTTTCAATTATTGTATGCGGGAACATGGTATCAATATCGATCTCTTGTACTTAATCTTACAAAAGAAATGATTTGCAATTTATTGCTGAATTTGAATATATGTAATTAAATGTCTTCCAGTGTTTTCATCTTGATGATGTTGGAGGTGGTTCTGTTCAATATTGTAAGTGGGATTTTTGTGTCTGAGGCAGTCTCACCAAATCATATAATTTCACTCCCATATGCCACACCTCCCTGCATGAAGATTATACTCTATAGAATGTTGCATCGGATAAACTTGGACCGTCCATGCAGGATGCAGATGTCGGCTTTCTACATTCAGCTTCATTTCTGTATGCCCTTGATTTGGAAATTATGAATTAAATGGAAGAAAACACTCAGGAAGAAAATATTCCGTCGTTTGTACAACAGTATAATGGCATGACCTATATTATTAACATTTGGAACTGTCATTGATTAACTGATCAGAAGATTCACGTGACGAGACCCCCAGTGGTGGTATTCTGAGGTCTTCATGCAGAGAGGAACTGTGTTGGAGTAAAAGATCTGATTTTAATGAGATTGCAGCTGTTGCCTCCATGTCATGGACGTGTCGCCTCCATCAGAGGAGGAACTGTTTGTATGAGGGGGAAACAAGTGCATTAGAAAAGGATGATAAAATTATTTTTTCATAATGTGTGTTTAGTTTTGCTTTTATTTGGTGGTGGTTTGATCCCTGGCCCTGTCATGACCATAGAGGATGAAATATGGTGTTTGTTGTTACCCTGCCTGACTCTTGCATCAAGGGGGTAAAACAATGACGGAGTCAGATTCATTGTACTATCTTAGTGGGTATTCATGGCATGGTATCTAAAGGGGCCAGCATTATAAATACGAACATAAGTCAGGACAAGTACAAGCAGACACACTCACACACAAGTGATGACAGATAAATTTACCCTATCTCACAATAAGCATTTTTCATTCTTTCGGTCATGGTGTGGAATCGCCCAAGAACAAAGTTTTCAGATAAAAACAAAATATTTCACACTTCCCAGCATCACCATGGTCATCACCTAAACCAAAGTAAACACTGTAAACACCTAACACGACCTGATCACCTGACATAACCGCCACACCAATCTCTTTCACCCGTGAAGATCAGGGGTAGAATAGCTCTTCAGCAACCCATGCTTGCCGTAAAAGGCGACTGAGCGTGTCGTAACGGGATCGGGTGGTCAGGCTCGCTGACTCGGTTGATGCATGTCGCCGATCCCAATTGCGTGGATCGATGCACATATCAATCACTGGATTGTCTGGTCCAGCCTCGATTATTTACAGACTTCCCTCATATAGCTGGAATATTGCTGAGTGCGGCGTTAAACAACAAACAAACAACAACCATTCTCTTTCTCATCGCCACTGTGTGGGCACGTAAATAATTATGGTTTGATTTTTGGGGCAATCATCCTCAGACATACATCACATATACAGATGTTTATAATGGGAGCGGACGAAGAGAAACGACCAGCTTGTCGCAGTTTGTGCAAGCGTGGACGGTGATGTTTTCTGTGCTCCCATTTATCGAAGGAAGGTTTTCAGAACTATATTTGAAGTGTCAAAAGCGCACCGTTGGTCGGCGATTAAAATCCAGGGATTCTGAACGGGACGGTCATCGCCCAAAAAGGCCAAAACAAGTTGCTAAACCGGCTGTTCACTCCAAGGTTACGCAACCAAGTCAGCGCGCCTGGCCACCCGATCCCGTTAGATGTCTCTCACGACAAGCATGGTTTGCTGAAGACCTATTCTAACCCGGATTGGCAGGTATATCGCTCACTCCCTCCACGAGAATTGGCGGGTATATCACTTTCTCACTCACTCTTTTGTCCCGAATTCGTGAACAACGCTTATTCGGGCAGTGTATATGTAAATCCATTACAAGGCTACATTGCCAGAAAAAAGCATTTTGATTCAGTGGTCGTTGTTCAGTCAGGTTTAATCTGACGGGCCTGTGATGGACCCACGCGGAGAGAGGTAAAGTCACAAATGTCAGTTATGACATTGGAAGCACAAAAAACAGTTAGCAAATGATTTTCTATGCTTTATTAAAACAATTTGAAACAAAAAACACAAACAAAGAAACGTAGTTTGACACAGTCTATATCGACATCTGAGAAGTCTGACATTCTGTCAATATCAATATGGAAGTTTGGTCTGGATAATCACACGCCCGACTGGTACAAACAGTATTTTTAGGTTGGGTAAACATTAGGCATGTCGCCATACACATATCCCCGGATACGGTTCGTATTGCCATACTTTGTTTACGATACGATACGTGTCACGATTTTTAATTCGCTGCGTGAATTTATATATTTCATCGGGCATAAACATTATTAAAAAGGCTTGAACCCTCCTGAATATCTGTATGTCATATTTCAATCAATTTTTATTTCAGATAAAAATGAGTATCAACACCAGAATGTAAAAGACTAGAACAGAACTAAAGCCTTAAAGGGCAAGTAAAGTCAACATAGCAACTTTGCAGATTTTAATACTTTAGGGATAATTAATCACAATTGCTTGGTCAGAAATATATTTGAAAAACGGAAACAGCATAAAACAGACGATAATAAACGAAAGGCGAAATCGTCCCCAAATTTTCGCCACTGAGGTCGTTCCACTTCCTGGCGTGAAAACGGGTTTTCGGCGTTTGACGCGCTGCGCTATTTCAACGATAATGAAGATCGGGCGGACGCCCAGTCTGCCTGCTTCTGTCCCGGTTTTTATAATACACTATGTCTTTTTTTCTGTCTGCTCATCCATTTGATTAGCGTGTCCACAACTTATGTAACCTTAGTAACAACACTGAGGATGCCTTGGTTATTTAATCTTGGGATTAATACCCGACAGGCGTTTATTGTGTGGAATAGTGCCGAGGCAGAAGGTGTTTTATCACTCAAACTTTTGGTAATAAACTTCTAGTTAACGATTGTTTTTTTTTGTTATTTCAATTATTCACAATGTCAAGATCACACATACAACAATGTATACAATTATGTTATTATTGTAGGATTAACAGAAATAGCAGAAACAGTATATGTATACTCTCTAAGCATCACAAGATAGATAAACGCAGCAAACATATCAACTAATGCATACAGTTGTCAATTCAATTTCAGTTTCTATATTAACTCAAACCACCAGCCGGTGGTATATGAGCAACGTAATAACAGACATATCTACAAATGTACAAAGTGATCAAACGGCAACAGTCGTTTACCTTAGTTCAGAGAGTATTATTTTTACAAATTTAGTTTTTTAAGATCGTAAGTTCTCATATTTGACATCAAATGTTTAAAGGAAATAATATTTGACCAATGTTGATATCTATTATAAATTAATGTTTTTCTTTGCTGATCAAAATATTCACATCTAAAGAGGTAATGGAACTTGCGGCTATGGCTGGGGAGGTGCAAAGCTTACATGTGCGATATTCGCGTGGGATGCCCTCCCAGCGGCCAGTCCCTATCGGCAAATTGTTATTAAGGTTCTGAATTTTAAAATTGGAGTACAGATTTCTGATAAGAGAAGATATTGTCACTCCTGTGCTGGTAGCTTTAGGCCACGCCCAAAATGGGTTTGTTATGGAGTTGAGGACTTTCACTTGGACATTGAAATACTTTCTACGAATATTATGAATTTCTCTCGCTTGGAAAATGACTAAATGTACCGCAAAAATTGATATTCGCAGCAAAATCGAAATCATTTCTTCACTTTACTTGCCTTTTAAAACAATGTAAATTTACAATGTACTGTAGATATGGCTTAAAATAATGATGATTAAATTGTTTATTAAAATGTATGAAACAACAGAGATATTCCATTGTTGTTTTACATTTTTCCATCAGTGAAACGATTCAGGATTAACATTTGAATCGATCCATACAGGATTAAAATTTGAGTCGATGAGGTAAGTGTGTATTGCGTATCGTATCGTGTTAGAATATTATCGATGCATCGTTGTATGAATCATGACATCCCCAGTAACTGTATACATGAAGAAGACAGCCCTTGTTTGTAAACGTAACAGATAAAGAATGATATAGTCTCTAGGTGTTGGAATAAAGTCAGATTGACACAGCGGTTCACTACTTTATTTCACATATAAACCATCTTTTGAAAGAACACTGCCCAACTTTCAATCCACCGACACCCAGACTGCCACAGTCTTGATCAACAGGCTGACCAGGAGCCCACTTCCCAGTGTACAGCACGCTGGTGTTGTCCCATTTGAATGACATCTCCCCCTTCCGCGTGCCATGTTTTTTCAGTCCTACCCAAACTTCTGAAGAGTAAAATACGAATATATTCAACATGTATTTGTTTGTTTGTTTGTTTTTATTGTTTAACGCCGTATTCAGCAACATTCCAGATATATGACGGCGGTTTGCCAATAATCGAGCCTGGACCAGACAACCCAGAGATTGACATCATGAGCATCGACCTACGCAATAAAGGCCCTGCAAATCCCCCACTCCCCCCGACTTGATTTCTCAATGTTTTATATAGTAACTACACATATGTTGATAACGCCGCACTCAGCAATGTTCCAGCTACATGACGGCGGTCTGTACAATATGAATCGGGGCAAGGCAATCTATCATTTGATATCATGAGCTACGAAATTGGGACAGAATGGCATGAATCAACCAAGTAAGCGAACGTGACCATTTGATCCTTTTAATCGCCTCTTACGACAATGCATGGTTTACTGAAGACCGGTTCTTACCCGGACCTCCAGGGGTATCCATTCTAGTCGCCTCGGGTCAAATATGTATTACTGGGACCTCTTCTTTCCAGGAATCCTCCAAAATGCAATGAACCCTTTACGGTATATGCCCATGTTTAGAAAATGGTTTTACACTCTTTTGTTTTTGCTCCCCTTACAAAAGCTTTAAATAAATATATACTAGCCACAAAAAGAAACTGCATACCAATAATGTAAAATATACGTATGTCAGTTCGAAATATATAATATCGAGCGAGCCAAATTTGGGATGAGTCCAACAATGCTACAGACCATCCTATGTGACGTCACGTACATCAACAGGATTACAGGAGGGAGCGAGTGAGTTTGGGTTTACGCCGCTTTCAGCAATAATCCAGCAATAACACGGCGAGGGACGCCAGAAATGGGCTTCACACATTGTACACATGTCGGGAATCGAACCCGGGTCCTCGGCGTGACGAGCGAACTCTTTAACCACTAGGCCACCCGACCGCCCCCAGGAGTACAGGAGAACCCCTGTTACACGTGCAGCATGCACCAGCTCGTGCAGGTGACCCTGGCCCCACAAGATACCTAGCCATTTAAAAGGCCATCGTTCAGACATTCCATCGTTCAACAAATGAGACATCTCAAGGGAAACAGGTCATGCCACGACCAACAACTGCCGAACGTCAGCACTCCATTAGAAT
Organism: Haliotis rufescens; assembly: GCF_023055435.1. NCBI lineage: Eukaryota > Metazoa > Mollusca > Gastropoda > Lepetellida > Haliotidae > Haliotis > Haliotis rufescens. The sequence goes on from NW_025963868.1 coordinate 21,686,678, forward strand.
GTTGCTTGGTGGACTGTAGGCATGGTGGCCAACCGCTTCCATTGCCACAGAAACGCCATTTCGTCGCTGATGTCTAAAACAATAATGACGTCCAAGATCCAAGGATGTTCACGTGTGACGACGCCAGCACAGGACCGGTGGGTACGTTTCACCCGTCTCCACAACGGACACCCGACAGACCACTACAAACACTACTCATTGGAAAGGAGTGAGTGTGCTTTTAACAGTATTCCAGTTATATCGCGGCGTGTCAGCTAAATGTAGGAGGAAAGCCCGAAGTGATGTAGGCCTAGACGTTTACCACTTCGGTCAAACCTACGAGCACGGGTATGGTCTTGACAAACCTAGAAACATAATCGGTGTGAACCGGGATTCGAACCCACATTCATAGGTTCCTGGCGTGCCCAAGGGAAGCTACTCTGTACAGCGAATTGCGGCGCCTTAGACGACTGGGCTACCCAGGCCCCCTCATTGGAAAGGGAACACTGTCCAGAAACGTTCTTTGATCACGCATGCTGCTGTGTTTGTTTCCGACGTCATGGACTTTACCCGGGCAATTTGTGACTACAGCTGTGCCTCAATGCTCTTTCAATAAATCTCCCATACAGTTGACCCTGTCTTGCCGTCTTTAATCAGTTACCTCGGTTTTCACCCGTGCAGTATCTCTTTGTGGATAGTATACATTTAAAATACCGTTACCGAAATTTTTCCTTTTCAGTGTTCTTAGTGTCGATATCAACCGCTGAATGACATCCAGTTTATCCGGAGAGTTGAGCTCAATGAGCTCCGAGCCTTCCCTGTGACACAGCATTCGGGCCTGGTTCCACGACGTGCTCTTCCTGTGGACCTTGAAGCAGAAGGGGTGGCTTGTGTTCGTATTGAAAGTGTAGCCGCTCGCTGCTTGGCACTTTGGGATTAGGTGTACGGTTGTGTCGCCTGAGAATAAACACGACTGGTATATACTGATATGGAGCGGTCGGCATCGGCACACGTTTGTACGGTGGCCCATACTTACGGTGAGATCATAAAATATAGAGGCATGCAGTGAAACATGATCTCACCAGTGGCGGGTATGGTCCCCCGTACTTTCTTTATATTCACAGAAAGTATATGGGACAAGTACGGTGGCCCATACCCGCCACTGGTGAGATCATGTTTCACTGCATGCCTCTATATTTTATCTGGCGGCCGCCAGATACTTTGGCTCATCAAGCAGGTGATACCTACTTTAGAATCAAAGCTCAATCTTACGGTTACAATCTCCAACCTGTCGATTGCCAGGGAACTGGTCCAGAAGTAATTCTGGTCACACGTGGTATGCCAATTTGAAACGAAATGTATCTGGCAAAATATAGAGGCCTACAGTGAAAAATGATATCCCTAGTTGAAGTATCTGGCGGCCCTCAGATATATAATAACAGGGGAAAATCACCTCTCCATTGCAAGTATTTGGCGGCCGCCAGATATATAATATAGAGGTATACAGGGGAAAATCACCTCACCATTGCAAGTATTTGGCGGCCGCCAGATAATATAATATGGGCCCCCGTACTTTCTGTATATTAGTATTTGCGCAAGGTAATCGCATTATTATTTTGTAGAGTATGGTTTTAGTGTATGAGTGCAAACAGACGAGGACAAAATACCGATCGTCAATGGTCCCCACACCGTTTTCCACTTTCTTGGCCATACTTATGTACATATTAAAGCCAAGAATCCTAAAACTTGCAAGGTAGTGGGATGGTGAAGTAGTCATGTAAAATATAGCTCAATTTCAGTAAAGAAAGAAGTGAAAAGAAGTTAGTCATATTACCTTGCTCTGTAATGTGTCTAACAATAGTACATAGTTTTAAGAAACATGGAATTGTATCATGTTCAGCCGACTGAAGATGGAAGATGGCGCACTTATCTGATTCATTAGTCGTAGGCTTTAAATGATACAACTTCAATATCCAACGTTGGGGAGTGCTGCAGTTTGCTGTAGGTGTGCCAAAAACCTTAGATGGTTGTTCGAAGTCTAGATTCGCCCCGATTATGCTCTAGGTATGTCAGCTCCATACCCGTGGTCGTGGGTTTCACCAAAGTAGGAAACAATTATCGCCTAGATCACGTCGGGATTTGCTCCCACATGGAGGCAACAAGCCTTGATATATAAGTGAGTGAGTGAGTGAGTTGGGTTTAACGCCACTTTTAACAGTATCATAGTTATATCACGGCGTGTCAGCTTAATGTGGGAGGAAAGCCCACGAGCACGGGTATAGTGTCTTGATATATAAAATTCTGGTCAACACAGCATTAAACCCAAACTGACTAACTCATTTAAAACCCCCTTACGGCATGTCAGGTAGTGCAGTTGTCCGTTCGCCACAGTTGACTGAAGAACCAGTCCATCCTTGAAGGCCAGGCAGGTTGATGAGTTGATAGCCGACACTTGGACGCTCGCACATGGGGGATCCAAGTAGCATTGCAAGACGCAGTTCAAGTGCCCGTCGACGTCATGCTTCCGCCACAGCAGAAATACGTCCATATCCTCTGCAAAGTTATGTCTCGATAACTCTACATCACATGCCTTAAAACAATTGTTCCCAAGTAGGAGAAAGGTAGCGACCCAATACAACATTGTGTTGACAGTTTTGAGTTTTGATTTAAACCAAAGCAATTTGACCCCGCTTGTCACAATCCAAACTACCTCTATTTGATTCCTAAGCCACACTGCATCAAATGAACGTCGACGGAATTTTTTAGGATGAACCATTTATCGAATATGGTGGATTAGATTTTTTAATTCATGAATTAATGAGACCTCAACTTGTTTTGCTTTGTAAATAATAGAAAGTAAAGTAAAGGGTAGATAAGATTCGTATATAAAACTCCGGCTGTTGGTGCTAGATTAGATTGTATACAGGCAGCTACTTTCTGAATCGTAAATCTTTAAAATACCACTCCATCCCCACCCCCACGACAATGGTGTACTGGCCATGACATGATGAGGCCATTTAACGACAATGGTGTACTGGCCATGATATGATGAGGCCATTTAACGACAATGGTGTACTGGCCATGACATGATGAGGCCATTTAACGACAATGGTGTACTGGCCATGACATGATGAGGCCATTTAACGACAATGGTGTACTGGCCATGACATGATGAGGCCATTTAACGACAATGGTGTACTGGCCATGATATGATGAGGCCATTTAACGACAATGGTGTACTGGCCATGACATGATGAGGCCATTTAACGACAATGGTGTACTGGCCATGATATGATGAGGCCATTTAACGACAATGGTGTACTGGCCATGACATGATGAGGCCATTTAACGACAATGGTGTACTGGCCATGATATGATGAGGCCATTTAACGACAATGGTGTACTGGCCATGACATGATGAGGCCATTTAACGACAATGGTGTACTGGCCATGACATGATGAGGCTATTTAACGACAATGGTGTACTGGCCATGACATGATGAGGCCATTTAACGACAATGGTGTACTGGCCATGACATGATGAGGTCATTTAACGACAATGGTGTACTGGCCATGACATGATAAGGCCATTTAACGACAATGATGTACTGGCCATGGCATGATGAGGTCATTTAACGACAATTGTGTACTGGCCATGACATGATGAGGCCATTTAACGACAATGGTGTACTGGCCATGATATGATGAGGCCATTTAACGACAATGGTGTACTGACCATGGCATGATGAGGCCATTTAACGATAATGGTGTACTGACCATGATATGATGAGGCCATTTAACGACAATGGTGCACTGGCCATGATATGATGAGGCCATTTAACGATAATGGTGCACTGGCCATGATATGATGAGGCCATTTAACGACAATGGTGTACTGGCCATGGCATGATGAGGCCATTTAACGATAATGGTGCACTGGCCATGATATGATGAGGCCATTTAACGACAATGGTGCGCTGGCCATGATGTGATGAGGCCATTTAACGACAATGGTGTACTGGCCATGATATGATGAGGCCATTTAACGACAATGGTGCACTGGCCATGATATGATGAGGCCATTTAACGACAATGGTGCGCTGGCCATGATGTGATGAGGCCATTTAACGACAATGGTGCACTGGCCATGACATGATGAGGCCATTTAACGACAATGGTGTACTGGCCATGACATGATGAGGCCATTTAACGACAATGGTGTACTGGCCATGATATGATGAGGCCATTTAACGACAATGGTGTACTGACCATGGCATGATGAGGCCATTTAACGATAATGGTGTACTGACCATGATATGATGAGGCCATTTAACGACAATGGTGCACTGGCCATGATATGATGAGGCCATTTAACGACAATGGTGCACTGGCCATGATATGATGAGGCCATTTAACGACAATGGTGTACTGGCCATGGCATGATGAGGCCATTTAACGATAATGGTGCACTGGCCATGATATGATGAGGCCATTTAACGACAATGGTGCGCTGGCCATGATGTGATGAGGCCATTTAACGACAATGGTGCACTGGCCATGATATGATGAGGCCATTTAACGACAATGGTGTACTGGCCATGATATGATGAGCCTCCCCGATGCACCCGAATGTTTATGGGCTGTCCCTCAAGAATGGTGGCCTGGACTTTGCAATCACAATGGATTCTCTTCATAAAGTTAAAAACAAGTACTCTGAAATGAAATAATGCATCATTCAAAACATATTCATGAAGATATGTCCTCAACTTTAAGGTCGTGATTCAGAGTGGGCACCTCCATGTTTATACAAAGTGGTTGGTTGTTTGTTTGTTGGGGGCATGATACCCACACGCGTGGTTTAGCTATTAGGTGCTCATACGCAATGCCGCGGCTTGCTGACATCAACATATTCATGCTGTGGGTATGCTGCAAACAGGAATGGCGCATAACGAAGTAACCTGTTATTTTAATGTTCAGCGAAACACAACTTCATCCCTAAGGAAACCTTATCTACAGCAGGGCAACACTCATGACTTACCACGGGCCGGTCGTCCGCGTGTGAGGGTCACGTCAATAAGACAACCATATTCGGTTGGTGCATCTACGGATACGATACCAAACTGTCACATTAACAGCTCGGACAGTTCCTGGCTTGAGACCAATTAGTGACAGAACACAACTTACGGCCCCGACGTCCAGTGGTATGGGGTGACATCACAAATCACAGGAGAACCAACTCATCATTGTTAATGGCAATGTAATGGAATTCTCTACCATATTTAGATCTAAGCATAAAGATTCAGAGTGACAAAAGCTCTTCACACGACTGTTTGCCATTGTCAACTTTCCCTTCATGTCGAGAAACCTTTGGTGTCTACATTTCACAACTTTTAAAGAACATTCGAGTATGGTCTTTCTACGGAGATTTCAAATATATTAAGATTTCGTCATACGACGCTTGCTCAGAAGTTGTCAGAACAAAGTTACAACATTAAAGACCTCAGCAAAGCTTTCAAAAGGTTTTATGGTAGACATGTGGAGGACATTTCTAAATTAGACGCATCGGTGACACACATGATGTCCGATGCTAATCCCGTTTTGTCTTTTGCCCTATCGTCCCGTGTGTTTTCAGGTGAACAGTTGACTGGTCTTTGCATGTGTTTGTGACTGGTGCCAACGGTGGGGCAGGATACACTCAACTTCAAGAACATTTTTGTGTCATAATTGTGTGGTCGTGATTCATAAATATGATGCAGTCAGTATCGTACAATCCACTCCTGCTGGAGGCTGTTTCTTTCTATTATGGGGATGTTGTTTTGTAGCTTTTAATATCAAAACTTCGGCAACCCCTCAAAACACTGCAAACAAACAATTGTTCTTAAGTATTAGGTCAAAGGGTACGAAACGTTTTCTGACAGTTTTGAGTCCTGCTTTAAACTGAAACAATTAGACCCGGTTGGAAACATTCAAAACCAGCTAATTCTGCTTGATACCGCTTTCGGTTGAATTATTTAACTATTTGGATGAGTTTCAATATCCATGACCTACTCATTTATTCTGAACATTCTGCATTTATATTGTCTAGTCAGGAGAATCAAAGAACGATAAGAACGGCGATCATTAATCATTGGCTGGTGATAACGTGATGGCTGATCACCCGGATGAAGATGTTTTAGTGGCATAGTCTATCTAAAAGACTGGGACCAAGCGGTGTAACTTTATAACGTCTAAATAATTTACACAATCAGTAAAAAACAGTTGCCCTTTCTAATCCGTCTTGACCTTAGTTGTGCTTTTAATACGATTGAACACAACAAGCTGCTGGGTCGATTGGAGATGGAAATCGCTGGGTCGCCTCTAAGTGGTTGTAATCCTATGTGTCCAACGGACAGTATATGGACCAGTGCTATTTACTCTTTACACCAAACCACGTGGTATTATTATCTTCAACGCCATCTTAATGCTCACGACTCCGAGCTCACTAACATGGTCAGCGCCGTGTCCCTCAGTCGCGACATACAGAAGGTTGCTGGGACCACATCAAAGCATGGATGACTTCCAACATGTTGGAGTTAAATGGCGACAAAACCATTGGTTCAACGCGCAGAAACACAAAAACCGAAGATGAATCCATCAGAGTTGGTACTACACAAATCTCACATACGAACATGGTCAAAGACATTGGTATTCTTGATACGGAACTCGGCCTAGAAAAAGCATATCAATTACATCTCCAATATATATATATACAGTCAAGTCCCGTTAATCCGACATTGTTGGTTGAAAACGAAATAAGGTAGTATAAACGTTCGTGATCGAAAATTGGACAACAACACGATAGATAACGATACGAACACGTAGGAAAATGAAAAATGAAATATTCATATTGTTCAGTTACGTTTTCTTATCGGTAGCGAGAACTTATATCCGATTTTAATGAGATTGAGGTAATCTAGGCATGTGATTAATCCTGTTTTGTTTATTTAAAGCAGTAATTGTTTATTGTTAAGAAAGTTTATCTCAGCCTTTGAAATATGCAGCTACTCGCCGACTCGTCTCGCACCAAAAAACGGGGCTGTGTACTCGCGGGCAGATGGACATGGAGTACGCTGATCGCTGATTAACGAGACTGATTAATGAGTGATTTCAGCAATTCGTTGCAAATTAGGTGTGTCGGAGTGCGAGACTGTCGGATTAACGGGTCTAAATAGCACTGATTAAATCGGTTCCCATCATTTGTTTCGGATAAAGCATATATTTATACAGTCAAGTCTCGTTAATCCGACAATCTATATATGACCGGGATGTTAAACCATTTAACTTATCATTATTGGATATTTGAGCCAATATTCGTCGCAACCACCATAATGAAATAGTGCCTGATGTTTATTTTCGCGGCTATAACTCCTAAATAGACCATTTGTTTGTTTGTTGCATAACGCCGGACAGCAATATTCTAGCTATATGACGGCGGCCTATAAACAATAGCATCTGAATCACACAATCCAGTGATCGACATTGTAAACGACGCGGTCGGGGTACGTTGACACACAATCAACCTCGTCAACGAACAGGCACCCTGATCCTTTTGGTCGCCTCTTAAAACCAGCATTAGTTCCTGGGGACTTATTCTAACCCTGGCTCCCCACGGGTCGGACTATGGGACTCAACATAGTCAGTGAGTGTATGTCCTCTTTTGTCCGCATTTAAGTAGGGTTCATTTTCTGTACTGTTCACACATACCATAAGAATAGGTCATGTCTGGTAGTCTGTCTGGCATGTTTTTTTTATTAACAGGTAATGAAACCAACTCATGAAATTCACAAAGTCCAAAGTGTTCTTTTTTTGTATATACAAAAAACACATGACCGCGAGGTATATCCAGGTTTGTCAGCACCATTCCCGTGGGTTTTGCCAAAGTGGTAAACGTCTCAGTCCTGCATCACTTCGGGCTTTCCTCCCACATGAAGCTGACACGCCGCCATATATCTGGAATACTACGGTTATAACAAACTCAAAGGGGCCCCTTATTTTAGTTTGTTGTAACAGTAGTTCGTTATAAACATATATACAACATATATACAGCAATTAGCTGGGACCCAAAAAACAGTTCGTTATATCCGCCAGTTCATTATAAGCGTGTTCGTTATATAAACGTAGTTTACTGTACTGTTAAACGCGGAGGTACACTCAACTCGCTCAGTCACACACTAATACTCGCAAACCTGTTTCATATGAAATTAAATGCATGTGATTTGTTACTTTTGGTTTTACCGTTTTTTTTGGCAGGATTTAATATGATACAAAAATTGTAAATGCCCTCGTCACAATGTGGCTGACATACTGCAGATCTGACCTAGAATTTTAACTCTCTCAATTAAAGAGATCATATTAAACCGCAACTCACTGACCTACTCTTGGCATTGTCTTACGCCGGAAACCGAAAGAACATGTTTGTTTCCACTAAATGGGCTATAATACGCAAACCAGTCCAGTATATAACGTCAACGTCGGAATAACTAATAAGAAACATACAAATTTATGGGGCGGAGTGGGCAAGTGGTCAAATGCGCCAGACTAGCGACCGCCAGGTGATGTGACCGGGTTGTAATTCAGCCCTGGATCCAACAATGTTTACAGGTCCTTACAGTGTTGTCAGTACACCTAGTGTACAGTACATACACACTGTGCACTCATAGAACCCACTCGTCCAACGGTTGATGACCAGATGGTTGAAACACGAATACGTACATACACCCGAAACACTAGCGTTAAAACGTGAGTTGTCACCCTGGGCAAGTGACTTAGTTCAAATGTGCCCCTGTTCACCCTGCAGGGAATGAGATATGTGAGAATTTGAGGTAAAAAACCCTATAGCGCCCGTAGCTTTGGTTGTATACTCCCGAGGGAGTTGAGAATGATAACTGGAATGCAAACGGATCAACTGGTTGGGGAACATATAAAACCGCATTTGAACAGATACAGTAGTTCGTTATTTTAGTTCGTTATAACCGTAGTTCGTTATAAGCATATAAACAGTCAACATCTATACAGCAAATGGCCGGGACCAAAAAATAAGTTCGTAATATCTGTCATTTCCTTATATGCGTACTGTAATACAGTAGTAGCTGGATACCAGCGGAATAATAACAATAATTATAATGATAATGATAATAATAATAATAATGATGATAATACTAATAATAATGGATAACAACTTCTGGTTTATTGCATTTAGCGAGGGTTCGATGTAGATTCAAGCTGTCGTGACTACAACCAAGCTTTGGGAGGCTATATGCATTACATTTAATGGATAACAAATAGCACACAGAGAGTTGGATGACGCCAGATGTATAACAGGAATAACGAATGGCGCACAGGTAATGAAGTCTGATATAAAAGGATTAAAAATACCATAGTTGTTGTCCATGTGTTTTCTCATTTACCGACCAACTTCTAGAATGCAGATCAAACAGTTAGAGAATAACAAGTCTCGGGTATCCGTCGACACAGATTCCACTGGACGGAAAAAGCAAAATGGTCGTGAAAAAATATATGTGTTTATTCATGCTGTTTGACATTAAATTCACATTGTATAAAATGAAATACAAATCACGTGTTTAAAATTTGTGTTATATCTACTTACATATATACATTCAAAAATAATTTATAACATTGATTTAAGCGTTAGAGCGACCCGGCCAAGACCCATTGTACCAAGGCAGCCTTTAGGGGATGTTTGAGGTGGTGTCAAAGCCCTGAACATATTCTCACTCACTACTCCCAATGCGTGCATGGGTGTCGCGAAGCTGCGTGGTTCGACCCCCTTATCGCGTTGTTAAAAAATACGCTAAATGAGGGTACTTGTTACCCTGCCCGGTAAACGGGGATAAGACCGGGGAATCCATGTTAAACTGCGAGATGGTATCTCAGCGGTCTGAGGCTATATTTTATAGCCGACGTAAGTACCAGACTGGTACAAGCAGCCACACACGCACGTGCAGGTACATGTCGTTATTTAATGCAATACTCTTGAGCGTTTAGCCCCATTTCACCTCAACTCGCCGCGTTTGTCGTCAATGCTGATTATGTAACTCCATATATCTCTGCTCATGCTATCAACCACCGGTTTGCCTGTCCGAGACACGGTAATTTACAGGCAGAAGTGAATTTCATGATAGATTGCCGACTGTGAGGTGAAATAAACTCCGCCTACAAATTAGATGATAGTGACCCGTGGTTTCTCAGCACGAAAGTGGTAAATGTCTAAGACCTGCATCATTTCGGGCTTTCTTCCTAGTTTAAGCAAACACGCAGTGATATAACTGTAAGACTGTTCAACGCAACGTTAATCACAATTCAATTCCCTCATTCTGATCAAACGATCTAAGGAACGAGTGAGGATTTACGCAAGTATTAGCAATATTCAAGCAATATCACGCACCGTACGCCTGTAGGGAGTCGAACCCCGGGTCTTCGACGTGAAGAGCGAACGCTTTAATCACTGGACTACCCCACCAACCCTTACACGATCGTTTCCAGAAGCAAACTGATTGCAGAATATCTCTGCCGGGATCCAAAGCAGGTAGGTTTACTAATTATCCGCATGCACGCGACGTTAAACCCAATTTCACCTCACCTCACCGATAATCATAGGGAAAATATCGGGTGTTCTGTTACTTTTTTTGAGTAGTATAGTTCTCTGAATATAAATTGCCTGTTACAAATAATTGCCACACATGCTGCACTTCAGTGGGTACTCTTAACCAACCAAGATTCTACGCAGCCTTAAGCTTCAGAACACGTTTATCCAGCTATTGTCAGCAGGATCCGCATTTCTTCTTCACCGCACGTATACCGATGGAGAAAATAACTCAGAAACTGAGGGGCAATAGAACGTATACCGTGTTTGTATTTTATGTTGAAATTGAAACAACTGCTGTTAGATTGGTAATATGTGTTTAACCATCGCCCATACCTTAACAAGTTTGTAAAAAGTAATCCGTGTCAGGGTAATGTTTGTGTAAAAATATATTGGTTCAATGAAGACGGGGGTAAGAAATACATCTGCAACCACATGACATCTTCCATGTGTTTAAATGTTGTAAATTTGTGCGGGAAAATGCATTTCGTTTTTATAATCAACGATAACATGTCTGAGATACTCATCAAGAGTTGCGTATATTTTTCGATGGTGGGTAAAATTAAACAAACAAGACATGGTTATTCGATCGTTTTGTATTTCATACTAGTATCATATATGTCGTTTGGACCTTTGTGGTTTTTCAGCGACTGTTTTCAGCCTGGTAACGTATTGACAACGTTTGAAACGTTTTGGTCAAATCCAGTTTTCAAGTGTATACTTTCTACTGCCCGGCAGTTGACGTACTGTGTCACATGAACAAACCACGTCACTTTGTACAATGCTAGCATGTGACGTGATCACTACATTGATCACCTATCTCTGGTTATCTACACGCTATCACATCCTTGCCTCGTGTCTGTTCCCCCATGTAATTTGATCGGTCGTTGTTGAGACGTCAACATTGTTCGAGTTGATGTTGCCGGAACTTACATGCAACAAACACAATACACACTGCTGAAACTCAGTCAAACACCACGTTTCTGGAAGCTAATTAACAAAACGTGATTCCACAGAGCGATCTTTCCACTACGACTATCGTCCGTGTTACAATGGGTGGTTAGATACATCTTGGCTCTGAGAAATTTCGCTTTGTGAAATTGGGGACTTGACACCTGGGCCCACTTAAACAAAACGAACACTGAGGTACAGCTGTATTCTAGCGTAAGCTGATAGTGGTAGTGGAGCTATGGTGGCTTTGGAAAAACGTTGCACCATATACGCCTAGCTTGAACCCATTCGTATGTCCTTCCACAACAATACGCCAAACACATCAGTTTACAAGTGGTTTAAAGATTTGGATCTGGCGGGACTTCTTTAACATGTACCACTGGCCAAACTGGTCAATGTCCATAGCAGACGGAAGCACCAAGTCATCGTCACTGTTGAGAACAACACCCAAAAATTGCCCTGTTTGACTCAGTCTGTGAACCTCCTTGATTCCCGATAGAACCACGTAGATCCGGCCCTGTTTGTCACACGCCACCCCCGACGGCGGGGTCCCTGCCGGCGTCTTCCACTGCCACAACGTCTGCCCTGTGGGGGTGACGCACGAGATCACCTCCCCGTAACGGTCTGAAACGATGATACTCCCCGTCGGCGTCGTCGCCATGTACCAGCTCATGGAGTAGAAGGAGCTGTCAACCTTGGTCTTAAACTCCTTCAAGATGGACCCCGTGGTTGTAACGACACTGATCTTGTTTTTGTTGGATATTGCCAGAGTATTTGGGTTGAGGGCGGCGATCCCGAGATTGTTGATGGTTGTCTTGATTGTCGCGACCTGCTTCAGTTCTGGGAATACAGTCAGTACCATCACCTGGTACGGGTCGCTACAGCTGACTCCGACTTTTGTTGAGTCAAGTTTGCACAGTCGTGTCGGGTTTCCGTCTAATTTGATTGACTTTTGGGTCTTACCTCCCTGCTGAACGTAAAGAACTACAACTCGTTTGTTGTTGTAGTCACTAACTACAACGATTTGAACCTTAGATTCACGAAGAACAACGACGTCTTGGTATTCAGGTTCTTTGTCACAGTCGTCCTTCGTGGGGGTCAAAATGGCGACCAGTTGAGGACGCTCTACTCCCCCCGATGTGGATGTTTGGGGTAAGATAGTCTGGACAGGCTTTTGCGGTGGCTGGGGTGCTTTCACCGTTTTAACCGACTTGATCTCTTTGACCACTTTGGCCCCTTTAACCTCACTGGGCTTTGGTGTTTCGGGAGCAACATCAATATTCTCTTTGTCCGCATTGGAAGAAGACACGCCAGTTTCAATATCACAAAACACCAGTGAATCGAATTTGATGATACTCTCCTGCTTCAGAGTGAGTTCTATCGTAGCAAGATTGACACTGGTGGCACTATTCACTGCTTTCTTAAACTGGGCTTGCGCTTCATGGAATTTCTCCACCTCGCCCTCAGAAGTGTCCTTGACAGCTATAGAGGTCAATCTCTCGCCCACCTCTATCTGGGAGTTGATCTGATCAATAAGCTTCTGCTTGCTGAGCCAACTGCGCGACACAGTGTCCTTTCGTTGAACACAGAGCTGATTCAGGCGTTGTTTCAGTGCCTCTTCCTTTCTCTGAATCTTCAGCCTGATGGTAGAGAAGACGTCCGCGATTTGATGCGAGATTTCGTCCTGGTCCACGCTGATTCTGGACAGAGCCAGCTTGTCCAACTCGATCTTGTCCTGAAGGGTGTTCTCGCTAGATCGCAGGTCCTCCACCAACTTGTTCAGTTTTTTGACGTCCTTCACCACGCTCCTCTCTGTAACCCATCACACACGAACCAGTTAGTATTAGTCACAAATATATTGGCATATGTCTACATGAAAACTGTGATGCGCATTAATGAAAAATATAAAGACTTGTTAAATCAGCTTCTATTGGATGATCAAGTCACAATACCTGTTCATACGGTGACATGCATTATTCTGTCGTCACCAGACTCTATGGCATTCGTGTCCAGCCATGGATATTCCAGTCGTCCAACGCGCCCCAATTCGCCGTTCAGACTTACGTCCCTTAGATGTGCAAGGAACATGTGATCGTGAGTTGGAATCCCTAAGATTATTTTTCTAAAGAGCTGATGTGAGATTGGAGTTTCTGAGTCTGCACGTATGGAAAATCTTCACTTGCTTCATTTAGGGCTATAGCATTACACTAGGGATGCGCGGAAGGGAAAATAACATGTTTCGGGGACTGTGAGACGGACTTAGGTCAAAGAGAAAGTCTCGACACAAATTATCTCCCTTCTCACACTGCTGCATATCTATCATGGTGAATTAAAATAACAAGACATTTCTCCTAATCCAAATTCAGCAGATAAAAGCACCAGTACACGTTCAATCCTGAAAATAGGTTTTGAGTGTTCTGATTCCGACAATCATATTATCATACGAAATGCAGCTATAACGAGCTTGAGTACACATAGGGCTTAATATACGCATGGTGTATTTGATACGCGAAGCTAGAACCCTGGGCATGTTTAGAGCATCTGGTATGTCAGTCTCTGTCTTGAAGGCATTGGTATAGTCGTAGTGAACAATCGATGTTTCCTTTACAGTTTTGTTTTTTGGTATGAACGACATTGTTTTACTCAATGTTTGTTTTGGTACCCTAGTCTTCATTGAAAGCAGAGTACTTCACGGTTATTCTTTCAAATATTTTATGTTTTCATTCAAACTTTTCAGTTTGATAATACGAAATCAACCATTAAAGCTTTTGAATAATATTCAGTACCAACACAATTGAATGATGACGTAAGGCATTTGTATTTTCTTTCGGTAAAGTGTTTACCTAATTAGAAAGTGCATGTATTACCGCTGTTGAAAGAACATATAAATAAGAATATACGTCACCATTCGATTGTTTGGGTATTGAATATGTATTGTCCCCCGGTAATGCGTTTACCTAATACAAAAGTGCGTGAATTGTTTCTGTTGAAAGAATACATTAAGACCCCTATCTGTCTCTTTAATCCGTCTAATTTAATATTTAAATCACAATTACAATTAAAGCAAATTTGTTTTGTTTTCAGCAATCCGGAGCAGGTGTTTTAGAACACTGACCCTTCCAGAAATATTATTGCTTCGATTGCCAGAGTGAGTGGATGCTGTTTGACAGCATATTTAAGCTGTATCACGGCGGCCTGTAAATAACCAAGTCTTGACAAGTAAAACCAGTGACTGAAAGCATGAACGACAATCAATGGTATGAGTGAGTGAGGATTAACGACGGTTTGGACCGTATTTGACGGTTACATGACGTTGTCGGCCAGATGTGATGTAGGGCTTAGACGTTTACCACTTTAGTGAAATCATTGAGGACGTTTATGGTGCTGACAAACCTAACATAACCTGGGCGAACCGGGGTTCGAACACATGAGAATAAAGCATGGGTGTATCGTTGACAAACCAGAAACATAATCAGGGCGCGTCTGGGATTCGAACCCATGAGAATAAAGCATGGGTGAATCGTTGACAAACCAGAAACATAATCAGGGCGTATCTGGGAGTTGAACCTATGAGAATAAAGCATGGGTGAATCGTTGACAAACCAGAAACATAATCAGGGCGAAGCTGAGATTCGAACCCATGAGAATAAAGCATGGGTGAATCGTTGACAAACCAGAAACATAATCAGGGCGTATCTGGGATTCGAACCCATGAGAATAAAGCATTGGTGTATCGCTGACAAACCAGAAACATAATCAGGGCGTATCTGGGAGTTGAACCCAAGAGAATAAAGCATGGGTGAATCGTTGACAAACCAGAAACATAATCAGGGCGTATCTGGGATTCGAACCCATGAGAATAAAGCATGGGTGTATCGTTGACAAACCAAGAACAAAATCAGGGCGTATCTGGGAGTTGAACCCACGGTCATAGGTCCACGGAAAGGGTTATGCATGAAGACGGCCATATTACTACACACCTTGCTCAATTTGAAATATCTCCTCCAGCATGCCGGTCAGCTTGAAGTCCGTCCTGAACTGGGACGACCATTTGTCCGGCGGGGCAGCAGCATCCGGCATCAGTGTATGGGTGTTGCACATGGGACAACCGAAGCCTTTGTCATCCCGTTTAGCCTGGATGTGGTTCTCTAAGCAGTGCTCACAGAACGAGTGCATGCACGGCAGTGTCTTGGGGCGCGTGTACAGCTCGAAACATATGCTGCACGTCAGGTGCTTGTCCCGGATCCTGTGGGCCGTCGCCATCCTGATGCTGAATATCTGGAAGGGAAATTGCTGTTGTGAATTATGACGTTAACTCCTGAATAAACTAGGAATGCTGGGAATTTACGCCTGGGGTTAAGACATGAGACAAACTATGTTTAACTATTTTATGATGAAACCCAGACCAGATCAGCAATCATAGGTGAGTCGAACCTAATGTTCGTACCCATAATCAGTGGATCCTGGCATGGGTAAGGGGACGAAACTCTACACAGTGAGTTTTGCGGTGCCTTTGGCCACTGTGTCCCCCGCCGTGATCGTTTAACAGTATTGCTAACAGTTAGTGAAGATCCGGGGGTAGAATAGATCTTCAGCAACCCAAGCTTCGTAAAAGGCTTATGATTGTCGTAAGAGGCGCTGACTTGGTTGATACATGTCATCGTATGCCAACTGCGTAGATCAATGCTCATGATATCAATCACTCGATTACTTACAGACCTCCGTCATAGCTGGGATATTGCTGAGTGCGGCGTTAAACAACAAACAAACAAACGAAATAAAGCTAACAACAGTAAACACAGTCACTCGCCTGAACGATTAATGAAAACCACATGCAATATCCCAGCAATATCACGGCGGGGGCACCAGAAATGGGTTTTACGCATTGTACCCATGTCGGGAATCGAACCAGGCCATACGCTTAACCACTAGGCTGTTCCCCGCATGCCTGTCGCGACAGTGTATAGTAAGTAATATGGTCACAAATGCAGTTAATGCTCGTACGAAATCAGTCGTGACAGACGGGTTGTGCAGATTACTCGGGGAAATATTAATGTCCTCAAAGATCAAGAAGGGTCTAGTTATAAGGTTGGAAATGGCACATACACGTATTTTCAATTATTTACTTCGTGAGCGGGCCTCTCCCCTCCTCCCCCTCTGATGGCACAGACAACCGACACTGTCTACACTGTCTACACACGGCGACCTATTCATCCCACAGGGTGTATATACCCCCACAAAGGAACGCTTTGTCTGGTGTCGGTGAACATGCGACCCAGTGTTCGGCACATAGTTCAGTTAATGGTTATATAACATAGTTCTGCTATTTACTGAAATGATGTCAACTAATATGAACAATTCACACGCTCATGCTCAAAAGTTTTCTCACACACGACAGCCTAAAGAAATGCAAATTGTGACCTTCTCGTCCTGACCTCCGTCTTATCGGTAATATTTCAGCCATATCGTGACGAGCAACTAAAATGAACAATTCACACGCCCATACTCAAAAAGTGGTCCCAAGGACATGCAAATTGTGACCTTCTCTTGTTGGGTCACGGGAAAGTCCTCTAGGAAAATAGCACACACACGCACGCACGCACGCACGCACGCACGCAAGCACGTACACACGCACGCACACACACACATATATATATAGAAAGAGAGCGAGAGAGAGGGAGGAGGGGTGTAAACTAAGTATGAAGTCTATAATTCATATAATTCTATGAACGTATTAATGCTTAACAGCAAAACGCTATTTTTTACTCCCATGTCTGATTTTATCACTTCATGTTGTTATCGTGAAATGTATGCTTTTTTAACTATTCACGACATGAATAAAACAGTGGTGATATCAAAACACAATTTGTTTTATCTTTATACTTTTATCTTGAAGTTGACATTTTCCCACACGTCTGACATGGCTGTGAAAGTCCAGTCCAATGTAAACCATTCTCAATTACTAGTATGTATCTTTATATCCAATTATCATGTTAATCAGTATTCACCAATAAAACATCGTAAGTAGACATGAGTAAAAACATGACGACACTCAAAGTCTAACCAATGTCGAATTTAAGCAATCAAAGCCCCGTGGCGCAAAATCCAAGCTATGAATTTCCAAGCTTGAAGCGAGAGTGGCACTTTGCTGTTTTTATCAAATGGACGTGCTCAAAAGTGATTGCTGCTTGCCTGATAATGTACATGTCAATGTCACAATTGTTACTGATTATTGCCGACGAAATACATTTTTAATTTGCCATCGCATAAACATTCTGGGCTCTTAGTTCCTTGTGTATGCAATCGTATTGTACGTATCTATAAAACTGTTACTTGATCTGCTTGGATGGTCATGCCTCGTTATCTCGAATGTCCGGATATCGCGAAGTTACAACACGGTCCCGATAAGTTCGAGATAACGGGGTTCGACTGAAAATCACAGGTATTGTGACTGTTAATTAGATGATGAGATGATTTATACAGGTATTATACTGGTTATGGCTTATATTTTATCACCGGTATTGGAATTTGTATAGGTAGATAGGTGTGTTTATTATTGGTAGATAGGTGAGTTTTTTTAATTGGTAAATATATGGTCTGTTATTTGCAAACAGGTGGTATATTAGTAGTATTGCCGGGAAAAAAGGTAGTATAGCATCAGGATTGATTGTTGTGGTTGAAATAATTGAAATGGTAGTTGCAGACGTAGTAGAAGTTGTTGTTGTTAATAATAATAATAATAATAATAATAGTGTTTGTCTAGTCCTAACACTGCAAACGTAAGGTCCAAAACACAACTATGACACCCGTATCAAATATATCACCATCGAATGACCACTTCTTGTTTGGTTAATACTTAGCCATCATCAAACATGGGTGTATACTTTTCTCGTCCGGCAGTGTACATGGATACCTTTTAATCCGGGCGCATTAATCCCAGTGAAATCGTCGGGATTAACAGATTTCGGGATGAACGAATCATGGGTTGGAATGTCCCTTTGATTATGTATATAAGTCGCTCGAGTGTGGCGTTATGCGGACTCCTTTCAGCCCGCAACGTTAACAGAAGGATTCAACAGAGACAGGCGTCCATCAAGTAATAACCGAGTTGAGACTGCTAAAACTTGTCCGACTTGGCCTGATGAAGAATTGCCTCTGAATGCGCTGCAGGCTGTTTCTGAGGGCCATGTTCGTTCAACAAAGCTCGTAGCGCTAAGACGACCGTAACTCCCATAGTTTTAACATAAACTTAAGACAGATATAGTGCTACGATCGCTTTATGGAACGGGGCCTAGTATCTACAGTCGTGGTTGGACTGTACAAAATCTCCCTAGCGCTGCGACTCTCGTAACTACGTGTGTTACAGATGACGAAAGTACGTTGTTGGAATATCAGCGAGGCCCGGCCCTGTTGATCTCGAAACTGTTCCTCTTTAACCAGCAAGGTCATGATAATGTGATATATCTGCCTTTGCAAAGACCGCTTAAGTGGTCTAGTGGTTAGAGCGTCGACCGAGAGAGTGGACGGTCGGTTCGATCCCCGGTCGCGTCAAAACAAAACATGTTAAAGCTGGTCTCGGCCTGACGCTCGGCATTAAGGGGCTAAAACAATGACTCGGCTCGGAGTCAGTATACTGTGTCTGAGTGTTAAACTGGGTATTCATGTTAAACTGCGACATGGTATTTCAGTGGGCTAGCACTATGTAACCGGCACTACTCCGGAGTGGTAGACCACCCCATCCAACACCAGACATATCTTAAACCTATTTCACTTAAAGCCTTTTCAACATAGGAAATCCATTTACAGGTGTAACTATCTGTAACCTTGTAACCACATGATCATAAACCTCATTAAACCGGAAACCTTGTCTTCCGAACAGTCATTGTTTGGGGAGGTTTATGTATGGTAAAAAAGCATAAGTAATAACCAATTATTCGATAATCGGGAAATTCGTTTATCCGGACAATTTAACTGGAAGCGGTACTGTCCAGATTAACGAGGTTTCATAGTATGCAATAAAATAAGCAATAAAATAAAGTTTTGAAGAATTACCTCAATAAGTTTTGACGAGAATGTTTTCCGTATATACGAGCTGTATCACTGCGGTCTATACCTATTCGAATCTGAACCTGGTGATCATGACAAAAAGCATGAGCAGCGTTCGATCCAAGATAGAATACGATTAACAGCCCCTCTCTTAAAAGACCCTTAAAAAAATGACCCTTAAAAAACAGATTTAAATAGTCGCACAATCAGTATCGTGAGAGTGTTGGGCAATACCTCAACTTTCAGACCCAACACATATTCCAGTCACCATGACCTACCCGATATAAAATCGTGATGAGATCAACAAAAAAAGCACAACGGAATTGACAACTTCGTGACGCGTGACAATAACAGATGAAAGGGTGCGGGTGACTCACGTGACTTCACAGGGGTCAAAACGAGGCTAAGTATTATTGACACAGTACTGTGTCGTCTCCGATAGTACGGGGTGTCTTGTTCTGAAATCAACACTATTGACACTGGACAAATCGTGACCATGGTGAGCGAGTTTTATTCACTTTATAAAGAAGATCTCATATTTCAGCTGTGGTGTTGAGTTGAATACCGTGCACTTCAGCCGTCACCAGGCGCACTATCATTGTGTATATTTAATATA
This sequence comes from Haliotis rufescens, assembly GCF_023055435.1. Lineage (NCBI taxonomy): Eukaryota > Metazoa > Mollusca > Gastropoda > Lepetellida > Haliotidae > Haliotis > Haliotis rufescens. The sequence goes on from NW_025963868.1 coordinate 21,706,912, forward strand.
TTTACATAACTGTTCAACTCACTGAAGGATAAATTAGGCCATACATAATTATTTCTTCTCGCAGATATTGGTTTTTAAGCTCAGTTTAATTTTAACCGACTGCTCCATCTTGTATTTAAATTTCTTTGGATTGTTCCTCGAGATATTTCCCAAGATATCCTGCGTGTACAGATAACAATGTGTTTGTAAAACTTGAATCTAAATTATTCGTTTTTCATTTTCTGGAAGAAATATTTGTTTGAAATGGTATTTCCCTTATCTAACTTGATTGATTATCATTGTCTAAAAGATTTCGTCAATATCTTAGTATTTTGTAATTAATAACTTAGTTTCGTCTTTGTCAAGATATTTGTGTTTTGCATTTACGTGCTACATAAAGGGAAGTTGTCACTATAAACTTTCAAAATCACATTGTCATAGGAACGTTTCGGTGAGTTGCGGTGATAAAATATATTGCAAGACATTAAATATAGATTATGGCGATAGATTATTTTTGAAAATCGTTTAATTATATACAGTTATGCATGCAGGACATTTAAAATAACCCTTCTTCCACCGTTACTTTCTGGACGTATATTAGGTGCTTGATTATGTTTTGATGTCGATTTGAACAGTATTCCAGTTATATCAAGATGTGTCTGTTTGATGTGGGAGTGATGCAGGTCTTAGACGTGTTCCATTTGGGCGAAACCCACGATCAAAGTCATGGTACTGACGAACCAAGAATCATAACAAGGTGAACCTGGGATTCGAACCCACGTCATGATTTGTACTAGAAGTCGACGAATGAGGATCTGATGTTCACAATGTGTAACGTGGCTGTGTGCATGGTGGTGTTGTTTTATGCCGCATCCATCACCATAGTCATGAAAACAATACTATGAAATAATGATAAAATAATAATAAAAGTTCTTACAACTACTCGTACCAAGCAACAGAGCAGACTCAAAGCGCTGACAGCACACATATATGTGTGCACTAACATCAAATGGCTGAGTTTTCAAACACGTTTTAAGTCTTGACTTGAAAATATCAAGTGATGGGTCTGTTCTGAGGGCAATTGGAGGATCATTCCATTTCTTTGCAGCAGTTACATTAAAGGATTGGGCACCGAAAGATTTAAGTTTCCATGTGTGAATTATTGGAAGTTCCAAGATGGCTGGTACACATGGACAAGGCGGTTGAGATAAGATGGAGCTGTTCCATTTACACACTTACATGAAAGGGTAAGGACTCGTGAAGATTCTGGGGTAGAATAGGTCTTCAGCAACCTATGCTTGCCGTAAAAGGTGACTATGTTTGTCGTAAAAGGCGACTAACGGGATCGGGTGGTCGCTGACTTGGTTGATGCATGTCATCGATCCCACTTGCGTGGATCGATGCTCATGATATTAATCACTGGATTGTCTGGTCCAGACTCGATTATTTACAGACCGCCGTCATATAGCTGGAATATTGCTGAGTGCAGCGTGAAACAACCAACCAACAAACCAACGAAAGGGTAATATGAAGATCAACGCCGTCGGGGCATGCCGACATACAAGTTTGTCCTTAAAATAGACAGATCCCTCCACAGTCACTGTCACACAATTGGTAATTAATTAATAGTCAGCTTATGATGGGAAGGTATACAGTTTCGGCGATAAAAACTAATACACGACATTATCGATTTTCCTAACCATATAACTTGGGCGGTGGGGTAGTCAAGTGGTTAAATCATTCACTCATCACGCGTTTGATTCCCGACATGGGTACAATGTGTGAAGCCCATTTCTGGTGTCCCCCGCCGTGATATTGCTGGAATGTTGCTAAAAGTGGCATCACCATATAAACTACCAAGCAAACAATATTTACACTTGAAATTGGATTTGACCAACAAATTATAAACATAATTATCAAAGCGTTACGAGACTGAAAACATTTACCGAAACACTGAAAATCTAAGGTCCAAAACACAACTATGATACCCGTATCAAATACATCACCATCGAATAACCATGTCTTGCGTTTCATTGTTTCCCACCATCAAACGTGGGTGTATACCATACCTTTTTTGCCAGGCAGTATATATTCTGGTGATAAAGTTATTTTGGAAAATTACTAATTTTTTACGCCAATTTTCCCAGAGACATTCAAGAAGGCTCAGCTGTGGGTTTGCACCCCTGCTTGTGTGAGAAGCACGTATTGTTCCCCGGGGTCACAATGGAGGCCCGTCGCTTTGTAACACCCGGTATTCAATATATCGCGGTTATGGCGCATTCATGGCAATCAATCACTTTTCTCTATTATGACTGAATAATAATCTGTTTTGTATATCGACATGAATTATGCATACCAACAATATATATGTGTTGTGGCTTTGTTGATGTATCTACATCAGAAACAGTCAGCACGGGTGTGTCAATTTCATGCACCAGCGGGGCGTGACGGTTGCCACAATGACGACCTTTGACATAAATCGGATTTCATGCGTAAATGTCTATTCTTGGTCGTGACTTCATTGAAACGTTCTCACGACATTGTGAGAAGTATGTTTGGGGGTACATAAGGTCACATGACTCCGTTCCTCCACACAATGCGGTAACTCGGATGTGTGTGTGAGAAAAAAGTGGGAGAAACGGACCTAGAAACCATTAACAATTTAAAAAAAAGAAAAATGTTGTATGATATTGTGTTGTGCACCTCGATCTCATTACATTCGACAATGATGTTGTTGAGGACGAAATTCAGAATTTATTAGAAAGTTGTTTCTTAAAACATATTTTATTGTCCCAAAAGACGAAAGGGACCACTTATTGCCGTCTTCTCACCGTATACAGATACACAATATTATTCCCATTAAGATATAAGGTAGGATAGGTCTTCAGCAACCCATGCTTGCCGTGAATGGCGACTATGCTTGTTGTAAGAGGCGACTAACGGGGTCGGGTAGTCGCTGTTGCATGTCATCGTATCCCAATTGCGTGGATCGATGCTCCTGATGTCAATCACTGGATAGTTTGGACCAGACTCGATTATTTACAGACCGCCGTCATATAGCTTTGATTAAATTTAGATGTTCAAACCATAAACTTATGATTGAATACGGACGTACACTTGGTATAAGTGCGAATGAAAGATTTTGTCCATTCTGTATCGTACCTTGTGTCGAAACTGAATACCATTTTTGTATGATATGTCCATTCTATAATGATATAAGAAGTCTATGACCGAAATACTATGTACAAAACCCAACTTTTTTTTTAAAATTCCAACAACTACTGTCATCACAAAATGCTTACACTGTAAATGTCTTAGCGAAATATATTTTCCTGTAAATGAAAAAAAGATGTAAACAACTCAATATTAATTCATTGTCACTTAGATTGTGCAATGTATAATATTGTATGGCGCTCAATTAAAACAAATCAATGAAATATGTATTGTATAATGGGCCGGTGACCCCTTTACAGCAATAAACTCTCTCTCTCTATAGCTGGAATATTACTGACTGCGGCGTTAAACAACAAACAAACATAATATTACTTAATGGATAAAACACTGATACTATGAAACATTATGCCTATACATTTATGTATGTATATCCATCAGCTTTATGACTTACAGGCTCTCTGATCTGGCAGGGCAAAGATCCCAGTCTACGTTACGAGGTTACACCCAATGCAAGAGATACATTTATATGAAACACACACTATAATATCCTCTCTTGAAATCATCTGAATGGAAGCGACCTTCTCCGGGGTATAGTGGTAGAGCGTCTGCCAAGAGAGCGGAAGGCCCGGGTTCGATCCCCGCGTTATACCAAAAGATGGTACGTGTTGTTCCCCTTCCTGGCGCCCGGCATTGAGGGGCTAAAACAAGGACTGGTCGGCTCGGAGTTAGTATAGTGTGTCTGAGTGGGGTATTCATATTAAACTGCGGCATGGTATCTCAATGGGCTAGCACTTTAAAATCGGCGTCAGTCCGGACTAGTACAAGCAGCCACACATACACGTGCATGCACGTCGCTATATGAGTGCAATAATCGTGGACGCCACGTTAAACCTCATTTCACCTCACCCCTAGCTAGAAACCTAAATTTTGAAAACAATACCCCTAAGCACTTCATTCCTGCTATCTATCATTGATTTCTTTGGTCAAAAGTAGATTATTTGAAGTCGTACATGACATAGTTGGAATAAAGTTAATATTTAAGTGACTGAGGCATCAAAATTGTTCTCTCATTCGGCTGAATTTATAGGTTTTTTTGTTTAAAGGTATGCAAGGGCGGCCTGTGAATAACCGATACAATGAGACAGTCCAGTGATCGATATTGTGAGCAACGATCCACCTACTATTCCACTTTTGGTAGGGATAATTTTATCTTACTATGAGACACATAAATATTTGATACTCATAATATGCCAAGGGGATATTCAAACAGAATGACATATCTGATTATTCCTTTCAATAATTGAGAAGTATATGTGTTGATAATTTAATCAGAGATTAATGTAGGTGGGCCTGTTTTAGGACAGACATGTTTATGTCGTTCCAGTCGATAGTCGTCGGATGGCTGCTTGTCCTGTTGTCCACGGTTAGGTTAGCCAGGTCGGTCACCTCACTTCCCTGGGGGTAAGAATTCCGGGTATGTTTGAGTGATGGGAGGACGAAACAAAGAAGTGGTGTGGTAAGCTACTTCCTAGTTCGATGTACAAATAATCATTATTATGTGGAATAAGTTCGAAGGGCCTGATTGACTATGTGTGTGTGTGTGTGTGTGTGTGTGTGTGTGTGTGTGTGTGTGTGTGTGTGTGTGTGTGTGTGTGTGTGACCTACTAAAGATGTATGTACTTCAAAATGCAAGTGATTCAGAACGTGTGTTCCATATACCCTAAACCTCGCTAAACATAATGACAATTTCTATACTGAATACGTTTGTGTGTATGGTAAGACGTCGCTTGGCATTACAGAAATATCTCGTCAGATGCGGGATACCGAAACGATGGGCGGGATGAAGGAAGGGATGATGGAAAGATGACGACTGTCCAATCACAATATCCCAAACGACGTACAGTGCATCCGGGCACGAATAAGGGGCGCAACTCTTCACAGGGAATTACGGCGCTCCAGACCCCCGAGTTACTCAGGATCCGTATCAACAAAACAACGCGTTTTACCGTCACGATACTGACTCACGTGGTATTTCAGTCAACAGCCATGACGTCATGGGATCCTGTTAAATGTTGCGACACATATGAGCTGTCTGACGTGTTACGATGAATCATACACGAATGCACGGACAATCACGAACTATTTACTAATACCGGGTTCGTGATTCAAAGTAAATGTCGTGGTGAATATCCACCCGTGTCAATCTGAATGGTTTTCCTAAGGCATTTGGGACAATGGAAATTCTCCTTCCCCTGAACCCCGAATACATCTAATATTTCAATCTGAATCTCATTTCCCCAGCCCCGAACCCCGAATACAATTTAATATTTCACTCTGAATCTCATTTCCTCACCCCTGAACCCAGAATACATCTAATTTTTCACTCTGAATCTCATTTCCTCACCCCTGAACCCAGAATACATCTTATTTATCAATCTGAATCTCATTTCCTCAGCCCTGAACCCCGAATACATCTAATATTTCACTCTGAATCTCATTTCTCCAGCCCTGAACCCAGAATACATCTAATATTTCACTCTGAATCTCATTTCCTCAGCCCTGAACCCCGAATACATCTAATATTTCACTCTGAATCTCATTTCCTCAGCCCTGAACCCCGAATACATCTAATATTTCACTCTGAATCTCATTTCCTCAGCCCTGAACCCCGAATACCATCTAATATTTCACTCTGAATCTCATTTCTCCAGCCCTGAACCCCGAATACATCTAATATTTCACTCTGAATCTCATTTCCTCACCCCTGAACACCGAATACATCTAATATTTCACTCTGAATCTCATTTCCTCAGCCCTGAACCCCGAATACCATCTGATATCTCACTCTGAATCTCATTTCCTCAGCCCTGAACACCGAATACATCTAATATTTCAATCTGAATCTCATTTCTCCAGCCCTGAAGCCCGAATACCATCTGATATCTCACTCTGAATCTCATTTCCTCAGCCCTGAACCCCGAATACCATCTAATATTTCACTCTGAATCTCATTTCTCCAGCCCTGAACCCAGAATACATCTTATTTTTCACTCTGAATCTCATTTCTCCAGCCCTGAAGCCCGAATACATCTAATATTTCACTCTGAATCTCATTTCTCCAGCCCTGAACCCAGAATACAATGTAATATTTCACTCTGAATCTCATTTCTCCAGTGCTGAACCCCGAATACATCTAATATTTCACTCTGAATCTCATTTCCTCAGCCCTGAATCCCGAATACAATCTAATATTTCACTATGAACTCATTTCTCCAGTGCTGAACCCAGAATACATCTAATATTTCACTCTGAATCTCATTTCCTCATCTGAACACCGAATACCATCTGATATCTCACTCTGAATCTCATTTCCTCAGCCCTGAACCCCGAATACATCTAATATTTCACTCTGAATCTCATTTCCTCACCCCTGAACCCAGAATACATCTAATATTTTACTCTGAATCTCATTTCCTCACCCCTGAACCCAGAATACAATTTAATATTTCACTCTGAATCTCATTTCCTCAGCCCTGAACCCAGAATACCATCTAATATTTCACTCTGAATCTCATTTCCTCAGCCCTGAACCCAGAATACATCTAATATTTCACTCTGAATCTCATTTCCTCAGCCCTGAACCCAGAATACATCTAATATTTCACTCTGAATCTCATTTCCTCAGCCCTGAACACCGAATACAATCTAATATTTCACTCTGAATCTCATTTCCTCAGCCCTGAACCCCGAATACATCTAATATTTCACTCTGAATCTCATTTCCTCAGCCCTGAACCCAGAATACATCTAATATTTCACTCTGAATCTCATTTCCTCAGCCCTGAACACCGAATACAATCTAATATTTCACTCTGAATCTCATTTCTCCAGCCCTGAAGCCCGAATACCATCTGATATCTCACTCTGAATCTCATTTCCTCAGCCCTGAACACCGAATACATCTAATATTTCAATCTGAATCTCATTTCTCCAGCCCTGAAGCCCGAATACCATCTGATATCTCACTCTGAATCTCATTTCCTCAGCCCTGAACCCCGAATACCATCTAATATTTCACTCTGAATCTCATTTCCTCAGCCCTGAACACCGAATACATCTAATATTTCACTCTGAATCTCATTTCCTCAGCCCTGAACCCCGAATACATCTAATATTTCAATCTGAATCTCATTTCTCCAGCCCTGAAGCCCGAATACCATCTGATATCTCACTCTGAATCTCATTTCCTCAGCCCTGAACACCGAATACATCTAATATTTCAATCTGAATCTCATTTCTCCAGCCCTGAAGCCCGAATACCATCTGATATCTCACTCTGAATCTCATTTCTCCAGCCCTGAACCCCGAATACCATCTAATATTTCACTCTGAATCTCATTTCCTCAGCCCTGAACCCCGAATACATCTAATATTTCACTCTGAATCTCATTTCCTCAGCCCTGAACCCCGAATACCATCTAATATTTCACTCTGAATCTCATTTCCTCAGCCCTGAACCCCGAATACCATCTAATAATTCACTCTGAATCTCATTTCCTCAGCCCTGAACCCAGAATACCATCTAATATTTCACTCTGAATCTCATTTCCTCAGCCCTGAACCCCGAATACTATCTAATATTTCACTCTGAATCTCATTTCCTCAGCCCTGAACCCCGAATACCATCTAATATTTTACTCTGAATCTCATTTCTTCAAACCTGAACCCCGAATACTATTTAAAAAAATCGCAAGCAAGAGCACATGTCAAAAGTCACTCTTCCAAGTCAGAATGTCAATCACAGACGAAAACAAACAAGACTCGTTCCCAGGTCATGAAAGGGTACACTTCCCCTTTAACCGATCTATTACTGAAAAATTAGACATACAATAAATAATATATGAAGGAAATTTTTGTAAACCATTATTGTTTTTTAATGGTGAATCTTAGAACCAAATACCACACTGTTGATTCCCCAATACCCTCTGAATAGACCCTCGAGTTCCGTGTATGAAATAACAACATATTATATTTCATAAAGGAGGATATTGTCTCAAAATAACAGTTCAGTGTATTAACAGTTCAGGTATTAGGTATACGCCCTTGTATGTAATATAACTTGTTTGAAGTATGATAAATAAAAGTCGATTCATCCATGACATAAAAAAGACCCAAAAAGACCAAAAACGAAAAGAAAACGTTGTTGAATTGAGACCATCCGGATAGTGATATTGTTTTAGTACTTTGGACCGCTTCCTTGGTCTAGTGCTAGAGCCACTTCCCGGGGAGCGAAAGGTTCCACCGCATCATACCAAAAGATGTAAAAAGATTGTATTGCTTGGCATTAAAGGGATAAACCAAGGACTGGTCGGCTCGGAGTCAGTATACTGTGTCTGAGTGGGTATTTATGTTAAACTGCGGCATGGTATCTCAGTGGGCTAGATGTCCCTATAAAAGTGCAATAAGCTTGGACGCTAAGTTAAACCCCATTTCACCTTACCTCACCATTTGTTGGTATAACGATTAAAGTGTTATATTCCGGTATTAATCATTCCGATCCTCCAACTCTTGATCAACACCACTGTATACAAATATTCTCCTTTAGGCGATGTCCACAGCAAACAACTCGAAAACAAAGGCTCACATACCATTGAAATCATACACGTTTACCCCAAACCAAAACGCGTCCTTCAAAACAAACTATGTGAACTTTAACAACTATTCGTGTAAACCAGTATCACGATAAGGCCAGTCATACAGTCCTAAACAGAGTATATAATATATACGTAAATACTCACAATTCCTTGGTATTAATCCTGATTGAGTGTACCGTCACACAGCCATGTCCGTGTTGACTGACTGAAATGTGTTCTACATCACTGGGTATCCAGGACACCCCTGCAGGTGGCGAGGGTCTACACCCCTGCCCCCGTCCATGTGGAATTATATACCCTGGGTATAATTATAGCTTCATTGACGTTTTAGTGGGTCATTAAAAAGTCAGGTCTTCACATTGTTGTACGTATGTAATAGGGAATGAAAATAACTACACTTCACGCTAAATAAAGAAAATAACACAATAGACGCAACGGAGAATTTGAATGTGAAAATTTAAATTTTGATTAAATTTTTAGATTGAAAAATATATTTCAAGCGCCTATATGGTCATTTCCCTCAAATAAACTTGATTTAGACTAAACATGTAATTATTTATTTACACAAGGAGATGAAATGTGCTTCTAAATATTTATATGACATATTTATAAGTACTAATTATGTTTGTTTACTTTGGAGAATATGATCAAATGTGTTTATGAAACAATTATGTTTGAATAATATGGTAAAATAGCAGATTGTAACACATTAGACAATATGTATATGGTTAATAAATCCTTTCTTGGTTGTGTACATATTTTCCTAAGCGTATTATTCAGCACCTCCTTCATATTCATTGCTGTGACTATGTATGATTTCAATGTGTCGGGTAACTGGATCTGTTATGAAACAAAGAGCCCGACAGTTAATCTAGTGCTTTCTTTTCTATTAATAACGCCGTCTTGCATCGCCGCGGGGACACGGCTGCACATGTTTGTGTCGCCCGGGTGACCCTGCGGTATGTGGAGACGATTGTTATACCCCGGGTTGGATAACAGCCTTTGTCAGCCCCTACCCAGAATAATAGCTATAGCCTCAGTACTTGATGACTGGTTTAAGCACAACGAGGTTTTAAGGCTTTGTACGACCAGATTTTGTCTTTATGATAATAGATCTCCATACAAAATGCCCTTTCTCTCTAGTTACAGATTCCGGGCATGTAAATGTGTCAATCACAAGGCTATACTTATTTAACGATACTAATTTTTATGGTCTTTGTGTGTCGAAATGTGCATTGTTGTCATATACTGATAGTCACATTTTTCTATTACCTGTACGTTAGGATGGGTGTTATTGTGAAACTGCATGATGTTTTTGGTATGATGAGCGAGTGAGATGAAATGAGGTTTAACGTCGCGGGTAAGAGTATTTCTCTCAAATAGTTCATGCACGTGTGAGTGTGGCTGCTTGTACTAGTCGGTACTTACAGTGCTAGGCCACCGAGATACCATGTCGCAGTTTAACATCCCCGGCCGCTTCATATAAAAAGTCGTTATGAGATGTAACCTGTTGTTACCCTGCCTTGTTCTCGGCATTACGGGGCTGAATCAAGGACTTGTCGGCTCAGAGTCAGTATATTGTGTCTGAGTGGGGTAGCCATGTTAAACTGCGGCATGGTATCTCAGTGAGCTGGATGCTCTAGCGGAAAAGCCTGACGATATGAACATCTATTGTGACAGATTGAGGGGAGTTGAACACCGTGAACGTTACAGTCGACAAAACAATCCCATTCCCTATGTAGTCCCTTAATCTAGAGCTAGAGATAAAGATCCACGTTTATCCTATCTATTTACTAAAGATATAAAACGTGCCCCAAGGCTCCCCTCACGAGGGGACAAGGCACCACGCCTACTTCCAGTGAGACTGACCTGCCGGGTGGACAAGCTGCAGATTGTTGGTATGAGAGACACCCTAAAGGATATGGGGATTGCAGTTGCCAGTGATTTGACAAATAATCAGCGTTCAGAGTTAAATAGGCTGGGAACATTAAACCCTGATAAATATTTGTGTTATAAAAGTTGAACAATTGCAAAGTGTGAGAAGTGATCGCAGTGTCGATATCCTGACACAAGCCGAGGGCGGTGATTTGACTTCGGACCACAGACACTGTAGACAGACATCCACGTGTGCGGGTTCAGCAGGGTAGAGACAATGTTGATAGTCATCCACGTAAGCTGGATCAGCAGGGTAGAGACACTGTAGACAGCCATCCACGTGTGCGGGATCAGCAGGGTAGAGACACTGTAGAAAGTCATCCACGTGAGTGGGACCAGCAGGGTAGAGACACTGTAGAAAGTCATCCACGTGAGTGGGACCAGCAGGGTAGAGACACTGTAGACAGTCATCCACGTGAGTGGGGTCAGCAGGGTAGAGACACTGTAGACAGTCATCCACGTGAGCGGGATCAGCAGGGTATTGACACTGTAGACAGTCATCCACGTGAGTGGGACCAGCAGGGTAGAGACACTGTAGACAGTCATCCACGTGAGAGGGACCAGCAGGGTAGAGACATTGTAGACAGTCATCCACGTGAGCGGGATCAGCAGGGTAGAGACATTGTAGACAGTCATCCACGTGAGTGGGATCAGCAGGGTATTGACACTGTAGACAGTCATCCACGTGAGTGGGATCAGCAGGGTAGAGACACTGTAGACAGTCATCCACGTGAGTGGGGTCAGCAGGGTAGAGACACTGTAGACAGTCATCGACGTGGGTGTGACCAGCAGGGTAGAGACACTGTAGACAGTCATCCACGTTTGCGGGATCAGCAGGGTAGAGACACTGTAGACAGTCATCCACGTGAGCTGGATCAGCAGAGGAAATTGACACTGTAGACAGTCATCCACGTGAGTGGGGTCAGCAGGGTAGAGACACTGTAGACAGTCATCCACGTGAGTGGGGTCAGCAGGGTAGAAACACCGTAGACAGTCATCCACGTGAGCGGGATCAGCAGGGTAGAGACATTGTAGACAGTCATCCACGTGAATGGGATCAGCAGGGTAGAAACACTGTAGAAAGTCATCCACGTGAGTGGGGTCAGCAGGGTAGAGACACTGTAGACAGTCATCGACGTGGGTGTGACCAGCAGGGTAGAGACACTGTAGACAGTCATCCACGTGAGTGGGATCAGCAGGGTAGAGACACTGTAGACAGTCATCCACGTGAGCTGGATCAGCAGGGTATTGACACTGTAGACAGTCATCCACGTTTGCGGGACCAGCAGGGTAGAGACACTGTAGACAGTCATCGACGTTGGTGTGATCAGCAGGGTAGAGACATTGTAGACAGTCATCCACGTGTGCGATATCAGCAGGGTAGAGACACTGTAGACAGTCATCCACGTGGGTATGACCAGCAGGGAAGAGACACTGTAGACAGTCATCCACGTGAGTGAGGCCAGCAGGGTAGAGACACTGTAGACAGTCATCCACGTGAGTGGGACCAGCAGGGTAGAGACACTGTAGACAATCATCGACGTGTGCGGGACCAGCAGGGTAGAGACACTGTAGACAGTCATCCACGTGAGTGGGGTCAGCAGGGTAGAGACACTGTAGACAGTCATCCACGTGAGTGGGACCAGCAGGGTAGAGACATTGTAGACAGTCATCCACGTTGGTGTGACCAGCAGGGAAGAGACATTATAGACAGTCATCAACGTGAGTGGGGCCAGCAGGGTAGAGACACTGTAGACAGTCATCCACGTGGGTGGGGTCAGCAGGGTAGAGACACTGTAGACAGTCATCCACGTGAGTGTGACCAGCAAGGTAGAGACACTGTAGACAGTCATCCACGTGAGTGGGGTCAGCAGGGTAGAGACACTGTAGACAGTCATCCACGTTGACGGGATCAGCAGGGTAGCGACACTGTAGACAGTCTTCCACGTGTGCGGCATTCAGGGTAGAGACACTGTAGACAGTCATCTACGTTTGCGGGATCAGCAGGGTAGAGACACTGTAGACAGTCATCCATGTGAGTGGGGTCAGCAAGGTAGAGACACTGTAGACAGTCATCCACGTAGACTGGATCAGCAGGGTAGCGACACTGTAGACAGTCATCCACGTGTGCGGGATCAGCAGGGTAGAGACACTGTAGACAGTCATCCACGTGTGCGGGATCAGCAGGGTAGAGACACTGTAGACAGTCATCCACGCTTGCGGGACCAGCATGGTAGAGACACTGTAGACAGTCATCCACGTGTGCGGGATCAGCATGGTAGAGACACTGTAGACAGTCATCGACGTTTGCGGGACAAGCATGGTAGAGACACTGTAGACAGTCATCCACGTTTGCGGGATCAGCAGGGTATGGACACTGTAGACAGTCATCCACGTGAGTGGGACCAGCAGGGTAGAGACACTGTAGACAGTCATCGACGTTTGCGGGACCAGCATGGTAGAGACACTGTAGACAGTCATCCACGTGAGTGGGGTCAGCAGGGTAGAGACACTGTAGACAGTCATCCACGTGTGCGGGATCAGCCGGGTAGAGACACTGTAGACAGTCATCCACGTGTGCGATATCAGCAGGGTAGAGACACTGTAGACAGTCATCCACGTGTGCGGGATCAGCCGGGTAGAGACACTGTAGACAGTCATCCACGTGTGCGGGATCAGCAGGGTAGAGACACTGTAGACAGTCATCCACGCTTGCGGGACCAGCATGGTAGAGACACTGTAGACAGTCATCAACGTGAGTGGGACCAGCAGGGTAGAGACACTGTAGACAGTCATCGACGTTTGCGGGACCAGCATGGTAGAGACATTGTAGACAGTCATCCACGTGAGTGGGGTCAGCAGGGTAGAGACACTGTAGACAGTCATCCACGTGAGTGGGACCAGCAGGGTAGAGACACTGTAGACAGTCATCGACGTTTGCGGGACCAGCAGGGTAGAGACACTGTAGACAGTCATCCACGTGAGTGGGGTCAGCAGGGTAGAGACACTGTAGACAGTCATCCACGTTGACGGGATCAGCAGGGTAGCGACACTGTAGACAGTCATCCACGTGAGTGGGGTCAGCAGGGTAGAGACACTGTAGACAGTCATCCACGTTTACGGGATCAGCAGGGTAGCGACACTGTAGACAGTCATCCACGTGTGCGGGATCAGCAGGGTAGCGACACTGTAGACAGTCATCCACGTGTGCGGGATCAGCAAGGTAGAGACACTGTAGACAGTCATCCACGTGTGCGGGATCAGCAGGGTAGAGACACTGTAGACAGTCATCCATGTGAGTGGGATCAGCAGGGTAGAGACACTGTAGAACGTCATCCACGTGAGAGGGACCAGCAGGGTAGAGACACTGTAGACAGTCATCCACGTGAGAGGGACCAGCAGGGTAGAGACACTGTAGACAGTCATCCACGTGTGCGGGATCAGCATGGTAGAGACACTGAAGACAGTCATCCACGTGAGAGGGACCAGCAGGGTAGAGACACTGTAGAGAGTCATCCACGTGTCCGGGATCAGCAGGGTAGAGACACTGTAGTCACACTGGAGAAATAACAGGCAGTTTATAGGCAAGCGGTCAGGGCCTTTGTGGTTTTAGGAAACTTCACTCAGGTGAAACAACAGATGACATTTCACCTCATCCAAGTGTAAGAAATATTACTGACACTGTTACTGAAGAACTTTACCTCACTCAAGCGTGGGCAGCAAAAACGATACTGACCACTCTAGATTTAGTTGCTGGAATGTGTCTGGTCTGAGCTCCAAACAAGATGATTGTAGTTTTATGAATTTTGTTACCTCATTTAATATCATTGGTTTAAGACAGTTTATTAGACTAATAGAGTACATGTAAGGATGTTAATATTTTGTTGGGGTGATTTTAACTGAAGAACGGGGATCAACGCAGATTTTGTTGAAGATGACATTATAGAGGTTCTAGAGCAACATGATAATTTTACATGGTTGATTTGCTAGATAACTTTACATTAAAGCGCTACTCTGGGAACATGTTGGTAAACAGGCTTGGTGAATGCTTGTTGGAAATGTGCAGTGTTTTTAACATTCACATCGTGAATGGAAGTGCGGTACAGATTCGAAGTGTGGGGATTACGCTTTTATTGACACGCAGTGAGCGAGTGTTGTAGACTATGTAATCTGTTCATCCGACCTGTTTGACATTTGTAATACGTTTGACTCTGAGTGCCGCCCCTATCTCCGCATCTTCCTGTCACGGCGTGTCTCAGTACACCATGTGTAACACATGAGACGTGGAACACATATATAAATGCTTCATTCAATTGTGCATGGAAACAAGAGAGATGTGAAGACTTCATAGGAAAATTATCATCAGATGATGAAGTAGAAGTATTTAAATAAAACAGTAGATGCAACATTTTCTAGTATTAAGGATACTGTGCAATACATTGCTAAATCTTTATGTATAGCTGCAGAGAATATGCAGAAAAGATCTGGCAATACTAACTACAAAAAGCCGTTGTGTGATATCGACTGTGTGTCTTTAAAGTAAGATGCAGATGTTTAAATACATTTATTAGAAAGAAACATTCGGCCTCACTGGAAAACTATCACAGTGTTCGTAATCAATAGAATGAAATGTGTAGACGTAAGAAATCAGAGTATTATGAAAATAAGGTGACGTTTTTGGAACAAGATTTTCACGATTCGAAATCATTTTGGACAGCAATTAAAAGTCTTGGGAAAAACGGCACAAGCAAACTAATATTAATATTAAGTATTGGTATGTGCATTTTAAAGTCTTAGAACTTAGTTCTACCCCTGTAGGAGAAGGAGATGAATATATTGAATTTGATGAATTTGCAACCAACAGAATTAGATAATGATGATTATGTAATATCACGAAAGGTACTCGATAGGCAAATAACACATGAAGAAATCCTGGAGGGTATTAACCATCTTAAGAATGGAAAGTCATCTGGATATGATAGCTTTATTGGAGTATTCTTTAAAAATACTACTGATATACTTCTTCCATACCTGGACCTTTTATTTAACATTATGCTTGAAACATCATCATTTCATGAAGACTGGGCAATTGGCAAACGCAAGCAAACATATTTTAATTGGAATCCTTCAAATTAAAACACTTGGGGATGTTTCATACCCCACATTTTACAAAATTTTAGATACAAAATAAGTACAATTTTACAATATGGAGCCGAGATTTGGGGCATGGAATTATATGATTCAGTGGAGAAACTACACCTCTATGCATGTAAGCAATTCCTTGGTGTCAAACCTATTACCACAAGTTTAATAGTGTATGGAGAAAGTGGACGATATCCCTTACATATTTTTGCAAAGATTCGAGTAATTAAGTATAAGTTAAAATTATACGTATGCCTTTTGACAGGTACACGAAGAAAAGTTATAACATGATGCTACTTTTTGACACGCAAGGTTGTTGAAATTGGGTAACTAACGTTAGAAACCTTCTTAACACTTGTAGCTATGGAAACGTATGGTTAAATCAACATAATTGCACCAAGCCTTATTAATTGTTTTTCGCAAACCTTGAAGGACATGTACATTGTCTAGTAAATTAACGTGCTATTCTTTGTTTCAGAAGCGTTTTGTTACTGAAAAATATTCATCAAACAAAATGGCGGTGCCCAGTCAAAACTATCTGCTCGATGATAAAGATCTATATTGAAATAAAAAGGGTGTTAAACGCGCGAAGTGCATCAAATCACGTGATCACCTTGATTAAAAGCATGAACGAATTTGCAAAATATCTGTCGACGCCTAGTAGTTGGCGGAACACATGTTTTGCAAATCCTGCAGTCGGCCGAAATCTGCACGTTGAAATCCATATTGTTTACGAACCGGATGTCCAGTTCGTTACATGACTTTGATTAAACTATGCACAGACTTGTTAGTCCAGCCAAAATGTAACTCCATAGTGCAGCCTAGTTCGGCAAGGATGGAAACTGGATTTGTATAGTCAGTTAACCCCCTTGCCTCGGGAAGACGATGCCCGGCTACGTCAAAAGACGGTAATAGATGATACGTGTTGTCACCCTGCTGGCCCTTAGTATAAAGAGGATAGTACAGGGACTTGTCTGCCCAGAGTTTCCGTGGGCAAGCACTCTAAAAACGGCATACGTCCGGACTAGTACAAACAGCCATGCAATACACTTTCCATTTCAGTGCAATAATCTAACAAATATTATAACACTTTCTTAAAGAAAAGAACAGATTCTAGTAGTAGTAGTTCCATCAGGGATTCGAACCCACAATCGCCGAGTGAGGCACCCAATCGCCAGCACACAAAGTGAACGATGCAACCCACTCAGCCACATAGAATCAATGGATGGATACATTTTACCATTTGAATTTATGGTATGTGATGAAAAGGTCATCATATCGCAGTTGTCATATAAATGAACATACATATATGATTTGTAAATTTAATAATGATATTAAATACGTTTCGTGAACATAATGGAAATATTATCAATGTATCTCTTGTGGTTTATGTAACATACATGGAGGATAGTCTCTCTTATCGAGTGGAGACGGGGAGAAAGAGATAATCACGGGATGAGAGAAACATGACATTTCACTAGGCACATGGAATATCCTATTTATTGTATACTTTTTGTGCAGTTGTCTATCGGAAAATTATTTTTTTCGTTACAAATGTAAAACCTTGAAACGTAAACCTAACACGCAGGGACGTTTCACCCGCCCCCTACCCATTTGTAATTGCGACTTCAAAAGTTGTTCCTAGTTTGCAAAATCTTAAAAAAGTATCAACAGTAATAACAAATATATGAGGTCACTGGAACTCTTTATTATACATTTGGATATGATTATATACAAACTCAACTCAACAAAAAAATATTCTTGTAAGCTACGAGACCGCAGTTTGAAGCAAAGGAACACTCGCTGGTCAAGTCACAAAAATGGCGCTTTGCGAAATTGTCAAGTTAAATGAGAACTTTACAATTTCAAACTGGATTGAGAGTTGCGTGCGGCGTTAAACAACGAACAAACAAATAATAATAACGATTTTGGTATATTGTTAAATTAGTTGGAGGATATCGTCCAGTCCTGTTGATTCCACAACACACGTGATATAATGATATAATGCTACAATGTTGCTTGTTTGTGGATATATTGCTGTCATATTATGCCAGACTATAAGCATTATTTTGTAAGGTGACTTGATTGTGAAACAATACCACGAATCATTATATTTCCAGTATTTGGGGGAACCATCTTCTATTCTCCCACCAGGCTGTTCAAACTACACGCCTTTGCAAAGATATATTAAACTAAAGTTACATAAACTGAATAATAAGGTAGTAAAAAATGAAACTATACACATATGACAGTGTCCAAAGATTCCGTTATTTACTACTCACATTTAGATGAAATTATAAGTGCTGATCACCTATTCATAAAATAAATGGGAATTGGCATGGAAAACAAATATAACAGATGTACATAAGTTAAAGCATTGGGCTGATACAAATCTTCCCACACATATTTGCTTATTTGGACATACAAGTGAATTCACTACACCAGCTGAATCATTATCACATCTTAAACCCTTCTCAGATGGTCCAAGCAACTAGGAAAAGCCGAATTTATATTTAACTAGCCAGACACTGTTCAAAATGTTGCTGGATTGACAAAATTTATAAGGAACTTTTTTGTTTTGAATCTACACATCGTTAATCGCTCATGCGGTAGAAACAAAGAGGTCTCAGACTGTCATAACGAAGCAAATTGCTAGGCCGAGCAAATAAGATGATACTATTCTGTCACCAACATACTATTCACATGGATCTCGTATTAAACATAGCTCACACAGTTTTCCTTTATGTTGTTACCATCAAAATATATTTGTTACATAAATATCAAACACATTCACCTGATGTCGTAATAATTAACATAATTTTTGGATCTTGTGAAGTTGTGGGTTTAGTTTTAAAAAAATGACAGAAGTAGAACCACACTGACGCTGATGGCCGCATTCTTCCCCACCATCATGCCTTTTGAGGTTTCACATTCTGAAATATGTTAGACAAAAATATATTTATCATAATCAGTCATCATTGTTATCTTATTCTTGTCCCTTGTTCAGCCTGACATTAAATGAGAATTACCATCATAAATGTCATTAGTGCATTATGCGTCATTATCATTATCATCATCGTCATCCCCATTGACTTCATTTTAGTTGAAAAGATTAGAATCGATGTAAATGGGGGAACTAGTGTTAGCATCATGAGAATATTGATCCAGCAATAATTTACCATCGATTCCCGTGAAACATGTTGAAGTCACAGCCTCGCTCTGACCCGCTAACCCTCCATCCACCAGCAACCGGAAGTAGTATAGAGTGTCTGACTGCAGCCGTGGGACACTGTGTGTCCGTCGCGTCTGAGGAATGCCTGTGTCTGCCGTTACGTTAGTAACACTCCATACAGTTGAGTCTTTCTGCCAAAAGGAAAGAATGAAAACATATCCCCGACTACGTGTGTCACTGTAGGTCCACTGCATCTTAACACTAGAGGCCGTGTGCTCTGTGCAGTAGAAGTCAGTTGGCGGGGAGGGTCTTGCATCTGAAATAAAATAGGTGTCCATCTTGGTCTCAGTTTTATGCTTAGAAATACATGTGGGAGAGTGTGCCCTTCATAATAGCTGTCTCAATGTTTATGTTTTGGGGGGTACAAGAGAATGATGCAATACTCACTGGGTTGAATGGTGGGTGTTCTAGTTGTTGTTTCTGAAAATATAATTAAGATTTATGGTTGTTATGCTGGTACCATATGCCTGGTAACCCACTAAAGTGTACGAATCTGTGTTGGTCATTCGTATTATAGGCAGATTAAAACCAGTAGAAGATCTCTTGCCAATCTCTATGTTAAAGACTTGTGTTATCCCAAGTGCATCTGGTCTACAACGTACAGTCAGCTGAGATGTTGGGTTCCTTCCCCCAATAGTTATTTGTGTTGGTGATGTGGTCAGTCTTGCCCCTGTGACTGAAAAATATTTAACGCAGGAGTCGACAACTTGACAAAATGTCGCGTGATGCATACAGTAATATATCTGCTGTAAAAAGTTTGTAACATTGTAGCAGATCTGACTTTGGTTCAGAAGATGTACACAGATGATTATATTCACACAGCTAAAAGATGCTTTAGTATAAGTATCTTCAATGCATTCTCTATTTTCAGGTACGATTGTTGATACCGGAACCCTATTGTGTCACTTTACCACCCAATGCCAGTGACTAGCTGCTAAGATATCACGAGAATAATAAGTAAGGTTAAACTGAGGCCGTGTGCTCTGTGCAGTAGAAGTCAGTTGGCGGGGAGGGTCTTGCATCTGAAATAAAATAGGTGTCCATCTTGGTCTCAGTTTTATCCTCAGAAAGAAATATGGGATAGTATGCCCTTCATAGTAGCTGTCTCAATGTTTATGTTTTTGGGGGTACATGAGAATGATGCGATACTCACTCGGTTGAATAGTGGTTGTTCTAGTTGTTGGTTCTGAAAATATAATTAAGATTTATGGTTGTTATGCTGGTACCATATGCCTGATAACCTACTTAAGTTTACATTTAAAATCTCTTTGTTTACACCATGGGTGGTGGCACATATGTATAGAATACATATGCTTGTAGTATATATATGACTTATACAAATACATGCTGAATAAAACACCTATTGACACGGTTGCAAAATGTATTTCCATTGTTTACTTGACACTGTTATGCACGTGCTGGCATCTATATTTAAGCTGTACGTGTGTGTTCATGAAGTAAGACTTGATTAATGCTGCCAAGAATAAGATGAATATTGAGTTACGGTTAGTAACATTTTCACATGTTGATATGTATTGACGTTGATAGATTCAAATTGGTCTCAGGACTTAAATATTTAATGAAATCTTACCAATAACAAGAACTGTTTTGTTGTCACTGTAGTCTTCATTAATGACTGAACACCTGAACTGTCTCCCATTGTCTAGATTCGAGACTGTATGAAGCAGTGTTGACGCCCCGTTATACTGACAACCCCCTGACACAGACACGGGAGTAGGAGGCTCATAGGTGATGTTTTGGTCGTTTGGATATCGTGTCCAGGAGGTGAACTCGTTGTCAATAGATCGCCACTCCCATGTCCACAGGTTCTGGAGATTGTTGTTATCAAACTGGTTCCCGATCCTCCCAGTGCATCTGAATGAGATCAGCTGACCATTGTCATAACTGACACTGTCGGGAGTGGGGAACATCTCTATCTGCTCTGGGTAAGCTGTAAGATATAATAGAATCACTGATGATCATCGGTGAGCAGTTTACGACAAAGAATGTCAATACTTTGAAACACTGATGCATGTTGACGTCAGATGTGTTTTCTGAATTACTCAAAAACAGTGTAAGGACATCTAACACATTATATTGATAGTAACTATAAACATAAGTACTTCTAGCTGTGATGTTGGTGGTTGTCTCATCACTTCCAGCTGTCCCCGCCAAGTATAGGGTGGAGCAATAGTATGTAGAAGCAGCATCAGTACATCTCAGATCTGTCAGGATGAACTGTATGCTTCCTGTTGCTCCAGTAATAGAACCTGAGGCTGTCATCCGCTGTTGTAGGCCTGTGTCCACTACTTGTACTGACGAATCTGTGCTGCCTGTTCGTATTACAGGCAGATGAAAACCAGTAGAAGATTTCTTGCCAATCTCTATGCTATAGACTTGTGTTATCCCAGGTGCATCTGGACTACAACGTACAGTCAGCTGAGATGTTGGGCCACTTCCCCCAATAGTTATTTGTGTTGGTGATGTGGTCAGTCTTGCCCCTGTGACTGAAAAATATTTAACGCAGGAGTCGACAACTTGACAAAATGTCGCGTGATGCATACAGTAATATATCTGCTGTAAACAGTTGGTAACATTGTGGCAAATTTGATTTTGGTTCAGAAGATGTACACAGATGATTATATTCACACAGCTAAAAGATGCTTTAGTATAAGTATCTTCAATGCATTCTCTATTTTCAGGTACGATTGTTGATACCGGAACCCTATTGTGTCACTTTACCACCCAATGCCAGTGACTAGCTGCTAAAATATCACGAGAATAATAAGTAAGGTAAAACTGAGGCCGTGTGCTCTGTGCAGTTGAAGTCAGTTGGCGGGGAGGGGCTTGCATCTTAAATGAAATAGGTGTCCATCTTGGTCTCAGTTTTATCCTCAGAAAGAAATATGGGATAGTATGCCCTTCATAGAAGCTGTCTCAATGTTTATGTTTTTGGGGGTACATGAGAATGATGCGATACTCACTCGGTTGAATAGTGGTTGTTCTAGTTGTTGGTTCTGAAAATATAATTAAGATTTATGGTTGTTATGCTGGTACCATATGCCTGATAACCCACTTAAGTTTACATTTAAAATCTCTTTGTTTACACCATGGGTGGTGGCACATATGTATAGAATACATATGCTTGTAGTATATATATGACTTATACAAATACATGCTGAATAAAACACCTATTGACACGGTTGCAAAATGTATTTCCATTGTTTACTTGACACTGTTATGCACGTGCTGGCATCTATATTTAAGCTGTACGTGTGTGTTCATGAAGTAAGACTTGATTAATGCTGCCAAGAATAAAATGAATATTGAGTTATGGTTAGTAACATGTCCACTTGTTGAAATGTATTGACGTTAATAGATTCAAATTGGTCTCAGGACTTAAATATTAAATGAAATCTTACCAATAACAAGAACTGTTTTGTTGTCACTGTAGTCTTCATTAATGACTGAACACCTGAACTGTCTCCCATTGTCTAGATTCGAGACTGTATGAAGCAGTGTTGACGCCCCGTTATACTGACAACCCCCTGACACAGACACGGGAGTAGGAGGCTCATAGGTGATGTTTTGGTCGTTTGGATATCGTGTCCAGGAGGTGAACTCGTTGTCTATAGATCGCCACTCCCATGTCCACAGGTTCTGGAGATTGTTGTCATCAAACTGGTTCCCGATCCTACCAGTGCATCTGAATGAGATCAGCTGACCATTGTCATAACTGACCCTGTCGGGAGTGGGGAACATCTCTATCTGCTCTGGGTAAGCTGTAAGATATAATAGAATCACTGATGTTCATTGATGAGCAGTTTACGACAAAGAATGTCAATACTTTGAAACACTGATGCATGTTGACGTCAGATGTGTTTTCTGAATTACTCAAAAACAGTGTAAGGACATCTAACACATTATATTGATAGTAACTATAAACATAAGTACTTCTAGCTGTGATGTTGGTTGTTGTCTCATCACTTCCAGCTGTCCCCGCCAAGTATAGGGTGGAGCAATAGTATGTAGAAGCAGCATCAGTACATCTCAGATCTGTCAGGATGAACTGTATGCTTCCTGTTGCTCCAGTAATAGAACCTGAGGCTGTCATCCGCTGTTGTAGGCCTGTGTCCACTACTTGTACTGACGAATCTGTGCTGCCCATTCGTATTACAGGCTGATTAGAACCAGTAGAAGATTTCTTGCCAATCTCTATGCTGAACACTAGTGTTATCCCAGGTGCATCTGGACTACAACGTAAAGTCAGCTGAGATGTTGGGTTACTTCCCCCAATAGTTATTTGTGTTGGTGATGTGGTCAGTCTTGCCCCTGTGACTGAAACATATTTAACACAGGAGTTGACAACTTGACAAAATGTCGCGTGATGCATACAGTAATATATCTGCTGTAAACAGTTGGTAACATTGTAGCAGATTTGATTTTGGTTCAGAAGATGTACACAGATGATTATATTCACACAGCTAAAAGATGCTTTAGTATAAGTATCTTCAATGCATTCTCTATTTTCAGGTACGATTGTTGATACCGGAACCCTATTGTGTCACTTTACCACTCAATGCCAATTGACTAGCTGCTAAAATATCACGAGAATAATAAGTAAGGTAAAACTGAGGCCGTGTGCTCTGTGCAGTTGAAGTCAGTTGGCGGGGAGGGGCTTGCATCTAAAATGAAATAGGTGTCCATCTTGGTCTCAGTTTTATCCTCAGAAAGAAATATGGGATAGTGTGCCTTTCATAGTAGCTGTCTCAATGTTGATGTTTTTGGGGGTACATGAGAATGATGCGATACTCACTCGGTTGAATAGTGGTTGTTCTAGTTGTTGGTTCTGAAAATATAATTAAGATTTATGGTTGTTATGCTGGTACCATATGCCTGATAACCTACTTAAGTTTACATACAAAATCTCTTTGTTTACACCATGGGTAGTGGCACATATGTATAGAATACATATGCATGTAGTATATATATGACTTATAACAAATACATGTACATGCTGAATAAAAAACCTATTGACACGGTTGCAAAATGTATTTCCATTGTTTACTTGACACTGTTATGCACGTGCTGGCATCTATATTTAAGCTGTACGTGTGTGTTCATGAAGTAAGACTTGATTAATGCTGCCAAGAATAAGATGAATATTGAGTTACGGTTAGTAACATTTTCACATGTTGATATGTATTGACGTTGATAGATTCAAATTGGTCTCAGGACTTAAATATTTAATGAAATCTTACCAATAACAAGAACTGTTTTGTTGTCACTGTAGTCTTCATTAATGACTGAACACCTGAATTGTCTCCCATTGTCTAGATTCGAGACTGTATGAAGCAGTGTTGACGCCCCGTTATACTGACAACCCCCTGACACAGACACAGGAGTAGGAGGCTCATAGGTGATGTTTTGGTCGTTTGGATATCGTGTCCAGGAGGTGAACTCGTTGTCTATAGATCGCCACTCCCATGTCCACAGGTTCTGGAGATTGTTGTTATCAAACTGGTTCCCGATCCTCCCAGTGCATCTGAATGAGATCAGCTGACCATTGTCATAACTGACACTGTCGGGAGTGGGGAACATCTCTATCTGCTCTGGGTAAGCTGTAAGATATAATAGAATCACTGATGATCATCGGTGAGCAGTTTACGACAAAGAATGTCAATACTTTGAAACACTGATGCATGTTGACGTCAGATGTGTTTTCTGAATTACTCAAAAACAGTGTAAGGACATCTAACACATTATATTGATAGTAACTATAAACATAAGTACTTCTAGCTGTGATGTTGGTGGTTGTCTCATCACTTCCAGCTGTCCCCGCCAAGTATAGGGTGGAGCAATAGTATGTAGAAGCAGCATCAGTACATCTCAGATCTGTCAGGATGAACTGTATGCTTCCTGTTGCTCCAGTAATAGAACCTGAGGCTGTCATCCGCTGTTGTAGGCCTGTGTCCACTACTTGTACTGACGAATCTGTGCTGCCCATTCGTATTACAGGCAGATTAGAACCAGTAGAAGATTTCTTGCCAATCTCTATGCTATAGACTTGTGTTATCCCAGGTGCATCTGGACTACAACGTACAGTCAGCTGAGATGTTGGGCCACTTCCCCCAATAGTTATTTGTGTTGGTGATGTGGTCAGTCTTGCCCCTGTGACTGAAAAATATTTAACGCAGGAGTCGACAACTTGACAAAATGTCGCGTGATGCATACAGTAATATATCTGCTGTAAACAGTTGGTAACATTGTGGCAAATTTGATTTTGGTTCAGAAGATGTACACAGATGATTATATTCACACAGCTAAAAGATGCTTTAGTATAAGTATCTTCAATGCATTCTCTATTTTCAGGTACGATTGTTGATACCGCAACCCTATTGTGTCACTTTACCACCCAATGCCAGTGACTAGCTGCTAAAATATCACGAGAATAATAAGTAAGGTAAAACTGAGGCCGTGTGCTCTGTGCAGTTGAAGTCAGTTGGCGGGGAGGGGCTTGCATCTTAAATGAAATAGGTGTCCATCTTGGTCTCAGTTTTATCCTCAGAAAGAAATATGGGATAGTATGCCCTTCATAGTAGCTGTCTCAATGTTTATGTTTTTGGGGGTACATGAGAATGATGCGATACTCACTCGGTTGAATAGTGGTTGTTCTAGTTGTTGGTTCTGAAAATATAATTAAGATTTATGGTTGTTATGCTGGTACCATATGCCTGATAACCTACTTAAGTTTACATTTAAAATCTCTTTGTTTACACCATGGGTGGTGGCACATATGTATAGAATACATATGCTTGTAGTATATATATGACTTATACAAATACATGCTGAATAAAACACCTATTGACACGGTTGCAAAATGTATTTCCATTGTTTACTTGACACTGTTATGCACGTGCTGGCATCTATATTTAAGCTGTACGTGTGTGTTCATGAAGTAAGACTTGATTAATGCTGCCAAGAATAAAATGAATATATAGTTATGGTTAGTAACATGTCCACTTGTTGAAATGTATTGACGTTAATAGATTCAAATTGGTCTCAGGACTTAAATATTAAATGAAATCTTACCAATAACAAGAACTGTTTTGTTGTCACTGTAGTCTTCATTAATGACTGAACACCTGAACTGTCTCCCATTGTCTAGATTCGAGACTGTATGAAGCAGTGTTGACGCCCCGTTATACTGACAACCCCCTGACACAGACACGGGAGTAGGAGGCTCATAGGTGATGTTTTGGTCGTTTGGATATCGTGTCCAGGAGGTGAACTCGTTGTCTATAGATCGCCACTCCCATGTCCACAGGTTCTGGAGATTGTTGTCATCAAACTGGTTCCCGATCCTACCAGTGCATCTGAATGAGATCAGCTGACCATTGTCATAACTGACCCTGTCGGGAGTTGGGAACATCTCTATCTGCTCTGGGTAAGCTGTAAGATATAATAGAATCACTGATGTTCATTGATGAGCAGTTTACGACAAAGAATGTCAATACTTCGAAACACTGATGCATGTTGACGTCAGATGTGTTTTCTGAATTACTCAAAAACAGTGTAAGGACATCTAACACATTATATTGATAGTAACTATAAACATAAGTACTTCTAGCTGTGATGTTGGTGGTTGTCTCATCACTTCCAGCTGTCCCCGCCAAGTATAGGGTGGAGCAATAGTATGTAGAAGCAGCATCAGTACATCTCAGATCTGTCAGGATGAACTGTATGCTTCCTGTTGCTCCAGTAATAGAACCTGAGGCTGTCATCCGCTGTTGTAGGCCTGTGTCCACTACTTGTACTGACGAATCTGTGCTGCCCATTCGTATTACAGGCTGATTAGAACCAGTAGAAGATTTCTTGCCAATCTCTATGCTGAACACTAGTGTTATCCCAGGTGCATCTGGACTACAACGTAAAGTCAGCTGAGATGTTGGGTTACTTCCCCCAATAGTTATTTGTGTTGGTGATGTGGTCAGTCTTGCCCCTGTGACTGAAACATATTTAACACAGGAGTTGACAACTTGACAAAATGTCGCGTGATGCATACAGTAATATATCTGCTGTAAACAGTTGGTAACATTGTAGCAGATTTGATTTTGGTTCAGAAGATGTACACAGATGATTATATTCACACAGCTAAAAGATGCTTTAGTATAAGTATCTTCAATGCATTCTCTATTTTCAGGTACGATTGTTGATACCGCAACCCTATTGTGTCACTTTACCACCCAATGCCAGTGACTAGCTGCTAAAATATCACGAGAATAATAAGTAAGGTAAAAATGATTTACAGCTAACAATTTAAACAGTCACAGCTTCACAAACGATACCTCTTTTTCCGACAACTTACTTCCAGAGACAAAAGTAATGCATGTCAGAAGACCAAGCGGATGACAACACTTCATTGTTTCTTTCTTCCAAATGCGAATTCCTGTTCCTGAAACATGTCAAGCGAGTATCCAGTTGATGTGTTTTTTTCTCCCAAGTTATAGCAACACATTATCCAACAATCTAACAATCTATTTATTTTCACCATTGATATATTTGGTATTTTAAAAAGAATGATCAACCGAAATTTTACATTTCTTTCACCACTGCCAGCAAACCTTTGAAACTATTATATACCTGAACAACAAACTGTTCATCTATTCCCCTCCCTAGAAATCAATTGGGTGCACCCGAGTGTATGTTGGCTATGTTTTTCTAGATAAGATCTAACTTCACCCGTAGTTTATTTACAAACAATCTAACTATCTATCAAGCTGCAGCACACCAAGGTGAGGTGAAATGGTGTTTAACGTCGCGTCCAAGATTATTGCTCTTATATAGCGACGTGCATGTACGTGTGTGTGTTTGTGTGGCTGCTTGTACTAGTTCGGACTGATGCCGATTTATAGTGCTAGCTCACTGAGATACCATACCACAGTTTAACATAAATACCCCGCTCAGACACAGTATACTGACTCCGATCCGACCAGTCCGTGTTTTAGCCCCTGAATGCCGTGCGCCAGACAGGGTAACAACAAGTACCATCTTTCAACGTCTTTTGGTATGACGCGGTTGGGGATCGAACCCCGGACCTTCCGCTCTCTGGGCGGACGCTCTACCACTAGACCACGGTGGCGGTCTGCAGCACACCAAGAGTAGATGTAGCATGTATTATACATCATACATGGAATGTACTGGCATTATTAACAACCGACCCCACATGTGAAAGCAGTCCATCCTTTGTATCTCCTAAATGACGTTAAACATAATAATAATGTGATGATAATGTCAATATTTATAATGCGCCAAATCCATGACCAAAAACGTATCCAAAGCGCTACATGCCATATCAAAGTAAAACACTTAATTTATTTAGCATGGGTGAGATGGAAATGGCTATGCCAAGGATAGGAAAGTTACGTACACTACAACCTAAAAGTCTTTTACTTTATTTTGCAAAACTTCCGCAGACGGGGACTACGCAGAATGTGTGTAAAACTTTGGCGTAGCTACGCGGGGACTACGCAGAATGTATGTAAAACTTTGGCGTACCTACGCGGGGACTACGCAGAATGTGTGTAAAATTTTGGCGTGCCTACGCGGGGACTAATGTGTGTAAAACTCCTGAGGCACTGCGGAGTATCTGCGAAACTAATTGCCCCTTTCATGGGACCAATTAGTTTTATGACCCCCGGACGTCGGCGGCACAGGCGTTGTGTTGGAAGACAAGTGATACATGTACATCTCATATGGTGACTGTTTTTCACTATTCATATTCTAATTTCATTCACAACACTACGCCATTCGTGGTACGAGTTGAAAACGCTAGCCAATTAAAACTGTATATATACTATAAAATATAAACCTATATATACTATAAAATTGTGTTCACTTTAACGTCGTATACGACCTCGACCTTCGCGAGCGAGTTGAATGGTCCATGTATATCCATTGGAACGAAATGTAGAACGGGTGTATACGTTTTTGTTTTGGACAAAATACACGTAGGGTTTAGAAATATGGTTATAAAACTAATTTCATTTTAATTTCTTTCATTCAAAATATCATTGAAAACTAAATAATGCTTGAAAAATAGAGCTGACTTGATGGGAAATGTGACGTTAGCCAGCTGAGACTGTACATGTGGACACACAGTTGCACCGATTACAGCTTACATGTGGACTCTTTATTCAACCATGAATGTACAAGAAATGATATGTAACAATTCTCTCAGTACATTAGAACACGGTTATAACGAACACGGATATAGCGAACAAACGGATACAACGAACTGTTAAAAAATCCTCGATTTATCTCCAATATAATATCATATAAACTTTACTCGTATAACGAACTCTCTGTACTTATAACATGTTTGGATGTTATCGGTTCTGCGTTCTGAGATACAGTGATGTACGTATCTACTCCAATGGACAATACATATATATATATATATATAATAATTTAAAAAAGAAATGACAACTCTCTGCTGGAATGATGAGGCAAGAATCGTAAAATGGATGACTAGACGAATCATCTATTCATACCCGATAAAAAACAGCCGGAGTTTAGTAAGTGACTACATGTACGCCATCCCTATTAATCAAAGCTGTCAATGAACTGAAAATCATATCTCTCGGAGACCCAAAGTAACGCTGAGTTACCAAGTTTTATTCAGTACAATATTTACTACAATTCAAAATACTTCAGAGTTTCATTTTTCAGAGAAACGACATACACTTAAGAATGACATTACTTCTGTATGTGAGTGCACTAATACTTGGCATCTCAGTTCTCAGCTTCAAAATGCTTCACACAGGTGGTATATCTGGATGTGTGTACATGGAAGTATACGCATAGCATGACAAACACTTGCTAATCGTCTGTGTTGTTTATGCAATATCCTATCTTTAGAGACCGCTTGTGCACACGCAAGTTTGTTCAGTAAAATAGTTTTAAAATTAAAATCTATTTGATTGAGCCATTTTCTCTCTATCCTGTTGGGCCCGTTAATGTTGCTTCATCTTATTGCTCATGTCAGTGTTGCCAATGTTTCTCCTTCCTAATCGAACGGCATAACATTTCAGGTCATAACCATCATCTAAAACACAACACATGATGCCAAGACATGTTTTATTTGTCTGTATTGTCTGTACGGTTTACAATTGATTTTATTAGTCCTTGAATCTTATATCTAGTGCATATGTTCACAAACAGGGCCGTTAGCTAATAAGGATGTAACATCCAGTTGATCGACCAGTTATCTTACTTAACTGTTTTGTATCAATTTACAATTAATATTCTGAAAAAGACGGTTCAACGACAGTTGTGACAGGGAGAATTGTATGGTAGCTGAAGCAGACAGATTGACAGCCGTTGTTTACGAGAGTTGCGTGCATCCTTCCACACTGACACCGCAAGTTTTTTGTGTACCGATTTCATAACACTGACTAACTTTTTAAGACTGAGTTGTTCACTGAGAGTTACACTCGACTCCCAAGATACCAGCGATGGATACTTGCTTCCCTGAGATGTGGTTCCCTAAAACTGGAGATTGAAACGGGCCGATACTGCCCCCCCCCCCTATCCCGGCTACACAACGCTTTTGTAAATATTGTACAGACCAAGTTGAAGACGAAACCCACTTTCTTTTACACTGTCCCTTTTATGACGATATTCGTACATCTTATCTTAAGAATATGTTCTATCCTACACCTGTAGATATCACCATTTTAAATAACCATTGTAACTTACCACTATTAGGAAGCATGTGCTTCAAAATGTTTATGCGTAGAAAATTATTTTATGTATAATTTAACAATATATTTAACTCTTTATCTTATCATTTACATTCTTAATATTTATATTCCTAAATAATGACTATGATTATAATATTATGTATAACTTTATCTCATTTTACATTATTTTATAAAGCACTTATATTTGTGTAAGATATAGTCTCTCGTAACCCCCCTGGGTGGCATTTGTACTTTTAAGTTTTTAGATATTTAAAATGCTTTATTTAAACCCCTGCTGTACAAATGGTGAGACTTTAATAAACTATATTGTATTGTATTGTATTGTATTGTACTAACAAGGTGGGGAAATGGGATGGTAGTTCACGCGAAACGGACAACACTGTCTGTGTCTGCTGGGCTGCGCCTTTGCTATCGCCTCCAAACACACATGTAACAGAATGAACCATTATGCGATGATACACATCGGGAACGCGGTGTTTATCAAGGCACCAATTCATCTTTCATAAACTTTTGATACTTTGCACCTAATATATCCACAATTAACGAAAATATGTCATACATGTATCTACAAAAGTATATATACAGGCAAGGTATTTGCACCTAGCATAACTGTTTATTCACGCGTGGTGTAGCAGATTGTAATTGAACGAGACCAGGTATTGTAGACGCACCGACTCTGTAATTAGATACACAACATCCTCTTAGGCGAGTGACATTGTGTATTCAAGAGTAAACTGACCTAATTATAAGAAGAGACTTTTACTGAAGGTATTAATCAATCCGCATATACAGAGAGACAGTTACAATGAATTGCGATTCCTAACACCATGAACGTGTATTCGTGAACAACTTTAAAAAATCGTTAAACAATTAAAAAAACTAAAAACAGTATCTACTCCTAATTATAAGGATCTCCCTTACAGATTAGACATTATACAACGTACAAGTGAGAATATGGGAATTATCATAAGAAGGCTGTTTTTTTTCCCAATTTCAAATCAATTTCAAGTGCTCAAGCATTTAAAAGTGTTTGTGTCCCAATATTCATTCAATTATTCATCAATCGGCGGAATATCATATCACTAATTTCGAGCATCCCCGCACCCAAATATTGTACATGGTATACATTCATTGTAAAGGTCTACATTAGAAAACTCAAACCCCAGTATGTCTGTGACTTGGTTACAAATGATAGTGTACAACTTCTCCAGCAGAATGAACATGGTGAGGTGAGGTGAAATTGGGTTAAACGTCGCGTCCAAGATTATTGCACTTACATAGCGGCGTGCATGCACGTGTATGTGTGTGTGTGGATGCTTGTACTAGTCTGGACTGATGCCGATTTATAGTGCTAGGTCACTGAGATACCATGCCACAGTTTCACATGAATACCCCACTCAGTCGCAGTATACTGACTCCGAACCGACAGGTCCTTGTTTTAGCCCCTTAATGCCGTGCGCCAGACAGGGTAGCAACAAGTACCATCTTTTAACGTCTTTTTGTATGACGCGGCCAGGGATCGAACCCCGGACCTTCCGCTCTCTGGGCGGACGCTCTACCACAAGACCACGGTGGCGGTCAGAAGAATGAACATGGATGGAAATCAAATGTCATACAAGGGAGGTGATGATAACGGAATCACACAACAAGTTCCAAGGCTTATCCCCACTTGGAATATAAATGGGGGGATTGCGAAAGTTTCGATTTTTCACTTGACTGAAATAACTACATATATATCGTATATACACAATAGGTAAATACCACACGTCAGAACAATTAAACCTGGTTATTTATTATCATAAAACTAACAATATTTAAACGCACGTTTAACTTTAATCATCATACAGTTATTTTCGCTTGAGTGTTGAACACATTATACATGACATCGTGTTGCCACACTGCCACATGTGCCACACTGAACTGATCATTCTGAACATAATATTGATATACGTCGGTTATTAAAGAGTCCAGCAACATATCCACAGGATAATATACATGTAGATGCACCAGATTACAGGGTTCTCATTGTACTCATATGGGACATTAAACCGAATTTTAGCGTAAATAATGCTTCAACTACCATCCGACGCATTCACGAAAGCTTTTTAATATCTGGAGAAAAACACAAAGATGCACTGACTTAGATGCACTGACGACAATTGATGTACATAATACATAATTACAAATTAATACAAGATAGTAAGCTGTCTTACTGACCGTGTGTCTGATTGTAATACCCTGTGCAGTACGTGTAAACGTGTTTGAATGTACACGTTCTTCTGTTATGTCACAATGACACTGAGCATATGTTACGCACAGAAAGATCCATATGTTATAGTTGTTTATTATTTAAATAATATGGGAATTAAAGTATATGTGTCTACGCGTATATAATAATGAGTTCAGTAGTATAGGTAATAGGGGTTCTGGCTCACTTCCACTGGAGCCGGATTTATATACCTATACTGCTACTACAGGGTGCATTTTTTATGCCAAAATGATTATGCGATTCAACGATAGTCATAAGTCGTATTAAAAGAAACATCAATATTAATTAATAATGAATAAAATTTATTATAGCCCACGAGGATATTGGAAAGGTGTAGGAGCAATAAAAAAATTAGCCACCGCGGCTAAGGTATCTAAAGATGTGGCCAAGGATTGGTTAAAGAAACAAGCGATGTGACAAATATATTTACCAGCACCGCGTTATATACCGAGGAAGAAGTTTGATATTTTTACAACAAATGAAGTTCATCAGGCTGACCTCTTGTTTCTTCGCCACGATAAGGTAAGATAAGGTAAGATAAGGTAAGACGTCAGCTGCTTCCTTTCACAGACCATTCATTCACATGGACTCCTTCTCCACTAATTATAATATTAAGTCCCCATGGTACCGAGTGTGGTGATCTGCCTTCAGTTGCTGGCGATCTAAGCCCATTTTCACATTGTGTTGTTGAAGGCTAATATATGTTTACATGCTCTAAATGGCAAACTAGTTTTACGTACATCTGTGATATTCGAGTTATTATAACTGTCCTTCAGAGACAGGATTTTATACAGTGTAAACATTCAGTTTAAACATTCATCTTTAATGTAAATATTTGTCTCGTCACGATATGGCTGAAACATTGCCAATGTGACGTTAAATATTAACTCACCCACTCATTATATAATTGTAAATATAAGCAACAAAATCCTTTCCATGCTCATAATAAACATCCACCAAAAGCAGAGTCGATTGTACAACTCCAACTACATCATGTGTTAATGAATCGTTAATGAATCGTTATCAAATAGTGATGATACCAGGTGTTCCTGCTCCACCAGTGTTACACGTCAGAAACACATGCAAAGGCAATGTAGTTGTTCACCTAAAAACACGGGAACATATGGGACAGGTCAAAATAGAGAACTGCATCGCGATCAGACATACTTTTTGCGATTGATGTGTCAAATTTGGAAATATCCTCCACGTCATTACGTTTTTATACAGTATCGAGATATGATACATAGAAGTAAACATGTCTTTATCTTTCCTCTATCTTTCTTAGAATTGTGGATACAACTATGACTGCGACTGTGCCTTGAAACAGATAACACACATACCTGTGCATGTGATCTCACCCACCATTGAGAGTCCCAGCCTGTATGATTTACTTCCTTGTTGAGCAAATTAATTCCTTGTCCTGAATGCAGCAGGTATAGCATTTTGACAGTTGTATTAGAAACAACTTATGTGTAAATATATCTCGGTTCATGGTGACAGTGTCAATAGAGTGGAATACATTTTGGTAAGACTGTTTATACAGGAATCTACCCATTGTAGGGGAAGGGTGGGTGGGTGGGTGGGGGGGATGGGTAGTATTCATGACTATGGTCACACAGATACCAACATGTAACAACAAGTGAATATCCCTCCTAAAGGCTGCGGGTAGGCAGGACATGCTTTCTCCTTTTGCGAACACCTGGTATCATCACTGATATTCTTCGGCGTTGAGCTTATATTTCTACAACGATCATACAAACTACATTAATGAACATTATGAACCTTAAACACACATACCTGTACCTGCGATCTCACCCACCACTAGAAGTCCCAGCCTGCCCTATAATCCTCTACAGATCTGCGTTAGAATGCAGAGAGAGGGATCCGCCCACCATGGCCACTGTAGTGGAACAAGTGGTTGTGGTGACATTGTTGATGTGGTCGTGGGTATAGGGAGGAGCAAACATTAGGACACAGGGAAGTATAACCTGTAAGGGAGCAACCATTTCATTTCTGGTTGGGGGAGGTTTCTTAAAATATACAAACCCCTCTTTCACCTATTTTATTTATATATGCCTCGCATTGTAGGAAAAAATATATTCTTTTTTTCAGACTGTGTGTATTTCAATTTTGTGAAGCAAAGGTAAGTTAAAAAGTTATTCTAATTTTAGTGTGACCTGGCCAAGGCTCTGTAAAACTGCGGTGGCATAGAGGACGAATGATATTTTGGCATCTCAAAAACCAGTTGCATTGGGCTAAGGGGTCTAGTCAGTATTGGCTAGCTTCTCGTCTAGGAGAGAATAAACTCTCACTCATATCCCACGCTGCCTTGCGTCTGTTCCATCCATTGGTAAGGCTGAAGGAGTCGGAGTCCCTTATGCAGTAAGTTGTTATCTTCAAAACCCCTCATGCAGCTCTTACTACGCCGTTAATACCAAGTAGTATTGTATTTTTCCCTTCCCTTGTTTCTATCAGCGATACGTGGAGAGTTGGGACCTCTTGAAATGGCATCACACTGCCCAGGTCTGTGACCTGGAGCGGTAACTCCTCCAGCATCAACTCACGGTAACCGACAGGCTGGTAGCAGTACTCCTCCGATAAGTCTATCTTTATTGGCGTAGAATATAGCCCCAGCGGCTGCTTCCGATAGTGGAGAGTATCAATGCATTGTGCTCTGGTATGTCTGACCCGCAGACTGTAAACTTTGCACCAAATAAGAGAACATAGCAGGACGAAAGAAACTCATGAAGCCAGCTCTTTGGTTGGGATGCTCGTATATTAGCACCATGACGACAGGATTGTCAGTGGACCTGTCAGTGGATGAGGGATGTACCCAAGACTGCTCTCATCCACAACAAACTCTGAAGACTACAAGTGGACATCGCCTTGCTACAGGGCCTGCTCAAACCAGCAAGCATGGTGTCAGCTTTGCTGTGAAGGATTGAATGCTCAGAATGATAAGCCTTGTAAAAATGGAACGGAGGAGTTTTACAATTGACCCCCAAACTTGTCACATGTAATGGGCTTCATCAGGGTGGACGTTCCTACCTGAAGGACGAGTTCCACTTCTACGAGCTACTGCTGGGCGACTTCAATGAGGAGTGGGTACTGACCACGCGGCCATGCTGGCAGGGACAATACAGAGCTGTCAGGATGAACGAAGATGGGCATCTTCTTGAGTTGTGCAGACACCACTACCTTTGCAGGATCGAATCCTTTTTCCAGACTAAACCTCGGCACACGGTTTGCATGTCTGCATTCAATTGTCAACTCATCACATCGCATCAAGAAATACATAAGTTCAACTCAAAACAAGATGGTTACAACAGGCAAAACGATCAGTGACAGATGCAAGCAGACGGAGAGATAGGTTGAGCTCTACTCAACTCTATTCTATGGAACACAACATCTCTGACTCTGCACTGGAAGCCATTTAGTGCCTGCCAGTAATGGGGGAGGAGGGGGAGGAGGAGGACGAGACATCCTCGATGGAGGAGCTGAGCAAGGCCAAGAAAAGGCTGCCTTTCTGGTTATTGCTCGGAATGGAAGGATCCCCCCAGAGGCTGCCAACAATGGACATGGGGCTCCTGCTAAGTCACCCGTTTGAACATCTGTGCCAGTGTTGGAGGAGGGTGTGGTACCCCATGGCACTGTTGACTGCAACATCATAACCTTGTACACGAACAAGGGTGATAGCAGCGTTTGTCAAAACTACTCCTGGATCTCTTTGCTGAGCATTGCAGGATTGTTCTTCACTTGTGTGGTCCTCAGCAGACTTGTTAATATGGTATATCCCGAATTAGTTTGGATTCCGGAAAGAATGATCCATGATCAACATGCTCTTCTCAGACGACAGCGGCAGGAAAAGCGCAGAGAGAAGAATCAGCCATTCCATTTCACATTATCAACCTCACAAAAGCCTTCGACTTTGCGTGTGCCAAGATTGGCTCCTCGTTATGATTCAGTCACTCCAAACTGACATGAAAGGCGCCATGCAGTTCAATAGCTCTTCCAGTGAGGCTGTCGACATCCGAAGTGGTGTAAATCAGGGCAATGTGTACTTGAACCTACCCTGTATGGAATCTTTTTCACAGTCATACTCAAGCAAGCTTTGTATCCCCGATCGTCGTAGTCTACCTCCAGGATGGGAACCTGTTACAGATAGCCTGAAGGCAAAAGCTAAAGTTCGTGAACCCCTCTGCTTTTCTGGCAACCCGCTCAACAAAGACAAAGAGCAGCCAAGACAAACAATCGAGCTCACATCCAGCAAAAGCAGCACCTTCAAATACGTCTGCAATGGGTGGGAGGAACTCGCTGACGAAACAGACGACATTCCGAATATTACAGTTCGATTATGTATATTGACTTAAAAAAATAGTTGAGCACCTGTTTATGTTAAAACAATAATTGACCTAGACACATAATCGGGGCGAAACAGGATTCAATCATATGTTTCTGGTGTTCCCAAGGAACGCAACTCTGCAGAGCGAATTGTTGCGCCTTAGACGACCCGGGACATCCATTCCCCAATGGAATGTTAAAGGAATACATCCATTTCAAAGAAGGACCACACAAAACGACTCTCAAACGCCCGAGTCATAATTAGTAGCTCCACAGGGTGTAGATGTAAATATCGTTCCTTTTAGTACAGTCCGTTTGGCTCCAAATGAGAAAAATGAATTGCAAAAATAACTCAAAATCGGGAATAGTATATTGAATGTACAAGTTGACATCTTGAACGGAGGGAGCACAACGTTAGGAGGAACAGCGGAAACACCAAATAATCTTTTCATGTCAGTGAGTGAGTTAAAATTAAACGTCACATCGGCATTATTTCAGCCATATGTCAATGTGTTCGATGCAATTCCCTTCATTGACTCGTACCATATGATCCCGTGTATTTTTCAAGTGGACAGTTGACTTGCTTTTGCATGTATTTGCGACGGTTGCCACCGGTGGTGCAGAATACACTCACCTTTTCGCGAACACCTGGTATCATCACTATTTGACTGAGTTTCATTTATTCATGCCCATGATATTGTCCGAATGGTACAATCAATTTTAGCAAACCTCTAGTATATCTCTACTTATCTGTCTCCGTCATTTTACAGAGGGGATAATAATAAATATCACGTTATCAGCACAGGTCAGACTAACCCAGTGGTCATATGAGTCAGTTCAATAAGGTCATACTAAAAAAAATTATGTGTAAATTTAATATGTTCAAACCAGGCCTTATAAATATGCGAGGAAAATTAAAATTTTGAAATTGAAGCGCATTGGACTTGTCATACAGATCATAAAAATAGCACTCGGGCATATTTTATAAATACTTACTTTTTATTGCAAATTGTATGAATGGCAAACACCTGGTGCTAGTTATTCTTGCATTGAAAATAAATATTTTTACATCATGTTTTGTAAAGATTAGACGGAGCTGTGATATATTTCAAATGACAACATTTACACATTTATTTCACATTATTTATTTCATAGAAGGAAAATAAAAAAAACTGCCCTCGTGCATCTGTGGCAACATAGGCAGCTCCACAATGTGTTGATAAGATGTGTCATTCTATTATCTGTTCATTATCTATTCATTTGTATGTAGTAGTATCACCCACAATATCAGGACTCAATTATTGCCTTCTCGTCAGAGATACTGGTCTGGAATTGTCATCTTGCAGTTCAACATGTCTGCCGATACTTCCAGGGAATCGAACAACGCCAGGACGCAAACTTCCGTCAAAATCTCACTGGCCAGTCAAATGTCCATTTCCAATGAACCAGTCAGTTCATCTGTCATGTGTTAAACCGCCCCACACCATGACACTACCACCCTATATCGATCATGGTTAAGCATTGTTGCCATCTGTGAATTGGAGACAAACACCTTGATTCGTCTGTAAGCATGGTGTAACGCCATTGGGGCACACCCCGCCCCCTGGTGTTACCTATCCCACCCAAACTTGCCGCCTATGGTCAACTGTTATGTTTATACTCTTCACAGGACACCTTACTTTTAGGTGGGCTACATACAACCGGTTTTCAAGGGTAGGTGTCGATATTCCCCTGTTATTGTGCTGAATTCTCTTTTGATAACAGGATCAGATTTGAATCTATTATGAAGATCATGTCTAGGTGACGTTTTTTAGGCCTGCCACGCCCAGGTCTCGTAGCAACCCCACCCGTTTGATAGTACTTTTCCAACAGTCGAGATATTACACTTTTTGATTTGCCAAACATTCGGGCGACCTGAGACATTGACGCCTCCCCCCTCCCCTCTCTCTCTTCTCCCCCTTCCCCTTTAAATCATTATATCCCTTTCTTTTTGTCAGTAGTATAGATTCAACCATACATGTACTTTATCAACAAAACAATTATCCTCATATCATCATATAAAAAAGAAAGCGCCCATGCTGTACTGAATATGTCCCTGTAAGTGTTAACCCATCCATGATCACAGTGCATGGACACAACGTTCAAATACTAAACCAGGTGACCTCTGTGGTCTAATGGTAGAGCGTCCGCCCGGTGAGCGGAAGGCGTGGTGATCGATCCCCGGCTGCGTCGTAACAAAAGAAGTCAAAAGATGGTACTTGTTGTTTCCCTGCATGGCGCTCTGCATTGAGGGACTAAAAGAATGACTGATCGGTATACTGTGTCTGAGTGGGGTATTCATGCGGCATTGTATGTCAGTGGGCTAACACTATAGTATATAGCAAAAGTATGGACTAGTACAAGCAATTAGTCCGGACTGGTTGGTACACACACACACACACACACACACACACACACACACACACACACACACACACACACACACACACACACACACACACACACACACACACACACACACACACACACACACACACACACACACACACACCAAACACACACACACAACACGGACACACACACACACACGGACACACACGCGGACACACACACACACACACACACACACACACACACACACACACACACACACACACACACACACACACACACACACACACTTAAACGCGACGTTAAACTCCTTTTCACCTCACCTCGTGTTACGACGTAAATTGTAATCACAAGGTAAATTGTAATACTTGCAGCAAATTGTAATAATTTGGACGTAAATTGTAATAACAACGTTAATTGTAATAAAATTTGACGTAAATTGTAATACGCAAATTGTAATAAAAATTGACGTAAATTGTAATAATCTCAACTTGCGGTAAAATGTCAAATTCACCTTAGGAAACGCACGTAAAATGTCACTGGCTGGCAAACATGTTCATGAAAAAGTGATTCTTAAAAGCACTCTGGTTTATCAGCGCCTCAAAACCGAAGGTTGCAGGTTCGATCCAACTGAAATATGAGTAAATTTTGTCGTTTGATTTTACAAACTTCCGCACGTTTTCGTAAGTTAGAATTGTAATATGTTATATCGATTGTTATATCAAATGCAAAACAAATATCTGAGACAGAGGTGTAGTCTGCAGAAAGTCCCTGCTGACAGGTTATTCTAGGCAAACAAGGCCCCGTCATTAAGATGACGTCCTTGTAGGCTTTTCGAAGATATATAAACTTCAAATGTAAATGGGATGGCGTCACTGGAGGTTTATAACAACACGGTGTAACGTGAATTCCCACCTCTATCAGCACACAGTCATCTGCACTTCCGTCTCTACCATCACACTGTAACCTGTACCCCCACCTCTACTAGCACAGTCATCTGCACTTCCGTCTCTACCAGCACACAGTCATCTGCACTTCCGTCTCTACCAGCACACAGTCATCTGCTCTTCCGTCTCTACCATCACACAGTCATCTGCACTTCCGTCTCTACCATCACACTGTTACCTGTACCCCCACCTCTACCAGCACACAGTCATCTGCACTTCCGTCTCTTCCAGCACACTTTAACCTGTACCCCACTTCTACCAGCACACAGTCATCTGCACTTCCGTCTCTACCATCACACAGTCATCTGCACTTCCGTCTCTACCAGCACACAGTCATCTGCACTTCCGTCTCTACCATCACACATTCATCTGCACTTCCGTCTCTACCAGCACACAGTCATCTGCACTTCCGTCTCTACCTTCACACTGTAACCTGTTTTCCCGTCTGTACCAGCACACCGTAACATCCATGTCGTTCAATATGTACACCTTCACGCACCTGTAATCTGTATTCACGTCTCTTTCAGAACTTGAACGTTCATGTCGGCCCTCGTGTATACTTCCATACACCTGTAACCTGTGCTCCTGTGTCCACCAAAACACTGTACCATTCATGTCAGTCTCTATGTATAGCCCCACACCTGTAATCTGCACCCCTGTCTCCACCAGAACACTGTACCATTCATGTCAGTCTCTATGTATACCCCCACACCTGTAATCTGCACTCCTGTCTCCACCAGAACACTGTACCATTCATGTCAGTCTCTATGTATACCCCCACACCTGTAACCTGCACTCCTGTCTCCGTCAGAACACTGTACTATTCATGTCAGTCTCTATGTATACCCCCACACCTGTAACCTGCACTCCTGTCTCCGTCAGAACACTGTACCATTCATGTCAGTCTCTATTTATACCCCCACACCTGTAACCTGCACTCCTGTCTCCGTCAGAACACTGTACTATTCATGTCAGTCTCTATGTATACCCCCACACCTGTAACCTGCACTCCTGTCTCCGTCAGAACACTGTACCATTCATGTCAGTCTCTATTTATACCCCCACACCTGTAACCTGCACTCCTGTCTCCACCAGAACACTGTTACCTTTATGTCAGTCTCTATGTATACCCCCACACCTGTAACCTGCACCCCTGTCTCCACCAGAACACTGTACTATTCATGTCAGTCTCTATGTATACCCCCACACCTGTAACCTGCACTCCTGTCTCCACCAGAACACTTTACCATTCATGTCAGTCTCTATATATACCCCCACACCTGTAACCTGCACTCCTGTCTCCGTCAGAACACTGTACTATTCATGTCAGTCTCTATGTATACCCCAACACCTGTAACCTGCACTCCTGTCTCCGTCAGAACACTGTACTATTCATGTCAGTCTCTATGTATACCCCCACACCTGTAACCTGCACTCCTGTCTCCGTCAGAACACTGTACCATTCATGTCAGTCTCTAATTATACCCCCACACCTGTAATCTGCACTCCTGTCTCCACCAGAACACTGTACCATTCATGTCAGTCTCTATTTATACCCCCACACCTGTAACCTGCACCCCTGTCTCCACCAGAACACTGTACTATTCATGTCAGTCTCTATGTATACCCCCACACCTGTAACCTGCACTCCTGTCTCCGTCAGAACACTGTACTATTCA
Organism: Haliotis rufescens; assembly: GCF_023055435.1. Classification (NCBI taxonomy): domain Eukaryota; kingdom Metazoa; phylum Mollusca; class Gastropoda; order Lepetellida; family Haliotidae; genus Haliotis; species Haliotis rufescens. The sequence goes on from NW_025963868.1 coordinate 21,749,420, forward strand.
TGTCAGTCTCTATGTATACCCCCACACAAGTAACCTGCACTCCTGTCTCCGTCAGAACACTGTACTATTCATGTCAGTCTCTATGTATACCCCCACACCTGTAACCTGCACCCCTGTCTCCACCAGAACACTGTACTATTCATGTCAGTCTCTATGTATACCCCCACACCTGTAACCTGCACTCCTGTCTCCGTCAGAACACTGTACTATTCATGTCAGTCTCTATGTATACCCCCACACAAGTAACCTGCACTCCTGTCTCCGTCAGAACACTGTACTATTCATGTCAGTCTCTATGTATACCCCCACACCTGTAACCTGCACTCCTGTCTCCGTCAGAACACTGTACTATTCATGTCAGTCTCTATGTATACCCCCACACCTGTAACCTGCACTCCTGTCTCCGTCAGAACACTGTACCATTCATGTAAGTCTCTATGTATACCCCCACACCTGTAACCTGCACTCCTGTCTCCACCAGAACACTGTAACCTTTTATGTCAGTCTCTATTTATACCCCCACACCTGTAACCTGCACTCCTGTCTCCGTCAGAACACTGTACCATTCATGTCAGTCTCTATTTATACCCCCACACCTGTAACCTGCACTCCTGTCTCCACCAGAACACTGTAACCTTTATGTCAGTCTCTATGTATACCCCCACACCTGTAATCAGCACTCCTGTCTCCGTCAGAACACTGTTACCTTTATGTCAGTCTCTATGTATACCCCCACACCTGAAATCAGCACTCCTGTCTCCACCAGAACACTGTAACCTTTATGTCAGTCTCTATGTATACCCCCACACCTGTAATCAGCACTCCTGTCTCCGTCAGAACACTGTTACCTTTATGTCAGTCTCTATGTATACCCCCACACCTGTAATCAGCACTCCTGTCTCCACCAGAACACTGTACCATTCATGTCAGTCTCTATGTATACCCCCACACCTGTAACCTGCACTCCTGTCTCCGTCAGAACACTGTACCATTCATGTCAGTCTCTATTTATACCCCCACACCTGTAACCTGCACTCCTGTCTCCACCAGAACACTGTAACCTTTATGTCAGTCTCTATGTATACCCCCACACCTGTAATCAGCACTCCTGTCTCCACCAGAACACTGTAACCTTTATGTCAGTCTCTATGTATACCCCCACACCTGTAACCTGCACTCCTGTCTCCACCAGAACACTGTAACCTTTATGTCAGTCTCTAGTTATACCCCCACACCTGTAACCTGCACTCCTGTCTCCACCAGAACACTGTACCATTCATGTCAGTCTCTATGTATAGCCCCACACCTGTAATCTGCACCCCTGTCTCCACCAGAACACTGTACCATTCATGTCAGTCTCTATGTATACCCCCACACCTGTAATCTGCACTCCTGTCTCTACCAGAACACTGTACCATTCATGTCAGTCTCTATTTATACCCCCACACCTGTAACCTGCACTCCTGTCTCCACCAGAACACTGTAACCTTTATGTCAGTCTCTATTTATACCTCCGCACCTGTAATCAGCACTCCTGTCTCCACCAGAACACTGAAACCTTTTATGTCAGTCTCTATTTATACCCCCACACCTGTAACCTGCACTCCTGTCTCCACCAGAACACTGTAACCTTTATGTCAGTCTCTATGTATACCCCCACACCTGTAACCTGTGCTCCTGTCTCCACCAGAACACTGTAACCTTTATGTCAGTCTCTATTTATACCCCCACACCTGTAACCTGCACTCCTGTCTCCACCAGAACACTGTAACCTTTATGTCAGTCTCTATGTATACCCCACACCTGTAACCTGCACTCCTGTCTCCACAGAACAGTGTAACCTTTATGTCAGTCTCTATATATACCTCCGCACCTGTAACATGCACTCCTGTCTCCACAGAACACTGTAACCTTTATGTCAGTCTCTATGTATACCCCCACACCTGTAACCTGCACTCCTGTCTCCACCAGAACACTGTACCATTCATGTCAGTCTCTATGTATACCCCCACACCTGTAACCTGCACTCCTGTCTCCACAGAACAGTGTAACCTTTATGTCAGTCTCTATTTATACCTCCGCACCTGTAACATGCACTCCTGTCTCCACAGAACACTGTAACCTTTATGTCAGTCTCTATTTATACCCCTGCATCTGTAACATGCACTCCTGTCTCCACAGAACACTGTAACCTTTATGTCAGTCTCTATTTATACCCCCACACCTGTAACCTGCACTCCTGTCTCCACAGAACACTGTAACCTTTATGTCAGTCTCTATTTATACCCCCACACCTGTAACCTGCACTCCTGTCTCCACCAGATCACTGTAACTTCATGTCAGTCTCTATTTATACCTCCACACCTGTAACCTGCACTCCTGCCTCCACAGATCACTGTAACTTCATGTCAGTCTCTATTTATACCTCCACACCTGTAACCTGCACTCCTTTCTCCACCAGAACACTGTAACCTTTATGTCAGTCTCTATTTATACCTCCACACCTGTAACCTGCACTCCTGTCTCCACCAGAACACTGTAACCTTTTATGTCAGTCTCTATTTATACCCCCACACCTGTAACCTGCACTCCTGTCTCCACCAGAACACTGTAACCTTTATGTCAGTCTCTATTTATACCTCCATACCTGTAACCTGCACTCCTGCCTCCACCAGAACACTGTAACCTTTATGTCAGTCTCTATTTATACCTCCACACCTGTAACCTGCACTCCTGTCTCCACCAGAACACTGTAACCTTTATGTCAGTCTCTATTTATACCTCCACACCTGTAACCTGCACTCCTGTCTCCACCAGAACACTGTACCATTCATGTCAGTCTCTAGTTATACCCCCGCACCTGTACACATCTCCATGCACCTGTATTCATGTCTCTAAGAATACACTTTTACTTTCAAATTGACAAACTCACTAAAAATAACTACACTTTTATTCTGACATGAAAACATATACACAAATGCACGGGAGGTATGGGTAGCTGTTAATTATTTACACACAACGTATATAGAACTAAAGGTACACGTTAAATATTTACTTACTGGCACACAACGTACATAGAACTAAAGGTACACGTTAAATATTTACTTACTGGCACACAACGTACATAGAACTAAAGGTACACGTTAAATATTTACTTACTGGCACACAACGCATATAGGACTAAGGTACACATTAAATAATTACTTACTTACACACAACGTATATAGAACTAAAGGTACACGTTAAATATTTACTTACTGGCACACAACGCCTTTAGAACTAAAGGTACACGTTAAATATTTACTTATTGGCACACAACGTATATAGAACTAAAGGTACACGTTAAATATTTACTTACTGGCACACAACGTACATAGAACTAAAGGTACACGTTAAATAATTACTTACTGGCACACAACGTATATAGAACTAAAGGTACACGTTAAATATTTATTTACTGGCACACAACGCCTTTAGAACTAAAGGTACACGTTAAATATTTACTTACTTTCACACAACACATATAAAACTAAAGGTACACGTTAAAGATTTACTTACTTTCACACAACACATATAAAACTAAAGGTACACGTTAAAGATTTACTTACTGGCACACAACGCATATAGAACGAAAGGTAACTGTTACAGATTTAATTACTTACACACAACGTATATAGAACTAAAGGTAATTGTTAAATATTTAATTACCTACACACAACACATATAAAACTAAAGGTACACGTTAAAGATTTACTTACTGGCACACAACGCATATAGAACGAAAGGTAACTGTTACAGATTTAATTACTTACACACAACGTATATAGAACTAAAGGTAATTGTTAAATATTTAATTACTTAAACACAACGTATATAGAACTAAAGGTAATTGTTAAATATTTAATTACCTACACACAACTTATATAGAACTAAAGGCACACGTTAAAGATTTGCTTACTTCAACAGTGCTTACATAGTACTAAAGGTTATTGGTAAGAATTTGCTTACTTGCACACAACGTGTATAGAACTAAAGGTAACTGTTACAGATTTACTTACTTGCACACAACTTATATAGAACTAAAGGTAATTGTTAAAGATTCAATTTCTTACATACAACTTATGTATAACAAAAAGGTAATTGTAAAATATTTACTTACTTGCACACAACTTATATAGAACTAAAGGCAATTGTTAAAGATTCCTTTTCTTACATACAACTTATGTATAACAAACAAGTAATTGTAAAATATTTAATTACTTGCACACAACTTATATAGAACTAACGGCAGACGTTAAAGATTTAATTACTTACACACAACTTATATAGAATTAAAGGTGAGTGTTAAAGATTAAATTTCTTACAAACACCCTATATATAACTAAAGGTAAATGTAAAATACTTAATAACTTAGACACAACCTATATAGAACTAAAGGCACACTTTAAAGATTTACATCTTACATAGAACTAAGGGTAATTGAAGATTTACTTATATGCACACAACCTATATAGACATATAAGTGTCTGTACTGAGTTCCATTTCAAGCCACAAAGTTGTCGTTATTTAACATAGATAAACACACCATTATTGTTCATTTGAAACAATACTGTTATCAAAAGATAGATCAACATTTATACAATGGAAGGTGCAAGTCAATAGTACGACCATGGTGAACACTGACGTATCTGTATGCTTACTATAAGAGCACACACAGAACATTTGCGTGTCTGAAGGGTTATCATCACATCTCATTGTCACGTCAGATATAGAGATATTTTATCACATGGCCATCATACCATCAAGGGCCAGGACAACATTCACAAATTTTAAAGTGAGCGCATCTGAAGCGAAAGCGTTGTGCTAGTACAGTGCTTGCAAGGTTTTGTATTGCTAGATATATTTGCTCTGTGCTAGAGTTTTCACTTAATGTTGATCCATTTCAGTTCCGGTAAAAAGTATGAAGTGAAGTAAGGTTACAACATCTAGACTCTCCAACTATGATTACCGACACAAAACATACATGTTGTAGCAACTACCGACATATAAATGCAACGCATAAGTGGCAATTTAACATCTTCTTTATCAATAAGGACTAATTAAGCTATTAAGTTAATATTTTATAAACAATTGTACAGGACATTTGATTACATATTCTTATGCGGTTACAGATTGCCCTTCGGCTGTCTATATGATTCCGAGATCATATATAGGTATACATAATTATGTATTGGACACATTCATCACTGGACTTCCGCATCTGTGTGTGGAAAATGTTTCCAGAGAACCTGCTAGGCAATGTGAGTCAAATATAAAAAAATGTATTTGTATGAAATAAGATGAATTATTGAGGTGATAATCAGATATTGATATTGGTAATGAGGCTATCTGTTCGTATACAATATTATGTCACTGTTTTATATTAATAGCACACACTTGTCAACCTAACCTGCCTAGTTCTAGCTGTCGAACCTGTAACTGTATTTGACTATAATACACCTGGTCTTTGAACGGCATTTAGATGTCATACAAATAAGAGAGACAATTCATGAATACCAACTTCTCTAATATGAGGAACACGTTTCGAAGTATATGCTTAGACCTTATCAAGTTGTCAGGTTATAAGCATATACTCCGAAACGTGAACATTAAGTTGACATCCACCGATTCTTTCTCTTTAACGCCTCTGCTTCAGTGCTTAGACACTCCTGTGTCAATGCGGGAGGAAACCTGAGCCGGTTTACATTTTGTTGAAATCAGCAAACATGGATATGGTTCTTACAAACCAAGAATACTACCAATAATGACATCTGAGGGACACAACGTCTTCGACTGGACCATCCGTAACGAAACCTTTCAATAACGATGCAAAAGTGCCCTGAACACAAAACGCTATGAGCGTTCAGGATTATTATGGAAGAGAATATATGGATGTCAACGTCTTTATTAAGAGGAACACAACGTTTCGGAGTATATGCATACTCCTTCACGAGGTGAATGAATGCCATGAGGCAGAGAGCATATATATGTACATGTAAGGACAACAAACTTGATAAGATTACCAATTACTTATCTATGATAACTTAAGTGTAAGCTTCTGTTTGCTTCCTTTGTTGGCTTCTACCCTTTGTTATTTTCCACCTTTTGTTAAGGGCATCCATATACTCTCTTCCTTATGCGTATCACTTCTAAATGCCTTTCAAAGACCAGTTCAGGATTGTTGCTCTTATCTAGCGACGCATGCACGTGAGGGTGGGTGTGGGTGTGTGGGTGTGGCTGCTTCTATTAGTGTGGACGAATGCCAATTTTATATTGTCAGTCCACGAAAAACATTTCGCAGTTAAACATGAATACCGACTCAGACACGCTTAATGCTGAGAGCCAGGCAGGGTGACAACAAGAACCATCTTTTAACGTCGTTTGGAAAGACGCGACCGGGGATCGAACCCCGACCTTCCTCTCTCCGGGCGGACGCTCTTCCCTCAAACCACGGAGGCGACCAAGAACGCTATGTCATGTTGTGTATACAGATGAGTACCATGTCCCTCCACATATTAGCGTTGTGTTTCCCGCACATGGACGTTGACAGTTGTTCTCATCATCTCTGATGTGACCAGTTGGAATAGAGTTGCCACAGAAGCACTGATTTCCTGACTGAAAACAAAAATAGTCAAATCTCCAAAAGTTGTCACTATTAATATATTGAACCGCAACAGAAAAGTCACCCCAAGTAAACATTGCATGAAAAGTTGTCATTTAAATATCTGGGTAATTCTTGTCAAAGTTTCTACCTTGTCCGGATATAAGAAATTTGATAATATAAAAACAAAGCAGATGACAATAAGCCCGATCGCCCAAACTCATCACGGTAACGGCCATGGTAACCCGATGCACGTGAGTTCCGTGCAAATTGAAATGCACATGCGTTCCCCCATTTCTTGCCCTATAAAAATCCACCCAGATCGGGTAACATTCATTCGTTATTGAATTGCTACCACGTGCCCAGATCGACAAGAAATCAGCGACATCAAGCCCTTGGACGATTGCAAGTTGGACAAACTGCCCGGCAAGTAGCCATTGCATTTCAAGTCAACATAAGGACCATATACAGGCTCCAGCAACGGTACCAGACCACCAACACTACAGATGAACGACCACGTAGTGGAAGACCAAGGGGTCACTAACCGACGTCAGGATCGTCAGATTGTGCGACAGCATCTTCAGGGATCGCTTTGTTACTGCTGCGGAAACTGCTCGACAGACCATGGGGACACACCTCCACTGTCACAGGCCACACCAAGGACCCATTCTGACACCACATCATCGCCGGGACCGTCTTCAGTGGGCACCACAGCACCAGCATTGCGCCACCAGCAGTGAAGAGGCCTCTTCTCAGACGAAAGTCGTTACTGTATCTCAACAGCAGATGACAGAGAGTCTTGCGACGCCGTTATTTGGATGCTTGTGTTGTTGAGAGAGACCCGTAGGGTGGTCCGAGCATCATGGTCTTCCAGAACATGGATTCAGTGTTGTCACAGCAGCTCGGTACATTGATCAAATCTTGAGACCACACGCCACACCTCTTTTGGCACGTCGCCATAACCACGAGTTTCAGCATGATAACGCCCGTGCCCACACTGCGAGAGCAACACGGGACTTCCCCCAGAAGAAAGGCATCAGAACCATGCAGTGGCCTGCCCTCAGTCCCGATATAAATCCCATTGAACACCTACGGGAGGAGATTCAAAGACGGCTGAATGACGTCTGAACAAGGCCGACAACTGCAGCTGAACTGCGTCAGGCGTTCCTCAGACTGTGGGCTCAAGTGCCTATGGCCTTTATCAACCGTCTCATCCATTCCATGTATCGACGTTGCACGGCAGTCATCAATGCACATGGCGGACACAGGGAATACTGATTTGTGGTGCCATTTTCTTAGGGACTAGTGTTGTGTTTAACTTTAAGAACATTTGACACTTTAATTTCAACCTTGATGATCAGTTTTGCCAAGTTTCATCTTTTTGATATGTCCTAAAGTATGTTCACAGTGTTTGGACCAATAAGGTTTCTCATATATCTAGCCATGGTGACGTTCCTTTGCGGTTCAGAATAGTTACAAATGATGATAAGATACGATGGAACATAAATACTTTTAACTGGTATCGTGAAGTGTGAAATTGTTTTTATTCAACAGTGCCCGAGACATGTAAGTTGTATACCTTCAGGAAAATTACTGCTCTGTTCTACAGTGCTTTGGACAGATACGTCGCTGGTTATATTTCCTGGCAATATATACACCAGTAGTTCTCTGTCCTGCAGTGGTTTAGACGGATGGCTGTACATCTCGGCGAAACATACATACAAACATACGCTGGCTTTACCTTGATGACTTACCTGAGTGCCCGCAAGTGCGTATCCCTCTGTTGTGCAGTACGCTGTACACACCTCTTGGGTCAAGCTTTGGCTTGAATATGGATGTGGCAATATACGTGCCGCGCTATCCTTAAAACAACCAAGATATTCTGTAATAAAAGAAGTTATATATTATCTGGTGCGCCATTGGTTGTTTGCTGCAAGAGCTATAGAACGATGATAGCCATGACATGTGAAGTTAATACCAAGTCTAGTGGTCTAAGGTGCCGCGATATGTGCCATAAACATTATCTAGCATACATTACTCTTCCTTGACATTATCCAGCATACAATACGTATCCTCAACACCCATTTCAATACATGTCATCAACATAGTCAAACATACAATGCGTGTCATTGACATTATTTAGCTTAATAAAATACGTGTCATTGTCATTATCTAGCACACAAGTTTCATTGACATTATGAAGCATACGATACATGACATCAACACTATCGAGGATATACTATGTGTCATTATCATTATCAAGGATGTAATACGTGTCATTAACACTATCCATGATACAATACGTGTCATTAAAACTATCCATGATGTAATACGTGTCATTAACGCTATCCAGGATAGAATACGTGTCAATAACATTATCCAGGATACAATACGTGTCATAAACACTATCCAGGATACAATACGTGTCATTAACACTATCAAGGATACGTCACGTGCCATTAACGCTATCCGGGATGCAATACGTGTCACTAACACTATCCAGGATACAATACGTGTCATTAACACTATCAAGGAGATAATACGTGTCATAAACACTATCAAGGATACAATACGTGTCATTAACACTATCCAGGATACAATACTTGTCATTAACACTGTCCAGGATACAACCTTGTCATTAATACTATCAAGGATACAAAACGTGTCATTAACACTATCCAGGATGCAATACGTGTCATTAACACTAACCAGGATACAATACGTGTAATTAACACTATCCGGGATACAATACGTGTCATTTTCACTATCAAGGATACAATACGTGTCACTGACAGTATCCAGGATACAATACTTGTCATTTACACTATCCAGGATACAATACATGTCATTAATACTATTAAGGATCAATACGTGACATTGACACTATCCAGGATACAATACGTGTCATTAACACTATCCAGGATAGAATACGTGTCATGAACACTATCCAGGATACAAACCGTGTCATTAACACTATCCAGGATGCAATACGTGTCATTGACACTATCAAGGATACACTACGTGTTATGAACACTATCCAGGATACAATACGTGTCATTAACACTATCACGGATACAATACGTGTCATAAATACTATCAACGATACAAAACGTGTCATTGACACTATCCAGGATACAATACGTGTCATTAACACTATCCAGGATACAATACGTGTCACACACTATCCAGGATACAACACGTGTCATTAACACTATCCAGGATACACTACGTGTCACACACTATCCAGGATACAATACGTGTCATTAACACTATTCAGGATACACTACGTGTCATTAATACTATTAAGGATACAATATGTGTCATTAACACTATCCAGGATAAAATACGCGTCACACACTATCCAGGTTACAACACGTATCATTAACACTATCCAGGATACACTACGTGTCACTAACACTATCAGGGATACAATACGTGTCATTAGCACTATCCAGGATACAATACGTGTCATTAACACTATCCAGGATAAAATACCTGTCATTTACACTATCAAGGTGATTAACACCATGTCATGTTAAGTGTCCATAGTCCATCATGTATTAAAATGTCAATATGCAAGGGGCAATAAAAACTCACTATTTCAATAAAACTAAAATCCAATGCAAGACTGAAAGAAAGCAAACATACACCATGTTTGCATTATTTAGGTGCGTGTAACTAGGAATAAATATAGAAATCTGCCTGAAGGCGATTGCCCGAACACAACCAACTTGTTCGTTTTGTCGATAGTCCATGTATTAACCTTTTTGTTTAATGGAGGAAAATATGAAGCAAACCTTGTTTTACCTTCGTGAGCTAAATGTGTTGTTTCTCTTATACGCGGTTTATAAAGGACATTATAGCTAAAATGGATAGAATTCTCATTAAACCGCCCGCATGTTATCAAAAATGAGCGGGCCACTGTAACTTGATAATGCCCTCATATTGCTTGACAACGGGCCATTATCACGTCCGTTGTTAGATGAGGCGATATTTGTTCAATAGTGACGTCATCTAGTTTGTTCTATGACGCTTCCATATTTGTAAAAGTGGGTCAGTGACATTCGTGTTGATTGCAGTAAATGTTTCAAAACCGATATTGTTGTTTCTTTTTTTTGATTACAAATTCCATCCATTTTAGCTATAATAACGGTAACGCTATTTTTCAGGGCATTATCATTTGCGGAAGCCTTCGGTCATTTCAACTGCCCTCCTTCGTCGGGCAGCTAATGGAAAACCTCAGGCTTCTGCAAATGATAATGCCCTGAAAAGTAGCGTTACCCTTATATTGTAGCTAAAATGGATAGCATTATGATTAACCTCCTGGATGTCAGAGGGACATACATATCCCTCCTCTACAACCCTTACTTTGAAGTCGAATAAAATTCAAAATCCATCACCCACACAAATACACTTCACAGTTTTGAATAAGGTGGGAAATTCCCCGTTCTGTGTTTTCATCCACTGGCATTTGAGGCCAAGCAAAAGTACTTTAAAATGACCTCTGAAAATTATAGGTACATCGTAAATGTCGCCATGTTTTACACATTACGAAATCACCACTAATGGTGTTATTTACAGCATGTTTTGAAATCTAAATTTCGGATATTTACTCGGAGAAATGAATTTCAAAAGTAGCATATTAGTGATCACGGGTATCTGTCTTGTATCAAATCACCAACGAGCATTCCAAAACGTCGCCGATAACCCTAGAATCGTTTAGAATGTTTTGGAAAATACGCAACACGAACGCTCATGTGAACTTTCCACCATATTGGAAAGTGTTTACAAAATCACGTTTCAGGTACACCGGTTGAGGCGCCTGTAACATCACGTATATTTCAAACTTAGCTGCGAAACATACATCCTTGAATTCCTCATACATTTCAGAATCAAATGACTAATGGTCACCAATACAAAGTGCCTAGATGAAATCAAGCAAAATAAATTAGGTGTGTAAACGTACGCTGTGTTCGAAAAACTGCACTTGTTTGAAATGTAAACAAAGCAAAATTCAGATTTTACACAGTGTAGCTTTTTCTCCTACTTTGAGCTATCCATTTGTCCTTTCGTTCACCAATGATCTTTCCAAAACGTCTCCTTTAACCCTATAATCGTTTGGAATGTTTTGGAAAATACGCAAACACGAACGCCGAAGTGAACTTTCCGCCATATTGGATAGTGTATACAAAATCACGTTTCATGTACACCGGTTGTGAGACGCCTATGATATCACGTATTTTTCAAACTTAGCAATACACACATCCTTGAATTCCTCATACATTTTAGAATCAAATGACCAATGGTCTTTGTCACCAATAGATAGTGGTTGGATGATATCAAGCAAAATAAGTTAGGTGTGAAAACGAACGCTGTGCTCGACAAACTGCACTTGTTTGAAATGTAAACAAAGCAAAATACAGATTTTAATACAGATTTTACACAGTGTAGCATTTTCTCTTATTTATTCGTCTATTCGTTCAAGATATTGGCTCAACATTTTCAGAATATGCATGGGAAGAGAATCGTAGGAAGAATTAGGGAATTTAAAATAGATACATTGCAGTGATTTGATATTTTCCACAGAAATTTTCAAAGTTACCGTCCTGTGTGACGCCATGACTGAATCGAGATTTTCCATACCATGAACGAAAATTAGGGGAGATTTATATTAATCAAAACACCAGTGTCGTCTTTCTCGCCATGACGTCAAAAAGAAAGGTGTTATTTTTTTGTATTTCATTCCATTTGATGTTAAGGCTAGAGCTGCATTAATATTGGTGCAACATTAGTCAAATTACACTTACACAATCAGGAGAATGTTGGAATCTAAGGACTAAGTTATAGGTTAGATAGGGCCATCCATTTCTCTATTACCTCGTTTGTATTAAGTACGATTTCATAATTTCTTATGTTTTTTAATAACTAAACGTATACAGTTTAAATATCGATATTTGTGTTGGAATAGTTTGGTTCCTGGTGAACAAAACACCACGAAAATATTTTTGTCCTTACCCAAAGCTAATTCTCACCAAGTGACCTGAGTTGCAATAAACGAGTGCTAAGCATAGCGGAGTTATGCCCCCTTTTCTTTGTACGTGCGTAACCTCTCTGTCGCCTTTTGACGTCATGAAGAAAAATCAGTTTTCGTCCTTTACGGCATGCTTTCTTTGGTATTGAATGTATGTCGATATACATACGCATATAACTCCATTTGATATATAGTTATGTCGTTCAGATATTAGGCAGTAATTGTTCGCTCACTGTTTCTGTAAAACCTCTAAATAAAAAAATCGTCGCACCGTACTTTAATCTGTGTACGATAAAAAGCGAAGAAATTTACTGTTTTCCTAAGCAGAATAAATTCGCGGACAACACTTAGAAGTGTATTTTTTTAAAAACTGGTTTATATTTGCCGTTACATTTACACCATTAAATAGGAAATATAATATTCTCCACCTCTGCGTAATTTTATATTCAGAGGTAGATCCAGTGCCGCGTGAGCGCAATTCTCGCACAACCTTAGGAAAATGTGCGTCAGTAAAAAAACTCGGCATCGCACGCATGTTATCAGAAATGAGCGGGCCATTTAAGGATTGACTGTGTATTTTTTTCGGTTCATTGAGGTATGAATCGAAAAACCGATGTGCAAACTGTAGCGGATTCTTACAAAGGTTTGCACATCGGCTTTTCGATTCATACCTCAATGAACCGTTAAAAATACACAGTCAATGCTTATAACTAAATTCGACAACGTAAAACATGTTTTATCTACAATAGTTTAACCAAAAACAGTTGTATATATCAAAACAGACTAAAATGACGAGAATGATAAACGTTCCAGGTGTAGGAATACATGTACATGCTGTGGCGTGACATGAATCAGGTGATCGTTTAATTAAAGCACATAACTTGACACGCCTACACAGTATGTAGCCAATCAACGGAGAGTAGGATCAAAACAATGTTCGTTGGACCTGTCAATTAAGGCAAGAGGCGAAAAGAACTGCAACAGTCAGACTGTAATGACCTGGAAGAAATATGAAGAATTGTATCAAATAACATGGTCAGTTACCGACAGATTCAAACATTACTTCCCTGACTACGGTAAAACACAGTAGGAAAAATACTAGTCAGAAAGGAAACACGAAGACATGAAAGTTGAACCGGGGCGTGCGGGAAAAAAAACAGGCGAGCGAGCCTGCATGTTTACTGTTTCATTCATTCTCGGCCTTCGGTTTCAAAGGGTAGTTTGGACAATGAATATGCATGAAAGTCGCTTAATGTCCTGTGCATGACGATACACGTGAGCAGAAAGGGAATTACCTCGACTGTAATATTAGGATTCCCCGACATTCCGCAGTAATAAAAGGGAAATGAATGCAATAACAAGTGACCAATTCTGCTAATCAGAATGCAGGAATTTCAATGAACACAACGACAATTTAATTATTGTAACTTGATAATGACCTCATATTGCTTGACGGCGGGCCATTAGCACGTCCTTTTTTAGGTGACGTCATATTGATGTTCAATAGTGACGTCATCTGGTTTGTTCTATGACGCTTCCTGTTTGTAAACGTGGGTGAGTGACATTCGTTGTGTGCTGATTGCAGTAAATGTTTCAAAACCGATATTGTTGATTATTTTTTATTTGATAACAAATTCTATCCATTTCAACTATGATAACGGTAACGCTATTTTTCATTGCATTATCATTTGCAGTAGACCTCGGTCTCTTCAACTGCCCTCCTTCGTCCGGCAGTTAATGGAAGACCTCGGGCTGAAAAACATGAAAAATAGCGTTACCCTTATAGTATACAAATGTAATGAGTGACAGCAGAACAGCTTCGAGACATCATGTATGGCGCTGTTAGGAGCCACGCAAATTCATGTTGTTAGAACCTTTGTGCTTGGTTGCAAGAGTGTCCGTCGCTACATTGCCGCAAGACTGGCGATCATTAAACCGACCAAGAAACGACCGCCCACAGGTCACAATCCCTCATGGGGATCTCTATCCCCGCACATGGCAGTTACGCAATAGGTTTACTGACAGTGATGTCATCAGTTTCGACGTCATTGCGTCAGCGCATCAGCACGCTGTGTACGCCTGGAAACTCAGGCTTACATACATTTCTGGGGTGTGGCTGGGCAGCTTATATGTGGGGTTTGTTGTGTGAGATGATTGCCGCTGAGTGAATGACAAAGGGTGCTGTTTCAGCTTGTTTCATGCTGACGGAAGATTCCGAGTCTACTGCCAGAAAGGTAAAAGGGTTGCTCCAGGCGCCATGCTGAAGGTTCATCTCAATGTACGTGGGTTTGTTTATTTGTTTGTTTGTTTGTTTGTTTGTTGTTTAACGCCGCACTCAGCGATAATACAGCAATATGACGGCGGTCTGTAAATAATGGAGTCTCGACCAGACAATCCAGTGATTGACATCATGAGCATCGATCCATGCAATTGGGATACTATGACATGCATCAACCAAGTCAGCGAGCCTGACCATCCGATCCCGTTAGTCGCCTTATACGACAAGCATAGATGCCTTTTACGGCAAGCATTGGTTCTATCCCTGATCTCCAGGGGGCCAATGTACGTGGGAGTGACACGCTGTGGTGAGGGATTTGCGGACAAACTAAGACCAAGCTGGTGGTTATGAGAAAAGAAATATCTTTAAAATGGTACTGGGATCAGGTTCTGCAAGCAGGAGCAACAGTGACGGTTAATCTAAAATGACAACGCCCATACCACTAGGATCACCCAGGACTTCGCTCTTTAGCTATGTACTGCATGTTCACTCTTTCACCTTCTCAAATTCTGTTGGATCACCCAGGAAGACAAATAAGACAACGTGTTCTTGCCTCTCACCGTTTCTTGCTGGAACAATACTAACTGAGGGTTGCAACGCGTCCATGGTGACATCATCGGGTGCCTAACATTCTTCGTGACACCTCGTCTTCAAACTTGCCATGATTCCCAAGGAAGCCATGGGAGATATTGCGACTTTATTTGAAGTCTTTGAAAGGACCGGGTCATTTTACATGACTGATCTGCGTGCATGTAGTTAGATGCCACCTGACAGAACCATGCTGCATGTATGTTGAAATATTTCACTTTGTACCATTGCTTCATGTGTATACAGGAACGCGTGTGTGGTCATCCAAGTGAACTGAAGCTGGAGACTAAAGTTGTGACTTACTTGAATCACATGCCCATGTATCTGTAAACAAGTTGGATCTACACTGGCAAACTCCGAGAAGACAGACTGTTCCCATAGCCAGACAGCCCGCATCACTGCTGCAACTGGAACCAATTTGCTTCTCGCCTTCAACAGATTGAGGAAACCAGATACACAGTAAGTGCTCTGTTTGGATATTAAATATTTAGCCTATATTTTCGCCTGCATGAAAACTTGTTAAATTAAAAAATACCATTTGCATAAGCAATAACCCCGCCAAATCCCCATGAAGATCCGGGTCTTCAGCATCCCATGCTTGTCCTAAGAGGCGACTGGATTGAGTGGTCAGGCTCACTGACTTGGTCGATGCTTGTCATAGTATCCCAGTTGCGCAGATCTATGATGTCAATCACTAGATTGTCTGGTCCAGACTGGCTTGTTTACAGATCGCCGCCATACTACTGGAATATTGCTGAGTGCGCCATTACACAAGACACAAACTTACGATCAATGTCCACTTGCATCTACGAATCATTAACTGACATCCAAACATGGCACATGCATTGTCTTATATAAATCATAAGACGGTAATCATATATCGTTTCTGTATCATTGCATGACCTGTTTTTTTTTCCATGCATATTAGACAATAGTGTGTTACACAATGGTGTAACCATGAAACGTGGGGCGGTCGGGTAGCCTAGTGCTTAAAGCGTTCGCTCGTCACGCCGAAGACCCGGGTTCGATTCCAGACATGGGTACAATGTGTGAAGCCCTTTTCTGGTGTCCCCCGCCGTGATATTGCTGGAATATTGCTAAACGCGGCGTAAAACCGTACTCACTCACTCCCAATAAAACGTATCTATATTTTCATGCAATGACGATGCATAGATAAACAGGACACAGAAGTCAGGCGGGGGCTTCGTCATGTTTTGTTTTTTTTCTGATGAAATACTGTCCACAATGTCATAACCTACCTTTGCACGTCAGGTACAGTTTGTTTCCAGTTTCTGTCGAGGTGTTAACGAGATGGGGAGACGTGAAGGTGGACGCGTGCCCTCGGCAGCTGTTGGTGTTCAAGTTGAATTGATAACTGAAGCAGTTGGTGTCCAACAGACAGAGACGGAAACAAAGCTGGGGGTGCGGCGCCGGCCTAGACCACAGGTGATAGTCCAATACGACGAGGTTATCAAACGCCGGTGAGTTAGTCACCAAACAATCATCACACAGGTCGACTGACAAAACGTTATATGAAAATAAAACCATCACCATCAACACCAAATGGTCATGAGTACTAGTATGTTGTATCAATGTTGGTGACAATGCCATATTGTGAAGCAGGCACTGCGTTTTCTTGTGAAATAAGGGTCTCATAGAATTCTGAGATTCCTGGTTCCTGAGGTCCGCGGTGACCCTTTCTCTCAGTAGACGTGTACGTGGTACCCCAGGCAGATGGTCATTAATGTACCTAGGTCTCAGTTTGTCTTGCTTGTAACTAATGGTCACAAGCTGATTTTGTCTGTACACCCACAGCCAATGGTAGGCTGTGTAGATCTGTAAAGTATGCACTTAGTTAAGGTGTGACCTAATATTATCTGATGCTCCGTACGCCGCATCATCAGGATATAGGTAACATATATATCCTCTGAAACTTTGTAATCTCCATCTTCAGTGGCAGCGCAGGGTTTGTCCTGGGTGTGCAATCTGACCTCAGTTACTGTGTCTCCGATATCCTCTAATATTAATTCTCGGTTACCGTGTACCTGTTGTCCATGGTACCCATATAAATGTACCACACGAAACGGTGTATATTTCAAGTATTATCGGCAAAAGTGTGGCATGTGTTTCACGATCCCATGCGTGTTCGTACGTACCGAATAAAATAAAGGCACATATGGTGTGTGCGGTCTCAACGCTTCATCGCCAACTCTTTTCACATTAGCAACCACGCTTTACATCTCATGCCACCCATTGGTAGAGATCTGTTTATGGTAAATACGAGAACGTTTTCATTCACACAATACAAGATCAATGCAAACCCAACTATATTTCGTTTTGGTTTTGTTAGATAAGCATAAATATGAACAAGTAATATTGATTGTCAGGTGTCGAGTTGGTTGTATGATCAGTGTGAGAATATTTATGTTATTAACAAACACTCCTAACATTCCTTCCTATCAAATAATTCGATTTGTCCAAGAGAGAGGCCACTTTCATGGCAAGAACGATTGATTCGTCTCTTGTACTATGAGAATTTACTTAAGAACGGGAAATATATTGAATTTGATTCCAAGTAAAATGGATAAAATTATTGATTCATTAAACCGCACGCATTTTAAGAAATGAGCGGGCCACTGTAACTTGATAATGCCCTCATACTGCCTGATGACGGGCCATTATCACGTCCGTTGTTAGGTGTCGTCATATTTGTTCAACAGAGACGTCATCTATGACGCTTCCGTATTTGTAAACGTGTGCCACTCTGAATGAGAAGGCCTAGCTGTGATAACTGTTTCCAGTTGCCAGGAACCGAAGGGTGACAGCAAGCTTCAGCCCAGGACTCAAAGATCTTCTCCAATTAGGACCTTGTTTGGTCAATCCGAGTGTGAGTCTTAGGACTGTTATAGTGCAAACCATTTCAATATTTTTATTTAAAATAGTGCAAACCATTTCAATACTTTTATTTTACATTTCATTTATCTAAATACCTAACTGGTTCAATATGTTTCCAAGTGCACCGAAATTCTATGCCCTTCGTCTGTTTAATATATTCAGCAAACATTCGGCGTATCCCCTCTTATCATAAGCCCCTCCGGGCAGGACCCTTAATCTCCAGCGCTATCTATACATTTCAGTTAACACCTCCTAACGTCGCCGGATCTTACGTATATACATACACGTGGGGCAATGACCTTGCCACACGTTACGTAATACCTCGATCTACAAAAGCCGACTGACATGGTCCGTCAGGATGGGCATGGCTTCAGCCCTGCACAACCAACAATCTAAAAACAACAATAAAATCCTAATTCTCACCGACTCCCTTAGTGGACTACAAGCCCTCCAAAACAAAAATACCAAAAAACGACCTGAATTAATAAACCAAATACTTAAAATCTCCAACGACCTAACAAAAGCAGGCAAACAAATAACCTTCTTGTGGATCCCCGCCCACGTAGGAATTTACGGCAACGAAAGCGCCGATAAAGCAGCTAAATTATCTCTCAAAAAACCAGAAATAAGCCTTAACCTACCCATCTCAAAATCAGAAATTAAAAGTGTAAACAAACAAAAAATAACCAAAAAATGGCATAATCAATATCAAAACTCAAATAGCCAAATCAAAAAAGTGCTCAGAAAACCACTAGCCAAACCTAAAATCCTACACCCCTCTAAAAAAATTGACAGATTAATTACAAAACTCCAAACAGGACACACGAACTTAAATAACCACCTAAAAAAACTTAAAAGACACACCACAGGCAACTGACCCCACTGCAAACAACCCGAAACCACAGAACACGCACTCATCCACTGCACCCACTACCAAACACACAGAACCACACTACAAACCACCCTCAATCTAAATAAGGTTCCTACCCTAGATGAAATACTAAACCCTCAAAATAAACTAGAAAACTTCAAGGCCATAAGCGTATTCCTAATCAAAACAGAACTAATTAAGCGCATCTAAAAACTCATTAATCTACCAATCCAAAATCCAATAAACATACAAACACCCACCTCACCCGGCTTCCTTAGTTCCCTCCTCCACCCACCTTGGCATTTATTCCAAATTTAAAAATTCCAAAAATTCAATATAAGCAACCCCTAAAAGCCCCCTCTTGGGTTGCACACACCACTTTCACCCTTTTCGGAATACACTAAATGGTCCGGCCAGGCCCGTGTGCGAAATACGCTACAGTCGGAAAGCGCACGTTAAATCTCGTATATCAGTCAGTCAGTCAGTCCGTCAGGGAGACAGCCAGAAGGTAAGTGACAGAACGGTTCTCCCACCCGGGAAGATTGGCCACCCGGTCCCGGTGTGCGTTCTGTCACGTTATTATCAACCTTTTCGACTTATTCCTAACCATCAACAATAAACATGGCTGCTGTCGTCTTAAACTTCACCCCTGAGTTTTGTCTTCCGTCATCACCCTGAGCTACCATCCGAGGGACGAAACTTACGCACCTGGACAGAACGAAACATGATAGGCTCCATTCTGAGGTAGCCCACGAAATCACCCCGACTTTCTCTCACCAACTCTGGCATCATATCCTCATAGTCTTCTAGCTGTGGGCTTCCTGCGATCCAATGCCTCAGCCAATACTGCCTTCGCCTTGTCCTTCTCATTCTTCTCTACACCATCATGGCAGCAACTGCTGCATGTTGATTTATTCTTTGCAGGTGAAGCAACTGCAACTATTCTGCTGTTAACATCTTGACAACTTGCAAAGAAATGATTTCATTCAGAAAAGCACACTTTTATATGCACTATGTTTTGATGAGTGATTGGTCGACAACTAGTCACCGAACAGTCCCCGTTTAGTTGCAACAAGTCGCCGAAGATTCGCTGACTAGTCACCGATCGGTCTCAACAAGTTGCAAACATTTCGCCGTAACTGCGGTAAACAGTTGCCGACCAATCACTGACCAGTTGCAACTCCTAGCGCTGATTGATCGGTGATCATACCCTAATTCCAAATATGGGCAGAAGTTGTTGCACCGGTCTCAACGATCGCCAGTCGGTCGCAAAGGAAATCAGTCGCCAAGAGGTTGCATCGAGGCCGCATTGTCTGTGTGACTGTAGCTAAAGTTAACCTAATGAAGCTTGGCGATTTATAAATATGGTCCCTCCTGTTGCAATCGTTATGACGGAAAATGTAGGCCCACATTTTGAAATTGATAACGAGCTCTTATTAAGCAGCCTAATGAAGCTAGTAGGCAATATTACAAATGTTCGCCCACTTATTTCGATCACCATATATGACAGGAACAATGTGGGACCGTATTTTAGAGGGGGAACGGGTGGCTCCAGTCGCCTAAGGAGCCGTGATTCGCCGTGCAGAGTTGCGTCCCTTGGGCACGCCAGAAACCTATGATTGTGGGTTCGAATCCCGGTTCGCCCCGATTATGTTTCTAGGTTTGTCAGCACCATACCTGTGCTCGCAGGTTTCACCGAATTGGTAAACGTCTTAGGCCTGCATCACTTCAGGAATTCCTCCCACATTAAGCTGACACGCCGCAATATAACTGGAGTACTGTTAAAAGCGTCGTAAAAACTCACTCACTCACCACGTTATACGTTACTTAACTTTTAGAAAATTGCTACCAGCACTAAACCAACCAAAGAGGATGTACATATTACACTCAATGTATGACAACTATTGATGTGAGCCCACCTGCAGTCATCTCTATTCAGAAAATAAAATGGGTCCATATTTGTTGAAAACTAATATTAACGAGTTATTATTTCATTGGCAAGCACCGTTTTTAATTTTCTGCAAGTTACGGCTGGAAAGAAAAATATATAATGTTTTCAAACATTTAATTAAGAATAAGGTTTACCTTAGGGGTTAGATGGCTAGTTAATAGTTGGACCAACGACAACGTTCAGCGTGACTGACGCCATTTTTCGCAAATACGAAAACAACTTCTAAGTCTATCGGTCACTCAGATCCGTAGTACGTCGGGCATACGTCTTTAAAATATAATGAAAAGACATATGTACATAGATATGAATGAAACTGACGCAATCAATTAATGTTAATAATTATTTATTTTTCGGTTGTGGCATTTCGTGCACAGTCTGCTTTGACAGCGAGATGAGCCATCAGTAAGCATCTGTTTATTCCCAGGAATGTCATACACGAGGTGCAGATATGGATCTATCTTTTCACAGGGGATAAATGGTTCACGTTACACATCGGTAATCTATAAGTTGTTATGAAAAGACACGGTTCTACCTATAGCTAATAGCATTCTGAAATGATCCAAGATCCAAGTGCGTCCTTGTGGAAATAAACAATACTGATTGCAATGTAAGGTTGTACGAGTAGCGAGGTAATTCTCACCTCAATGGTCGTGAATTTTATCTAGGAATAAAAAGCAAGTGCGTTTTATTCAAACATTTCATCTGAATGGGAACAGCTGTTATTATGAAGGAGAAACATGTATTGCTTCAGTTTTAGAGGCAACCAAGTTCCCGTGTATGGAACCACAGAGACCTGCATGATACTCCATAGTATGCACATTAAGTACTTGCTATTGGTTGTATGGCTCCAATACACCGTTCAATTCTCAATCTGGAATAGAGTTAATATATTGTTTTAAGGCTGCATAAAATCCCGTTCAGACACTTTGGGCGCCCCGCTCCTTGTTAAGGCAACGTGGCGTCATCTAGCAGCACAAACTTTAAGTCTAAGAAGGCGATCATGTGACGTGCTTTATGTACAAGCGCTACAACAGCCGTGAACGGTTAATATTACAAACACATGGACTGCTGGTGGCAATCGGACAGTTCCAGTAAGAGATGCGCTTTTCATATAGCTGGAATATTGCTGAGTGTGGCATTCAACAACAAACAATCAAATCTTTTCGCGAACACCTGGTGCCATCACTGATTTTCTGTGATCCATTCGTTTCATGTTCACCATTATTTCACCTTTAAGCTTAATGGAATCTTTTTCAGCAGATAATCGAGACCGATCATTCCCCGACATTTACATGAACTGAGCAGTTCTTCCTGCTGATGGACTAAAGTCCCCGAGTTTCATCATAATCTCAGTCGCATTTATGACGTCAGCTACAAAAGACATGTTAGGCCAACGTCACGTTGTGTGCTAACCCACTTAGACACCATGCCGTAGTTTAACATGGATCCCCACTCAGACACAGTATACTGACTCCGAGCCGACCAGTCCTTGTTTATCCCCTTAATGCCGAGCGCCAGGCAGGGTTAGAGGAAGTACTATCTCTTAACGTCTTTTGGTATGGTGCAGCCGGTGATCGGACCACCAACCTTTCGCTCTCTTGGAAGGCGCTCTATCCACTAGACTTATTAAACTTAATTAGGATTATGAAATCTCTGCTAAAAGCAAAGTCCATAATACGATTCCGACTATATCAAACGAATGTGCTTTTGAATCGTTATCCAATAGTGATGATGTCAAGTCAACTGTTCAGCAGACATACAGGGGAACTTATGGAACAATTCAAGATAAGGAAGTACATCGGATATCAGTGATGCGGGAAATTGTCCACGATAAAACATTTTGAAAGCATTACTGAGGTATTGATTGTTGTAATCCGGATCAAACAGCTTCTGAGTAAGGGTCGAATGGCGCTCTTTGAAATCTTAGTGTAGAAAGAACATGCTCGGTCGTTCCTCAAATGTTGTGATTGGTAGACGCCAAAGATTGGAGCTGTTGGGATATTGCTTGACATAAATGGAAAGTTGAAATTTGGAAAGTCATTCCTTTGGTCACACAGTTTAGTGGAGAGTTGTTTGTCACGCTCAGTCTTTAAGCACAGATCAAAATATAAAACTGGTGAGGCGGTCTCGGTGGTCTCTTTTATTTCTGGGGCGGTCGGGTAGCCTAGTGGTTAAAGCGTTCGCTCACTAAAACCATACTCACTCACTCACTCTTTTATTTCTATTTCAGATGGGTAAATCAGTGGAAGCGACTTGTCTATGTAACCATTATTGAAAGTGTCCAAACATGGATATGCATAAGTAAAGAATTTACCTTGTTAGATTTTGTCAATCCGAACAGAAAATCTGATTCATATGCACAAAGAAACAGATTTGCAAGAAGAGGAGCAAAATATGTTCCCATGGGGATGCCTTTTTCTTGCCTATATGCCTCATCCCCATATTTAACATAGATGTTATCAATGAGGAAGTCCAGTAAAGTAAACTTAAGATGCCATTTTGACAAATCGTTCCGAACATTCGAAGATAGAGATGTAGCTATATTTATGCTCACCATATTTAGTGAAAGATGCCCCATAGATCAAGGAGTGAAGTTTTTCTTCTTCATGGTTGGCATGTGGGTTAGTGTATCAAGTTAAATTAAATGTTTTAGATTATGTTGGGTGTTTTTGAGCAATGGTTATCGTTTTCAACCTGAATTAAATTTTCTTTAGCCAAGGTATTAAAACATATTCACAAGCTAACAATACATACTTTCTTCAAATCGACAGTTTAGTATTTGAGCGATCCGTTATTGGTTATTGTGCGGTCACACTTGTCTCAATCAGACTATTCTTTTCAGCCTTTGTCATGTTTTGTATTTATAATAATATGCTTATGGAAATTATTTCGCAGGGAGCTCGTAAGTCGAAGTAACGTAAAACACCAATACGATGTTCGACTACACTACTAATAGTAGACAGAAATAAACTTCTTTATACGTGAATCAGAATAGATATACAGGGCAAGATAAGTACACCACTGAGAGTGACTAAGTTGACGTTAACAGGGGGGATTTTACTGCCACTTTATCCTTTTTACGAAGGCATCTGACACACTCAGACATGATGTTCTCCTTCAATCATTACATGTAGTTGGGATCTCTGGCACGTCTCATAACATTATTGCTTCAATGTGTTCTAACTGAGCAGCCAGTGTTAGAACCAATTGTGGACGTTCATCTTGTTTTAACTGTCCTGTTGGTACCCGCCATGACTGCATCCTAAGTCCACCGATATTTATCATATTTATTTATGAGCTCCATAATAAAATGGAAATAGAAAGGGGACAAGGGACTTTCATAAATCAGTTCTTAGACATTGCTGTTGTATCGTACACTTGTAGTTTACTCCAAAAGAAGTTAAATGTTAAGGAAAATCTTTGTAATAAAACAGGAATGAAGACCAAAATGATTGTCTATAGAAATGGTGGCCCCCTACGCCGATATGAGAAATGGTATTAAACACCTATGCTTGTATGGAGCAAAGCACACACATGCCTAGCATCTCAAGCAAAAAAATATATATCTCGAAATGGTTTTCAGAGAAAGATTAGTAACACAGCATACTCTTTTTTTATACAAATATTTTTATTCAATGATTATGTCGATATTGCAAATGAAGGGGCCATTCCTATATTGAAGGTGAATTCTATGACTTATTTGTGGTATTTATAAAGAAATTTGGAAACATTACATTGGTAAATTTATTCATGAACCTTATATCATGTACAATATAGTGAGTCTTTTCATAATGAAAACCAGGAAGCCATCTATAACATTGGTTTATTTTTGTATTATGTCTATAAAATTATCAATGCTAGAAATTAAAAAAAGAGAAAGAACTGGCCTGCTCAAGAGACGCAACTCTGCACAGCGAATTGCGGCATCTTAGACAACTGGGCCACCCGTGTCCCCTACACTACTAAGAAGCATATATGGAAACGTAAAACCAGCAGGAAGACATGCTGTAAGTAAAACTAGCACGGCTGATGTATTCAATGCAAGTGTAAGACAGGGAGGCACACTATCATCATTTCTGTTTAAATGCAATGTTTTTATACTTACCTGACGCTACACAGTGCTTTAGCTTCCCTACCGTATACAAACAGACAGTACTGGAACGAAGAGACAGTTTAAGCAGACTACAGCCCGTGCCTAGGCATCCACGAGTTATCCCCCTTGGCCCCTACTCCTCATTTTCTTCACTGGATGACATCAGACGTAGAGTACACAGTGGCGCCAACGGTAAGGCGGAGGAGGAGGATGGAGTCCGGATGGGCCTATAGGTGTAGCGTCAGGTAAGTATAAAAACATTGCATTTAATTAAAAATGCTCATGTTTTAGCTTACCTGACGCTACACAGTGCTTTATTCGACTGATGGAAGGCGGGCTTACCGTGAGAAGCGCCAGGCACTCTGAAGAAGCACAACTAAACCGTCCGGCAGGAAACCCAGCAAGTGACAGCAAGTTAGCGGCTCTCGGAACAGCAGGCAAGGGGATAAGATGCAGGTCAAGCCCTCTCGGAACAGAATGGTGGTTTGACGGTAGGGAGAACAATGCTTGACAGGGGGTAAAAGCAAGGTATTCCGTGTCCGGCTCAAAAAGTGGGGGGAAACGGGACCATAACTTTACTAGGTACTGACATAACAGTACCAAGCAACCGAAGAGGAACAGCACAAGGGATGGTCCTACCTTGGCAATAGGCGTCAGTGGGGCCAGTGGGGCCGCAGACAGCCACGTTCCTCGGAATCGGCACGGTCAATGGCGTCGGGGGGTAAAAGCAAGGTATTCCGTGTCCGGCTCAAAAAGAGGGGGAAAAACTCTACTAGGTACCGACATAACAGTACCCAGCAACCGAAGAGGAACAGGACAAGGGATGGTCCCACCCCGTAATAGGCGTCAGCGGGCCAGTGGGGCCGCAGACAGCCACGTTTCTCGGAATCAGCACAGAGCTCATGTGGATTCGAGGCTGTTGGTGGTGGTAAGTCAGCACAATGATAAGCCCGCAGAATAGCAGAATGAAGCCAAAGGGAGACTGTATTATGAGAGATCTCTGCAGAGCCACGGCTAAAAAGAGGGATGAACAGTCTCTGGCACTGCTTGCGATGTTGCTGAGACACATGAAGATAACGTCGGAGGGCCCCAACTGGGCAGAGGGCAAGCTCTAGGTCATCATCCGGGCCGACGATCTCCGAAAGAGATGGGACGTGAAATTGCCTATCAGGTTGGCCGGGGAGTTGGTTTTAGGCGATAAAGTCCCAACAAAGGCCAAGGTGAACCAAACCGTGAGGACGCTGATCAAACCTGAGACTGATCACATCCAGGGCATGAAGCTCGCTAACCCTGGTGGCACATGTTGCAAGGTCCAGGAGAAAGCAAGTCTTCGAGGTGAGATCTTCAAACGAGGTAGACGTAAGTGGCTCATACGGAGCCCGGCGTAAATCCTGCAAAACAACATTGAGATCCCAAGCTGGGGGGCGGAACTTCTTAGTCCGGTCCTCTAGTGGAAAACCTCAGACCATGGCAAAAAAGGCCGGGACCGATGATAGGCTGGAACCTCTAGCAATCTTGTGGACAGAATTGAGAACAGCAAGATAGGTCGCAATCGTGGAACCAGCAGCCAGGTGACGGGATTGACGAAGGAAAACAAAAAAGTCAACCACTTGTGGAATGGTAGTCTCCACTGGAATGATGTGCCTGGACAAGCAGAAGGCCTGGAATGATCGCCACTTGTCATCATATAGTGAGCAAGTAGAGGGACGATGAGCTCAGCCGCACCCGGAGCTGAAAAACCTTTAGCGATCAGTGACTTCTGGAGACACGCCAAACGTGCAGACTGTAACCGTCTGGGTCTAGATGTGGTTGTCCGGTGTGAGGATTGAGTAGCAGATTTGGCCACGCTGGGAGACACAACACGGGTTCTCCCGCGAGCTGAACGAGCTTGGGAAACCAAATCCCAGACGGCCAGTAAGGTGCGACCAAAATAAGATCCAGAGGACAGGTCCGGGCCGCCTTCTGAATGACCTGGGGGAGAAGAACTGGGGGCGGAAAAGAGTACACGCTTAGGCCAACCCAGGACAGAGCGAGGCTGTCTACCTCCAAAGCAGCTGGGTCCTGGATATGAGAAACGTACACCGGCAATTGGTGGTTGCACACCGTTGCGAAGAGATCAACATTGGGTCCCAAGGCGATTGCACAAGAACCGGAAGGTTTCCGGTTGGAGCATCGACTTTGTGCGGGACAGACGATTGGGTCTTGACAGTGAGTCGGCTAAGACGTTGCGACAACCTCGAATGTAACAGGCTTGTATTAGAAGAGGGAGACTGTCGGTCAGATGAAACAGCCGAAAGGTCTGCTCCTGGAGAGAAGCAGATCCGGTCTACCCTTGCCTATTGATGTAATACACCACTGTTGAGTTGTCCAAGGCGACCATGAGACAGCTGTTGCGGCGGACCTGACGCCAATGACGAATCGCCCGAATGACTGCCTCCAACTCCAGATTGTTGATGTGCCACGCACGTTCTGAAGGAGTCCAAAGACCGGAAGCAGTTTCCTGGAGAAGGTGGGCGCCCCATCCTTGTAGAGAAGAAGGGGACCCTACAGATCTGAGTGCAGAAATGGCAGGAGAAACCGCTGAAGGAGACGCAGTTGAAGATCGAAAGGTTGAGAGAGGGCTCTCCTGACCCCGACTGGATCGCCGCGAACCGATCCGGAGGAACTTGTATCAAGGAAAGATCTGTCAGAAGGAGACCGTGCATGAAAGTGAGATGGCGAGAGTGAGTCAGATCCGATTTCTCCATATTGATGATCCAACCCAACCAATAGAGGTAGGCAAAGGGTGAAATCTTGCTGAAGAATCAAGGTTTGATTTACGCCGTGACCGAGGATGCAGTGGTTGAGGTAGGCTCCGAACCGAATCAACCATGCGTTGAAGGAACACAACGATAGGATGGGTTATACGTGTGAATAACCATGGAGCCATGGAAATTCCAAATGGGAGCATTTTCTACTGAATGTGCTCGCCCAGGAAGATGAAGCGGAGGAAACGACGATGTGTTGCCTGAATGGGAACGTGCAGGTAGGCATCCTGGAGATCCAGACTGATGAGGTAGTCCATCGGTTGAAGGAGGTGGCACAGAGACCGGATGGAGATCATATGGAAATGTGGCGGAGGCGCGAGATATTGGCCTGAAGATATCCGGCACATCGGAAGGCCAATATGGAGGTTCCAAGGGGGTAGTAGTCAGAGAAGGAATGGCACGGAACTGCAGGCAGTAACCGTGGCGGAGGATCCGGGTAACGAACGGATCCTGGAGCAGCTGACAATTCCTCCAGTAGGTTTGAAGTCTCCCTCCTCCTGGAGACGGATGAACAGAGACAACTGGCGGAAGGAGAAGCCAGTTGTCGGGCGTCCAAAGAAAGTCACTCCCAGCTTTGGGGGGATTGTAGGTCCGAACTTGGACTGGCGTTAGGACCGAAAAGAAGCGGACTTCCGCTTCAGACTAGTTCTCTTTCAAACATATGATTTTCGCTGCTGAGAGAGCTGTGATGAAAGGAGACATTCCATGTTACCAAGAAGACGAAACTGTTGGTGATTAGTTTCCTAACTCCTTGGCAACAGTAAGGATATGGCCGTTAAAGAGCACCAACCCAGATCAAGGTTGGCGCATCAACAGTGGACAAAGAGAGTGACGGAGAGCTGCGTCCATTCTACCAAGTTGCGAATCTGACATCGGAATTGCGGAACTGGACCGAGAAGAACCGACGAGCATCCGAACATCTTCATCAACAGGAGGGCAGACGTTGGCAAAAGTCATAAAGTGGAAAGGATAGTGTTCTTTCCGAAATCTCGGAACTTGAATTAATGTCTGGACAGGCAGTGTAAAAGCAGTGTTCAATGACGTGGCCACATCAGCTACCAACGGGTCACGTGGGAGGAGAACTTCTCCAGACTCCGAAACATTGTGCTCCACCTGGAGGGAGGCGCCTTGCCCAGGCGAAGCACAAGGGAGATGATCCACAAGCCAAGCATGCATATCAGCAGGAGTGAGAGACTTGGTCAGAGACGCTTCGTCATAGTCCGGTACAAAATGTTACTCATCATCGTAAAGGAGTCCAGACGTCTGGCGCTCTGTGCCGGGACACCAGATGACGAAGTGTGTCCGCGATGTTCGGCGAGACGAAAAGGCGACTATTCGGCGACATATGGAACTGGTGAAAGTCCGGCGAAGAGCAAGCGAAAGCTGGCGACGATCCGGCGCTTGCGGCGGCCTGGCGATAGCTGGCGATCCGGCTAGCACAGGCGACGGCCCTATAGCTTGGGGATAGCTGATGACGATTCGTTGATAGCTGGCGATCCGGTGAGCACTGGCAACGGTCCGGCGAGCGGTTGCGATAGATGACGACGATTCGGTGATAGCTGACAATCCGGTGCGATGAAACGAGGCGACGGTCCGGCGCCGGCTAGTGGCGATCCGGTTTGGCCTGAGGACGAGATAACTGGCGACCTTTCCCGGCGATAGATGACGACGGCGCTTGACAAAGGCAGCAGTAGCTTCGTCAGGAGAATCTAGAAGAACGGCGGGACGAAATATCTCACGAGGCGCGGTAACGCCGACCCTGCGACTGGCGGGAGCGAGCTGACGGGAGTCAAAGCAGGTCGTCTGGACGATGCTGAAGGAGTACTCCCAGAGGGCACGAGAGGCCATAGAATTCATAAAATCAAGCGGCGTAGATGGCGTAGATTGGGGAGGAGCACCCGAAGGAACCATCGTCGGCGTAGTCGGATCCGAAGGCGGGAGAGGTTGGTGGCGGCGAAGTACCAGTCATCTTCCTCCTATAAGCAAGTTATTTCTGGCATCGAAGAAGAGCCTTTCTGTAATATATAAATTCTGTAATTGTTACATGAGAGCGCAAACAGAGCAGCAATGATCAAACGAGCACGCAGGCTTGTAGCAGGGGCAAAGATGATGTGGGTCATTCCCCGACTCTGGCCCTTTACATAAAGCACAACGCATAGAATACATTCTGCAAAAAATGTAAACAGCGCATAAGTGTAACGAGCAGAATCACATATGAAGCAAAACATGTTACTGGACAATATGTGAACAAAGCGCACAAACACACAAACACAACACAGTGTGAAGCGCGACTTAAAAGCAATTCAAAAACATAATACGCCTAATTGATAGGAATTATGTCAATAGAAAGCATAATCAACAAAATAAATGAGAGATTCACCAATAGTTTAAGAAAACTATCGCAAACAAAGGACATTAACGCGCAACCTCGTAAACACGAGACGCACGGAGTTAAAATGGCGACCAAGGCGCGAAACGCGCAAAGTTACGCAGCAAAAAAATCGAATTACCGCAAACAAGCGGATATATCCAGCATAGAAAGGATATATGGAAGTAACGCCACCTAAAAACGAAATTTGAAGATAATTAACAAGGTAAGTTTAACTGTGTTCCTGTACACGTGTGTCCGTAGGGCATGAGAAGAATATGAGGAGTAGGGGCCAAGGGGGATAACTCGTGCATGCCATGCACGGGCTGTAGTCTGCTTGAACTCTCTCTTCGTTCCAGTACTGTCTGTTTGTATAAGGTAGTGAAGCTAAAGCACTGTGTAGCGTCAGGTAAGGTAAAACATATATTCTATATACATAATGTGCTGCAAAATATATGTAAATACTTAGAAGATAAACAGTTACGTTTGTTACTTTTGCCGAAAGTTGTTGTCATTCAACGACTGCAAATTCATTTGAAATCGACTCCGATAGGCATATTTGCATATTTAAACATGGGTTTCTTGGCGGTGTGTCGGTAAATGTAGAAATAACCATGCTGAATCACTGTTGTACGGGGAACATTATACCGACACTCTATTGAGAACATTCGGACAGGTGACCAAATAAAGCAGTTTCAGCAGAATGCGGAAGGTACCCGATATTTGGAAACTACCAATGCGGAGTTGTCTCATACTGGATACGTTTTGCTCAAACAACCACGATACTCGAGACAATGTTATTACATGCTTAAACGTCTTGATGACTCGGAGATACAAGCCGAGCCTGAGTTGTTTTAGAAATTCTGTTTACGCTACAGAAATAATGTTCATTTGATATTTTGACAATCAGCGTTTACATTGACTATCATGTCTGACCAATGTCCGATCACCGATGACATGATGTGACTGTTTATTGATAGTTGACGTGCCTCCCTCCTCGTGTCATACACTATGGGGTTTTCGTATCTCCTCATACGTGTTGGCCATGCCTTCAGTTTCTCTCTGTAGGTTGTCGTAGTCATTCATGTCCTCAGGAATTGTGTACTCATCATCTACAAATGTAAACAGTACGTACATTAGCAATGTCCCTCGGTTACATTTCGCTTTGAGAGAAAAGCAAATTGTCTTTGAATTTGTAAACATCCACTTGTATCTGAATGGAGTGTAAATGTTGTTTCACCATTTTCCCGGCGGTCTTTATCTAAATATATCTATATATGTAATCCTTTGTGCACTGCACTACTACAAGCTACTAAGTCATGCTAAGAGCGTCTTAGATGTTGCTGTAAGTCCGAGAGGGGTGCAGAGCAAGGTGTAAATGCTGGAATATTGCTGAGTGCGTTAAACAACAAATAAACCATTCGAAATAGGTACAGTGATGGACATTTACAAGTTTGCAGAACATGAAGACGTGATGCACTGACATAATTGTGATATGAAATAACCAACCTAACACAGATCTCCTGAACACAGCATCGTCGACAGTAGAATAACCCACGTCGTCCGCATTGTTGCCACTGGATGTTTCATACAAGTCGTTGTTATGTACAGCTGCAACACGAGAGGGAAGACAAACAATAGATAGGGGGTGGCCAGGGCCGAGATGATTGTAGGGTGTTTCATACAGGTCGTTGTTATGTACAGCTGCAACACGAGAGGGAAGACAAACAATCGATAGGGGGTGGCCAGGGCCAAGATGATTGTTGGGTGTTTCATACAGGTCGTTGTTATGTACAGCTGCAACACGAGAGGGAAGACAAACAATAGATAGGGGGTGGCCAGGGCCAAGATGATTGTTGGGTGTTTCATACAGGTCGTTGTTATGTACAGCTGCAACACGAGAGGGAAGACAAACAATAGATAGGGGTTGGCCAGGGCCAAGATGATTGTTGGGTGTTTCATACAGGTCGTTGTTATGTACAGCTGCAACACGAGAGGGAAGACAAGCAATAGATAGGGGTTGGCCAGGGCCAAGATGATTGTTGGGTGTTTCATACAGGTCGTTGTTATGTACAGCTGCAACACGAGAGGGAAGACAAACAATAGATAGGGGTTGGCCATGGCCAAGATGATTGTTGGGTGTTTCATACAGGTCGTTGTTATGTACAGCTGCAACACGAGAGGGAAGACAAACAATAGATAGGGGTTGGCCAGGGCCAAGATGATTGTTGGGTGTTTCATACAGGTCGTTGTTATGTACAGCTGCAACACGAGAGGGAAGACAAACAATCGATAGGGGGTGGCCAGGGCCAAGATGATTGTTGGGTGTTTCATACAGGTCGTTGTTATGTACAGCTGCAACACGAGAGGGAAGACAAACAATCGATAGGGGGTGGCCAGGGCCAAGATGATTGTTGGGTGTTTCATACAGGTGCACCTACAATTTCCCCTTTGTTGATAGGGTCAATAAAATGCATTTCTAGAACGTGTCTGGACTAAACTCCAAGTTGGACGAATATGAATTCATAAACTTTGTTAACTTATTCGATATAGTCGGGCTAACTGAAGTAAGGTTGAAGGAGACGGATTTGGGTGGTTCGTTCAGTGATTTTACTAAGCACACAAAGGAGGGTGGGCGGATATCTACCCGGGGACGACTCTTAGGTGGAGTGACATTACAGATCAGAAACACTTTACCCCCTCTTGTAAAGTGGACCAAAGTGTATGATAGCGGTATATTTATTTTACTAGATAAGGAAATATGGGGTTTAAAGAGAGACCTGGTATCATTACCTGTCACATCAATGTAAACACGGTATCTCACTATTACAAGATGATCTGTTGCATATGCCTTCTAAATGTGTATGTTATCATCGTAGTGAGTGAGTGAGTTGGGTTTAACGCCGCTAATAACAGTATTCCAGTTATATCACGGTGTGTCAGCTTCATGTGGGAGGAAGCCCGAAGTGATGCAGGTCTCAGACGTTTACCACTTCGGCGAAAGCCACGAGCACGGGTATGGTGCTGACAAACCTAGAAACATAATCGGGACGAACCGGGATTCGAACCCACAATCAAAGGTTTCTGCCCAAGGGACGCAACTCTGCACAGCGAATCGCGGCGCCTTAGATGACTGGGCCACCCGTGCCCCAATGTTATCATCGGAGGTGATTTTATCTCTAGAACTGGCACATTACCTGATTTTGTTGAAGACGATATCATTGAATACTCAGAAACTAATGAAAATAACAGATTGGACTGTTTGTTGGATAGTTTTAACATGAAACGATTTTCGGTAGTTTCAACTATAAACAGGTTTGGTATTGACATGTGCAGTATTCTTAACATCCATATAATGAATGGAAGATGTGGATCAGACGCGGGTGTCTTGGATTTCACTTTTACAGGAAATCAAGGTGCTAACGTGGTTGATTATATATGTTCATCTGAATTGCTCGATATACGTAGTAGATTTGACATACGCGGTGAGTCATCACATCTTCCCCTCACAATGGATTTACGTACGTTTCACACAACTGGACAGATTGAAAGTGATCAAATTATTAATGAATCTTTCAAATTGATAACTTCAGATATAATTTGTCATCAAATGAATTATCTTATCTACTTGAAAAGGCAGTAAATACAGCATTCGTAAGCATAAACTATCAAGTTCTTTAAAAGGGCGGTCGGGTAGCCGACATGGGTACAATGTGTGAAGCCCATTTCTGGTGTCCCCCGCCGTGATATTGCTGGAATATTGCTAAAAGCGGCGTAAAACCAAACTCACTCACTCACTCCTCTTTAAAAAATCGTTTCTATGGAGAGCAATACTTATTAAATGTAACAGTAAAATCATTTCGAATTGCACTTGCAAGATTCAGATGTGGTTCACACGAACTCTTTATCGAGGCATGGGGATCGTAAACTACACGGAATTTTTCTGTTTTGGGATTTAAACACTGTAGAAAGTCATACAATTTTTCACTTTGTTATCCGTGCTATGCTGAGCTCAGAAAACAGTTCATTGATAAATATTACATCCGTTATCCAAGTTTACAGAAATTCTTTTCGTTTATGTTTAAGTAACAATGTTGTAATAACGAAATAACTGTACCTATTGCATGCTATGAAGCAAAGACGTTCCACATGTGTTACCTTATAAATGTATACACACCCATTACTATATAACATGTACTATTGGCCTTAGGCCTCTCAGTAGTATGAACAAACATACATTGACATAATTGTGAGCTGAGATAACCATCGTCGACAGTAGAATAAGCCACGGCGTCCGCGTTGTTGCCACTGGATGTTTCATACAGGTCGTTATGTACAACTGCAACACGGAGACAAAATAGTCTTACCATTTATAGATAACCAAATCCTACATATGGTATTTTGAACTTTATACCCCGTTGGTTTTATTTCAAACGATTCCCCACATACTTATAATATATCTGACATACCATGTGTTGTGTGTTGACATATGAACGGTATAGTTGATAACTTGTATTGAAATTACATGAGCGAGTGAGTATGGCCCAGGAATATCACGTCGGGGTACACCCAAAATTGGCTTTAAACATTGTAGCCATGAGGCTAGTCGAACCCGGGTGTTCGGCGTGACGAGCTAACCACTAGGCTACCCCACAACCCAGAAATCACGGCGTTACTGTTTCATAATTCACACTTTCCATCCGCTAAAGGTGCCTCAGGTCTTGAAAATCTTCCTGTTTCTAATTCCTAGGGCAAGGTTCTTCAACGAAGCTTACTTAAAATACTTCTTTAATATTTTTCATTACCATGTTCGCCGCATTAAGCGCCATGACCAAATTTTACACCAATCTGTCAGTAATCTTTGGCGGCCAGTACTGAGGTCGACAATATACATGACATACCTCTTATTCTAATTTATTTAAAAATTAATGTAACATTTGGGAATAAGACTTTAAAGCAAGAAGTAGCACCTTCATCGCACCAACTGTGCTCCCCTTCTTACTGATCGGTTTCAGTTTGAACATGAATCGGAATTTCTGCACGGATTGGCAAAGTGAAAACAAGGTAGTTTAATGGCCAAGGAGCTTAACTTACGCATCACGTATATCGATGATCTGATATCGTTCAATAACTACAGCCAATTCCATTCCACTGATTTACCCATCTGAACAAAACATAAAGGTGACCAATGAGACCGCCTTATGTTTCATATTTAGATCTTTGCATAAAGATTCAGTGTGACAAAGCTCTCTCCACAAGACTGTGCGGTAAGAGGGATTATTTCAACTTTCCCTTTATGTCGAGCAATATTTCAATCTCATCAAACTCAGATCTTAGTTTTCGCTAATGCTAAACTAAGATCTGAGAACATCCCATTAAGGGTCACGTCAGAACGGCCTTTCGCGAACTTCTACCGACCAATGAAATTATTAAGAAGAAGTCGACATGAGCCAATTAGAAAGCAGCTTTCTCGAGCTTCACGGCACTCGTTTTAAACTGGCAACTACCATTTCAGACTATGCTTGAAAAATTTGTTGACAAAGTTCTCGATTAAAGATTTGAAAAATTGCAAAATAGGCCTTTCCAGAATATCTAATTCCCAAGTACTATGCAACGTCTCTTCCCTTCAAATGTACTTGCCACTTAGGCGAAAGATAGACGAGGATTTTGACCGAATCAGTCGTTCAGGACGCAGAAATCAAATTCCGACTGTCACTTTCATGATCTGGTAAGCGACGCTTCGATTGGTCGGATGAAAGTTCTTTCTGACGTGACCCGCAACGGGATGTCCTCAGATCTATGTTTAGAGGTAGCAATTGTTGTGAGATATTTAGCAATATTCCTGCAGCTCCAGCCATTGGTGTCTACATTTCACAACTTTTGAGATACAACCGAGCATGTTCATTCTACCAAGATTTCAAAGAGCATCACACGACTCTTGCTCAGAAGTTGTGTGATCAAGGTGACAACATTCAAGGTCTCGGTAAATCTTTCAAAAGGTTTTATGGTGGACATGTGGAGGACAAATTTGACGCATCTGTGACAAGAATGATGTCCGATGCAACCTTCTATTTCGACTTGTGCCATATGTACCCGTGTCCTTTTTCAGGTGAACAGTTGACCTGCCTAAAAGGCATAAACATGAAGACCCGTGAGGATCCAGGTTACAATAGGTCTTTAGCAACCAATGATTTCCCTATAAGGCAACTATACTTGTCGTAAGAGGCGACTAAAGGGATCGGGTGGTCAGGCTCACTGACATGGTTGATGCACGTCTTCGTATCCCGATTACGTGGATCGATGCTCGTGATGTCAATCACTGGATCGCATTGGATCGCCGTCATATAGCTTGAATATTGCTGAGGGCGGCGTGAAACAACAATCAATCAATCAAAAACATGAAAGATCCCTGCCACCGGGAGACATTGACAATCTGTCAAATTCTTATTATGACAATATTCATCGAGTCGAACCAGACAAGCATCTTTGGTCAGCTCTGACACCCACCACGGAACACTTGGATTCTTTACCTCTGTGGAGTCACTATTTAGTTTTAATCTGTTGGACATGTGTATCCAAATAGTGAGTGAGTGGGTGAGTTGGGTTCAACGCCGCTAATAACAGTATTCCAGTTATGTCACAGCGTGTCAGCTTCATGTGGGAGGAAAGCCCGAAATGATGCAGGTCATAAACGCTTACCACTTCGTTGAAACCCACGAGCACGGGTATGGTGCTGACAAACCTTAGAAACATAATCAGGGCGAACCGGGATTCCAACCCACAATCATTGGTTTCTGGCGTGCCCAAGGGACGCAACTCTGCACAGCGAATCGCGACGCCTTAGATGACTGGGACACCCGTGCACCCCGTTTATACTAATAATATACATGGATACTTTAATACATTTAACATGTTTTGACAAACACTGACCTTGGTTTTGGATTCCAACACGTGCCATCCCTACAGCGGAAGCCTGTATGCTGTTGTGGCTGAAACAAGGTAAATATCATGGCGACGTAGATGATACGCGATCATTCAGATCTATATAGAGGCCAACAAGGACATTTTGAAACTGAGACTAGAAACACAAATCATATGTTTGTTACGTAGCTGCTAATATTTCGATATGTTTATTATTGAAAAGAGGCACCTACAGTATTTGCACTTCTACATTTCTGCCCCAGGTCCGTACAACGTACACAGCCAGGACGACGCAGCTCACGAAGATGAGCAGGACTGAGACGGCGCCGGCGAATATATAGACATTAGGCACAGTTTCAGGACCTGTAGAATATAAAATGCATGCCATAAAACCCCGTTATGCCGGACTGTAGTACTCCCATTGGAATCGTCAAGATTAGCACATGTCCGGAGTAAGAATCATGACCATTGTTGTGAACGTGTAAGCGTTCACAGCAGTTACTGTCTGGAAGATGTAGTCTCCAACGGGGTAAAAATGTCGAGATGTTTACTTCAGATGATACTATATATTCGGTTCCATAACTGTGAGTACAGCAGCTATCACAACGCCCTTCACGTAGATTAAAGAATTAATATCATTTTTCTGGGCTATGATATTTATTAAGACATAAAAAAGGCTCTACGTATGAAATAACTACGGTAGTCTTATCCTACAAAGCAAAATTCGTGATTCTATGGGAGTTAAGTTCTTTATTGTAGGATAAGTGCGCCGCGGTGACGATGATTCTATGGTAGTTAAGTTCTTTATTGTGCGCCGCGGTGACGATGTTTATATGGCTAAGTGCCACACGCTGACGATGATTGAATGCATAAGTGTTACGTTGACTATGATTCTGTGCATACGTGTCTGACGCTGATGGTGATTATATAGCTGCTAATAATGACGCTAAAAGTACGCTAAATAGAATAATAATTAATATCATACACTCACATTTCTGGCCGTGTGTAATGGTGTACGTTTACAAAAAAGTCCCAATACATGTTCAGTAATCAAGAGATAAATCAATGTCGGATTCACCAACTGTAATCGCCAGGCAACAGCCAGTTGCAAATATAAATTTGTTTCATGCCCGGATGTTCCCGGTACGTGATCATTCACACATAATATGCCACCCAATTATTCATTATTATTATTTAATTTGCAAAATGACAATGACAAGGATGGTGCTATAACATGATTCTCGTTCGTTAATTCTCGGGGAAATGTTTGGTGCATTTATCTGATTAGATTAAAATTGAATCTTTCCTCTCAAATAAATTGAAGATTAATGAAAATATTCTGGCACAAGGACAATACAACGCACACATTATTCATATGCTGACGTTCAAAAGAAGCTAGCTATGACAGAAAAAATTGGTTCAATACCTTTGTAATTTGGAGAAGGGAAATGAAGAGTGCCCTGAAGGTGTGGAGCAAATACAGCTAAGTGTATCCGATGACTTTAAACAGGTAAACGTGTGGGTTAACAAACGAAACGTGCATTTTGCCATAATGAAATTGCACAGGCAGTACCACCCGTTAGTATCGCTACAACAGAAAGCACATGGAAAAAATGCATCGTTTTTCAGCAGCACAAAGAGAGAGAGGTATTGGTATGACCCACCTTGGAGCCACGGATGGCCATATTACCACAACGCTCTGTTGTACTCGTGCTACAATAGCCAGGCTGATGGGACATTTACGTCAGACAGGGCAGACACTTGACAGGCCTTGGAATGGAAGACCGCGTGTGACCACGCAAAGTCACGACCGCCACTCCGCAACTCCGAAACCATTTCCTCTCCGCGATAACATCTGCATCGACGGCACTCGGGCATCGTTTCAGCAGATGATTGAGCACGAGGTGCCTACCGTGGAGTGACGTTAACGCAATAACGCCGACGTGAGAGAGCACGCCGTCGGCACGTGCTTGACTGGGGAAGAGTTTAACTATCTGACGAGAACAGGTTTTGCCTGTTTGGAACTGATCTGATGGTGATAACACACACGTCAAAGTGAACGAGTGGCGCCGAACTGTGTCGAGTTCAAGTGAATATGAGGTGGTGTCATGTTTTGGAGAGGAATGTGTTGGGACTTGAAAACAAAGGTGGTTATCATTTGAGGCAACCTTAACGCACAGAGGTATCGAGATGAGGTTTTGAGACCCGTTCTGAAGTCATGATTCGTGCAGCCACACGGTTTATTTCAACAAGACAACACGAGACCTCACGCTGCAAGGCTGACGTGTTCTTCTGACATAAACGCATCGCACATTTGTGGGATCATCTTGACTGGCCCATCAGGATATGGAGCGATTTCCTCTTTATGAATGGCAACAGGTTCCAGCTAAAGTAATTGTGCAGAGACACTACACTGTGGTTGTACGCGTGTTTTGGCAGTGACAATGTGGATCTAAACATGTGTACCCCCATGTGTCTTACTGTTACTGTTACTCGAACAACTTCTGCTTTTGAGGAGTGTAATTTTTGTTTCACAACATTCCAAATCACCAGCCTCGTTAATATATATGTTTTGAACATGCAGCAACCTTTGTATGCGCGAATCTGGGACTAGAAGCAATGTAACTCGGATCCAAGCATGCCAAGGGACGTAACGCTGCACCACAAATTGCGGCGTCTGCCGATATCAAATTGACTGCGGATGAATTGTTCTTGCAACTCAAAGTTCACAGGGCTCGAGGTTCATCAGTTCTCCCGAACGTACTCTTCTAAGGCGCTACAATTCGTTATGTAGAATTGCATCCCTGAGCTGAACCTTTGATTGTAGGTTCACATCCCATATTTGCCTTAAACATAATAGCCGTGTTTGTGGGTTTTCCAAAGTGGTTAACGTTTAAGACCTCATCACTTCTGGCTGTCCCCGTCATTTCAAGCTGACACGCGAAATAACTGACATACTCTTTATATTGGCGTTAACCCAAACAGACTCACTCATCACTTCCCAATGTGAACAATCACAACATGTATGAAAATTATAGAACACACTAACGCACGTCCGGGGTTGCATAATGTTAATCGTCCACAACGCATCTCATACCTTGACAACAATATAACGGTTACCTATTACAAACATAACAACTAACGCAAACGTCAGTGATTTGTGCAGTGACATTAGTGTATTATGTTCGACTAGCGTGTTATATTTTACATATCGATTGTGAATAATCAATACGTTAGACAACATGTTGTCTGTCAAAGAACAAGAAAACCTTAAAGAAAAAATGACACGACCCGATATAACTGAAATATTGTTTAAATAGGAGTTCAACCAAACTCACTCACTCATTCATTATTCTACAATCTGTATAGTTGATGGGGGTTGTTGAACCTGAAAACCACAATGGAAATGGAATGGTAAGTATGGCCACGTTGGTCGTAGTCAATTGTTTTCGTTATCAACACATAATATAGGACCTCTCCTTGCTGACTGTTGTCCTAATTATAACAGCCACATACATAGGACAAGACTAGCAACCTTGTGATAGCGGTTCAGTATTAATACTACATACGTCTTTCTTGTATGAATGACGTCATGTTTCAATGAATGACGATACGTTTCCACCACAATTGAACTAACCAGGTTTTCAGAATGCCGCGAAAAGGCATCCAAATCGGAGTTTGTAAATATTATTCAAACGCAATATATAACTGATGCGATATTAGTCTCATATTGCGGGAAAGTGCTTCCCGTAGATTGTGAGAGTGGTTTGATGGGGTTGGCAAAATTACAATTTACATTCTGCTGTAATAGAACAGGGAAATTTACAAATGATTTGTGCAATGTAAATAGTTTGTTAGGATCAACAGGCTTGTTACATTCTACATATATCATAACTGTATGTTCAAAACGTCAGACAAAATTCAACATTTTGTCTGTAAAGAAACAAGAAACCTTAATGACGTATTGTTTAACCTCATCTATGCGTTATTACTTCTGTGTTCACACTTACAAAGACATTCACTGACATGACAGAGACGTACCATTTGTGTAGATGTTATCTGGTGTATTAGTTGCATTTGTGACACCTGGTGTTGAACCTGTACATACATATAAACGTCAATCCCTGGACAAAACAAAACGTACTTAAATAAGCTTCCAACCCTGGGATTATGTTATTTCAAAACATAAAGTTTACCTGTCAAAATGTCATCACCACAGGTCACAATCATACTACAACAGATTATCTGGATGTATTCGTGGACAAGATGCATTTCCATTCAACCCATGGTCACTTTACAGTTAAGTTTACAGCTTCTGTGCCAGGTAAACCTGTGGTTGACAGTCCTTACATCGACCCACCCCTCAGGACACGATGACACACAATCTCTCCGAAATCTCCACAGGGACGGACATGCAAAGTCCATGTGAACTACAGTATTGCATACTAGATGAGCAGAAATATGATGGCAGCGACATCTGAGAGTTGGTCCAGACATACATGTCAGAGTAGTGAGGGGCGGCAGGGTAGCGCCGCTTGTTACGCTGTCACCAGGGGTTCGATTCCAGAAACAACGTGATGTACAAGGCCGTTCTTGGTGTCCCACGGCTGGGATATTGCTACAATTACTCTTTACATAACTTCTTTCATCGCTTTACGGCTGAGATATTGCCGACGCGACGTTAAATATAGACCCAAGTACTTCTTGCATCCCTTTACGGCTGGTATTGACTCACACACGTCTTGCGCCAACCGCCCAGGTACAAAATTGGAATATACAAACCTGAATAGTCACGTGTTCTTGTCAATTCAGGTGTAGTCCTGTTGGCCATGGCGCTGTTTTCTGTGAAGCAGAACACATTTATCCAAGTATGAACAATAATTGAAATAATTAACATCATGATATAACTAACCACTTATAGACCAAAGATTTCACACCACATTCTCAACCATATGGGGAGTATTTGTGCTTTTGTAAGCAGGGTGCACATTTACTTTATATCAAATCAACAAGATATGCTGTGCGAGTCAACTTTTTTTAATACCACGAGCGGCAACTTAATCCATGTTCCCAGCAGTGTTCTCTGATCCCTGGGTCATTAATGCAACTAAGCCTACAATGGCAGTGTAATAAGAGAATGTTGTGTTGAGCCGCGATCTTTGAATGCAGACCGTGTGTGCAACAAAGACACATGCCACGACTCAGTGTTGACTCAATTAATTATTTGTTGTCGAGATGTTGTTCATCTGACGTGTGCAGAAAGAGAATTTCACTGGGACGTATTGAATCCACGTATTACAATAGGTCTTCACGTATTTTTTCATGACTCGATGACTCACTCACTCACGCTCTGCAGCCAAGTACTTAGTTTTTTTTATCCAACTACTAAATATGTTATTTCTGCCTTCTCTGTTTTGAGCACTAAGCAGCCACGGTTTTTTCTTAAGTGGCGACTGTTGTCAGACTGGATGACGTAGTTGGTCGCGTGTCACCGTACCTCGACGGCGGCGTACGACATCGTGGGACCAACATGATGTCAATCACTGGTTTGTCTGTACAGACTTGATGATTTTGCACGCCGCCGTCGAAAATCTAGGCTATTGCCTTCAACAACAACACATACAAAGTATGTCTCCCAGTCGATGAGAGTGAGTGAGTGAATATGGTTTTACGCCGCTTTTAGCAATATTCCAACAATATCACGGCGGGGGACACCAGAAATGGGCTTTACACATTGTACCCATGTCGGGAATTGAACCCGGATCTTCGGCGTGACGAGCGAACGCTTGAACCACTAGAGTCGACCGCCCCCAGTCGATAAGAGAAAGCCGTAGTACACTTTCAGGCGACCGGATATTGAGCGTCATGAGAAAACCGCTGTAACATCTGAAGCATAAATCACTAGGAAGGAAAGTTTGATCCAATTCCCGACGTTCAAGTCTTACTCACCACAAAATGGAAAAG
The DNA here is from genome assembly GCF_023055435.1 of Haliotis rufescens. Taxonomy (NCBI): domain Eukaryota; kingdom Metazoa; phylum Mollusca; class Gastropoda; order Lepetellida; family Haliotidae; genus Haliotis; species Haliotis rufescens. Next base: position 21,792,827 of record NW_025963868.1, read on the forward strand.
TGAAACACAAGGTATCACATGGACTGTCACAAACATAAGCACACTTCACTTGTGAATATTTTGTGGAAATAAGGAGTCTCGCAATTTTCCTCATGGAATAAAAGTCAGGTCGTGATGAATACCTGGACCTCGGTATGCACAAGGACGATGAACACATGGAAACCGTTATAAAGTTCAGTATGATTGGATGACCATGTCACAGTGTAACTGATTACGCAAGGAAATAAAAACTGTGACATTGTTATTGCTGGTGACCAACTGAATACTGAGGAAGCTTGTTTAATGTATTCAAAGTTGGGCGTTTATAAAACTAATGAATTATTTTCGTCCTGGTAGATTTTGTTGCCATAGTGATAGATATGCATGAACGCTGGTTAGAGTTCCCTCTCCGAATGATCAAACTGTTTTGTCACTTATCTACCGGCCAGCGTGAACTAGAATAGTAGCCTTCTGCTGTTAGCTGAAATATGGCAAATTGCCTTTGAAAGTAACAGCTTGCATATAAACACGGTTCGATCAACGTTATGTGTATTCAATAACGACTCACCCAGGCACAAGCACCCATCCGTCGCTGTTACAGTAGGTATGCAAATATATACAATCATGTATGTTATCACGCGTCTTTCGTGTATTAACGCTACCAGTTTGATGTTTGATGTTCTCGTGTCGTTTGGTGTTCTCGTGTAGTTTGGTGTTCTCGTGTCGTTTGGTGTTCTCGTGTCGTTTGGTGTTCTCGTGTCGTTAGGTGTTCTCGTGTCGTTAGGTGTTACCGTGTCGTTTGATGTTCTCGTGTCGTTAGGTGTTCTCGTGTCGTTTGGTGTTCTCGTGTCGTTAGGTGTTCCCGTGTAGTTTGTTGTTCTCGTGTCGTTTGGTGTTCTCGTGTCGTTTGATGTTCTCGTGTCGTTAGGTGTTCTCGTGTCGTTTGGTGTTCTCGTGTCGTTAGGTGTTCTCGTGTCGTTTGGTGTTCTCGTGTCGTTTGGTGTTCTCGTGTCGTTTGGTGTTCTCGTGCGCGGGTGCAAAACGCTTAAAGACCTGCATAACTTTGAGTTTTCTACCCTCATTAAATCATAATCTGCTCAATCCTTCATTATAATTCTGTCCATCTAATTTCTAGAATTGCATTTAATAAAAACTTCTATTTGTTTCACATTCATCATATCTTCTGAGTGATCAAATTCAACGTATAACATATTGTTCTTTGCTTGTGACGTAGCTTCTCGACATCAATAAGCAGTAATGAGCGAAAAGCAATAGTCCCACACCTCCATAAGATTCTCATTTGGATTATTTCAAAGGTGTTAACATGAATGAATTACACGGAATATTCTTTTGGAATGAGATGGCATCGTTTTTCACATAGCTGTGTGACTTTGGTGTGTCTATTGAGAATCATTCACATATAACATTACCAAGCAGATACTTATAAGCACGTTTTTAACAAGTTTACTGACACCACAGTGTTAGTGCTTTCATAATTTATATACTTGATGCTAGAGAAAATGGATTTTCTGTGATCTGGTGAACGGGTAGAAAACATCTACAAAAAGGGACGTAACTCTATGTGATTAACCTCGGATGTCTACTTGAGTAGTGTCGGAGACGACCGATCCTTTCACGCACTTGTCCAAGCATAACTCGGTTCCCCTTGGCTACATAACATTGCACGGAGACTAGCTGAGTGGCTAGTACACAAACAAGTACATATAGGAGTATACAAACAGTTGACGTTGAATAAACATCACAGTTGGCATGTGTCTTGTGCGCAGTCGTTGTCAAATAATGGCAGTGTCACCATCTACATCTTTTGCTTGTTTGTTGTTTAACGCCACGCTCAGCAATATTCCAGCTATATGATGGCGGTCTGTAAATAATCGGGTCTGGGCCGGACAATCCAGTGATTGACATCATGAGCATCGATCCACGGAATTGGGATCGATTACATGCATCAACCAAGTCAGTGAGACTGACCACCCGAACCAGTTAGTCGCCTCTTACGACAAGCATAGTCGCCTTTTATGGAAAGCATTGGTTGCTGAAGACCTATTCCATCTTCCACCAGTCGTCAGGATAGTACTATATTTAGAATGATGCTTGTGTTTGTGTAAATTTCCAGTCCGCAAAATGGCATGTAAGCCGTATGAGTGTTCTGCGCGCACATCTCGACTGTCAACACTGTATCCAGTGCTAAAATAACTGAAGGACACTACGATTAGAGAGACTATATACATACTCACACGCAAAAGAAACGCAAGTGGTTTTAAGCAAAAAGGTAACAAACACGGAACCATAAATTGATATGAGTTTTAGCATGTAGTGAAGCCTGATGGTGTTATCAATATTTTTGGTTGCATTTTGGAAGCCCCGAGTATAAACGCAACATAAAACGAATCGCCAAAACGCACCATTTCAATGAAAATGTGGGTATCATGCACCCATTTCTTGCGAAACCTAAATTGTCACGAACTGTAGTGGGTATAAAACTGTGGCCGATTCTTGGACCTACCACTGCTTGGTCAACAATGCCACGCCTAACTCAAATTCAGAGAAACAAGGCTATCGGACGTTTGGAAGCTGGAGAGCCTGTCCAAGATGTTGCCCGTCATTTTAACCACATAACCACGATTTACCGTCTCCTGCATTGATACAATACTACACAGACCACAGATGACCTTCCTCGGAACGGTCGTCCTAGGGTCACCACACCTCGACAAGATCGGCAGATTACCCGTCAACACCAGCGACATCCGTTCCTAACTGCAAGTGAAAGTACTTGACAGACCATAGGAACACATAATCGACACATTAGCCGGGACACTGTGATCCGACGTCTCCGTTCCAACAACCTCAGATGTCGCCGACCAGCGTGTTGTCCTGTTCTCCAACCACGGCATCGACAAGAACGACTTCAGTGGGCACAGGGTCATCACAATTGGCGTCATCGTGAGTGGAGGCGTGTCATCTTCTTTTGTGTCTCCCATGCAGACGGGAGAGTCAGAATTTGGCGGCGTCGAGGTGATCGTTTCGCTGACAGAAACGTTGTGGAAAGGGATCCCTGGGGTGGATCTAGCGTCATGATAAGGGCAGGGATTGGACTAAATGTGAGACTTGGACCCATGTGCTTTCTGAATGTTGGTCAAGGTCGGGGACACGGCGTCACTTCTTAGCGGTATATCGACCAAGTGATCAGACCCCACGTTGTTCCAGTTTTTGCACAACATCAACAACACATTTTCCAGCAGGACAACGCTCGTCCCCATGTTGCCAGAGCTACCATTTTCTTTCTGCAACAACACAACATCCGCGTTCTACCGTGGCCAGCCCTCAGCCCTGATCTGAATCCCATCGAACACTTGTGGGATGAGGTTCAAAGGCGTCTGCACAATGTGCGCCCAGTCCCTACAACTGCCTATGAACTACGCACAGCTGCTCTGGATGTATGCAGGAGGATCCCTAGGGCCTTCCCAAATTCGTCTGATCCACTCAATGTACAGGAGATGTGTGGCAGTGATCAATGCTAATGGTGGTCACACCAGGTATTGACTGACATTTTGGGTATTGACCCGAAACTGTGTAAGCCCTTAATATTTGAATTTTTTTTAATGTCATCTGCCTTTTAATCCATTAAACTGTCTTCAGTCAAATTTTTGTCAATCTGTTCCTATTAGTATTTCTTGTATTTACTGTTGAAACTAAATAACATGTATACTGCATACTCGACTTGTGTTTCTTTTGCTTGTGAGTATATATATATATATATCCGTGCTATTTTGCAATCTGTGTTTTTACTGAGGCCCAGCTGGGCCATGGTCTTAACATTCCAGTAACAAGTGCGCGGTGGATTCCGTCTGATTGCAACATGTGTATACCTTGTCGTGGAGCTTTTTGGGACTCAGTCTGAGGCATGAGATGGCCACTACATGAGATGGTCAACTACTCGAACGTGTATGAACAGAGCAGCCGATAATAATTTCTAAAAAAAACTCTCAAATCATTATAATACGAAAAGAGATATATCATCAAAACAAAACCAGAATTTTAAAATGTTATCAGTACTAAAGAAAACTAATAGCAATAGCAACAATACCCTACTCAAACACATGTTTCTGTCAACACCAAGAGCTGCATACTTTCCATCAGGACAACGCCAGAGCACATACAACACGTGCTTCTGTGGACTTCCTCGCACAGAACAACCTACCTGTCATGTCATGTCATGACCTGCATTATCTCCCGATATATCGTCCATCGAGCACTTCTGGGACTACCTGGGATAGCGCACTGCATGTCGACGTCAAATCGCCAACATAAGAGACCTCGCAACGTGTGTGGCGTAGGATAGCACAAGCTGTTACCCGGAAACTGATATTGTCCATGAGATGGCGTTGTGTGGCATGCATTGCAACCAGGGGTGGTCATACCCGGTACTGACTTTGTCTTTGGATCCCTTCTGTTTTCCATTTCCTCTACATTAAAATTGTGTACTTCCCTATGACATGTGTCATTATTAATGTGGAACTAAGTTATCTGAGTGTGATTGTAGTACCCAGGCAACACCATATAAAATTTGGTTTAGCATCAATTTCACTTTTTGCCTCTGATGCGTTTTCAGTGCGTTTCAGTATATATGATTATCTTATCAGGACCATATCGTGAAATAGCAATTGTGATGAATGAATATCCATATCAGTTAGCAATATATTTTATTCATCAGATCAGATAGCAGTATACATTGTAGGCACTCTGGTTAAACACGTGACTCATTTTGGTAATTTTATATCAGTTGTGTAGAAGAGAATTTGATTCAATATTGTAATGATACAACATTCACAAAAGGTGACAAACAGACAGACAAGTTATGTACTTTAGTATCACCAGATGCACATGTGTAAATATAATACATAAAATGTGTCATAAAAGTAATAAGTGGGACTTTAATAATCATAAAATGTGAGGACACAATGATATCTTACAAGAAGAATATTAACGTTATATCATATCAAAATGTATAAAAGCCGCCGTGGAAGTAAAATATAATTGAAGCTTGCGGCATAATATTGAAATCGAGTATTGTTAAGAGGTAATCGGTGTGGCGCGAGAGACACACTCACAATCATCACCACTCGCTTCCCCTTTACCCGTAAGCCCACCATTTGGTCCTTCTCCCCGAACACCTCATCGACGGTTTTCCTAAGATATGTTCTCATACACAGAAGGAAGTATGCGCCCATCGTTTTTAACCGCCGGTGTCTCTCTAGCGACGTCAGAATAGAGGTGGTGAGTGATGGCGTCAACGGACGTGGTGACGTTTTTCGACGTCATGTCGATGTACCCAGTGGCGTCGGTGGGCAGAGGGGAATCTCTGTTTGCATTCGTCTGGATTCCACCCTTCGTCCTCATGGCACGCGGTAATACTGTAGTGTAGAGGTCGGATATTTTCCTGCCGGTTCGTTGCGTGGGTAGGTTGGAAGTTTCCATCTCGGTGGACACATTTCCTGATGGGGATTCTTGGTTGCGGAGAGAACCCCCGTTAGCCAATAGTGACATGTCTGTAAAGGAATATATGGTACAGCTTAGTATTGGCTATTTTAAACAAAAGGGTGTGTTGTTGCACTCAGCAATGTTGCAGCGATATGACGGCGCCCGAACTAACCGAATACCAGACAATCCAGTGATTGAAACCCCTTCGGGGGACTTTGACACGCTTTCAGCCAAATGTGAAACTGACCAGTGATTCACATCTTACGCACGAATGTTGGAATAATTACATCAACATTTCAATCATAATACACTGATTTATGTAATGTCATCGTCATTAATGTGTTGTAGTGTGATAGGGTTCAGAACTCTAATGTTTATATTTGTATCATTGAAACAGAACATGAACTAAATGCCAAGTACGTTCAGTTCAATTAACGAAATAATCATATAACTAGGTTAAGATTTCATGTCCAGGAAACCAGGGTAGACTAGAGGTTTAAGCGTTTGTTCGTTCGTTCCTCACGATGAGGACCTGGTTCGGTTCTCAATATGGATTTGTTGTAAATTGTCCTTCCCAATTGTGTTACAGGAATGTTAAACGATTACTAATCTCACATATTATCGCCATACCTGAAAACTCATTTTATGTAATATGGTATAATAATTAAACATTTCACTTTTACGTTTCACTGCCATCTGTTACATGTTACTTAGCTGCAGTGGTCTAGCCTAGTGGTTTGGCCGAGCGAGTTGGGTTAAACGCCGCTTTTAACATTATTCCTGTTATATCACAGCGTCGTCACACCAGAAACCCGGGTTCGATTCCTCACATTGGTACAATGTGTGAAGGCCATTTCTGGTGTCCCCCGCCGTAATGTTGCTGGAATATTGCTTAAAGCGGCGTTAAACCATACTCATTTACTCACTCACTCATGACATGCTACTACTAGTTTGTATCGGTGATAGGTAGCCTATTGGCTAAAGCGTTCATTCGTCACACAGAAGATCAGGGATCGCTTCCCTACAAAGGTACAATGTATGAAGGTCATTTCTGGTGTCCGACGCTTATAGATAACTGGATTTTTGTTAAAAACAGGGCACATTCACCAACGCTCTCACGTTTTCTTCTGTTGTACAGGACGATGACAATGATGGTGATGACGAGAACTCCGCACTGAAGGCCGGCCACGATGTACACGAGGGTTTTACCTGAAATGAAGTCGTACCTGGATATGGAAGGAAGTTTCGAAATGTAAACGCCTGTTTATACACAGATCCGGTGTGTACAATACATAAAACCTGTCTTACGTTTCACAGATTGTGTTCACTATGGTTGGTTGGTTTATTGTTTCACGCCGCACTCAGCAATATTCCAGCTATATGGCGGCGGTCTGTAAATAATCGAGTCTAGACCAGACAATCCAGTGATTGATATCATGAGCATCGATCCACGCAATTGGGATCGATGACATGCATCAACCAAGCCTGACCACCCGATCCCGTTAATCGCTTCTTACGACAAGCATAGTCGCCTTTTACGGCAAGAATGGGTTGCTGAAGATCTATTCTACCCCGGATCTTCACAGATTGTGTTCACCAAGTATGGATGTTTGACAGTGCTACATTATTCGTAAGCTCGTTTCTCTGAATGCAATCACTTATTTCGGTTTTGGGTGTTAAAGGAATCAGTACAGAAATTAATACTCACCTGGAAAAAGTCCGATTATGACTAAAACAACCTTAACCAATAGTGTCATGACCTCCATTATCACTGGAAAACAAAATTTTGACCTTAGAACAGACTCAGTTGTGAGAAAGGGAATTGGGTTTAACACTGCTTTGAACAGCATTTCGGTCACACCGCGGCGTGTCAACGTAACGTGGGAGCGAAACCTGAAGTGATGTACATTTACCACAGTGTCGAAAACCACGAGAACGGGTATTGTGCTGACAACTTTGGAAACATAATCTATGAGTCGAACCAACGATCATAGCGCCTTAAACGACTTAAGCTTTATACCTGTATTTCCAAATGTATTGTGGTACGTATTCATTGGTATTACCTATCGTGGTATACCGGTATACCTCTATGACATAGCATGCACAGGTTTCGAACCTGAACCAGGTAAGCCAGCGATTGATTGGGGAGCAACATTCACGTCATTGTGTTCATGTTGACTTGTATATATTAGGTGGTTATATATGTTGTAATTATGTATGTTCTCTGTGTCACTATGTGTGATTTTTTAGAATAAAGATTATGTTCTGTTCTGTTCTGTGGACAATCATCCATCTTTCAATAATGACGCTATGGTTTTAGCTGATATAATCTGCCTCGGTGAGATGTAATCGCTATGGTTATGCAAGATGCATTTTCAATTCAATACCAAGTATATCATTAGGAGTATACAGCTGAGCACACGTACCTACCTTTGTGCCTATCGTGCCATACGGGTGAAAACTCATCGCCAGACTGCAGTAGATGTATCAGAAACCTGTCCTACGTCACGCACCGTAGTCATAATCAATCAGACAGCAACGAGGAAAATGATTACGCACTTAATTTTAATACAGGTGAATGTTATATCAGACATCAATTGAATCGAAACAAACTCGCACTTCCTTGCCAATAATTCCTGATAAAAATGTGCATATTTATTGTGTTCATTATGTTGTTGATTGCAATCGTTGATTAGGTATACGGTTGTATAAATTAAATTAACAATGGGTTTCACGCTCCGCTGTAATACTTTTATCGCGAGTTTGTCATTTGCAGCGGGTTTCAACATGCATGTAAATTTTCACAGAGTGAAAAGATAGACATTTCCCGCCGATCACGTATACTCATCTTTTGGGGCAGACAGATTCCATATTTGCTGTCTAGGTGAATAACGCTCACATTGCCAGTACATTTAATGAGGAAAATCCAACATACGTTTTACGTAAATCTGTCTATTTCTGACTCACAGTGATAAATGTGTGGGTTCCAAGGCATAAACACTGGGCTCCCATGACGGTGACCAGTTTCAATCTCCACTTGATTTTGAAGGATCTCATTAATCATTGCAATGTCAGGAGCCTGAAACCGACCACAGAGGGACATTTGATTGACGAAATTCCACCACTGACACCAAAATGGAAATGTCAGTTATATGTAACATGCAAAACACAATGTTGATAAACTCATTCATTCAGAAGGCTATTCTTATTTTGTATCCCATCGGTTCCGGACTTGCAATGTAGAATTTTTTTAATGTGTATATATTCTCATTTTGTATGGAAACATCTGGAGGACGCAAAATTGGCAATTTGCAACTGCTTCAAGGTGTTGACATTCGTGACCCACCAGGAGAAAAGGGGCCTTATGGGTGCTGGCATTCCATTGTACTGTGTGTCATGGAGGCGTTTGACAAAAACGTACTTCAGTCAAAAGTGCCATGTGTGCGGACTGTACAAAAATATCTCATATTTCTCTCATTAGTTCGCGATGTTTTAAAAACATTATTTCAAAAACTTGTCGGCATACCTGTCTACTTTCTATTAATCATGCATTGTATCTAAAAGCTGCAAGTATTTTATTATTCCAATTCAATGGGCTTTCTCCCCATGCATTTGTTCCACGGTCAAAGGGAAGCTACTCTTCCTGGTTTAATATTGCAAGGGAAGCTACTCTTCATGGTTTAATAGGGCAAGGCACCTTATCAGTGTATTATTCAGGAATTGTTCTTCACATGCTCTAAACAAAGGGAAGTAACCCATGTTGCAGCTGAATTTAGTTGCTCCATCCTCTTTTCATCCACACAACCTCACCGGTAACACGTTTTTTAAATGGCGGAAACACTTACGTTAGAAGAAACATTTCTAATTCTCGTTTTTGTGGCGTAAGTTATTATTGTGGTGAACGTCATAGCTTTACTTATCCTCATGGAAAAGTATTTCAAACAATGAACAATTTTGTTTCGGGGTTGGAATTCAGATTTGCAGTAACAACCGCAGCGGCGGCAGCAGAAGCAGAGGTCCACGTGGTCCCAGAGGCTATGGACGATAACGCCTGTTACCACTACTCCTTCAGGAAGTGAGTCTGTGCAAATTGGTTTTTATCCTAATAATGCATATAACCTATTAGTTAACTCACAAACGTATCCTCCCGGAATTTGAAAATCATGTCCCTCCATCCAGTATCATAACAATGCTCCTAGCATGGTTAGTAACCCAAATCATGTCCCTCAATCCCAGTATCATAACAATGCTCCTAGCATGGTTAGTAACCCAAATCATGTCCCTCAATCCCAGTATCTTAACAATGCTCCTAGCGTGGTTAGTGACCCAAATCAGGTCCCTCAATCCCAGTATCATAACAATGCTCCTAGCATGGTTAGTAACCCAAATCAGGTCCCTCAATCCCAGTATCATAACAATGCTCCTAGCATGGTTAGTAACCCAAATCATGTCCCTCAATCCCAGTATCATAACAATGCTCCTAGCATGGTTAGTAACCCAAATCATGTCCCTCAATCCCAGTATCTTAACAATGCTCCTAGCGTGGTTAGTGACCCAAATCAGGTCCCTCAATCCCAGTATCATAACAATGCTCCTAGCATGGTTAGTAACCCAAATCAGGTCCCTCAATCCCAGTATCATAACAATGCTCCTAGCATGGTTAGTAACCCAAATCAGGTCCCTCAATCCCAGTATCATAAAAATGCTCCTAGCATGGTTAGTAACCAAAATCATGTCCCTCAACCCCAGTTTCAAAACAACGTTCCTAGCGTGGTTAGTAACCCCAAAAATGTCCCTCAATCCCAGTATCATAACAATGCTCCTAGCATGGTTAGTAACCCAAATCATGTCCCACAATCCCAGTATCTTAACAATACTCCTAGCATGGTTAGTAACCCAAATCTTGTCCCTCAATCCCAGTATCATAACAATGCTCCTAGCATGGTTAGTAACCAAAATCATGTCCCTCAACCCAAGTTTCAAAACAACGTTCCTAGCGTGGTTAGTAACCCCAAAAATGTCCCTCAATCCCAGTATCATAACAATGCTCCTAGCATGGTTAGTAACCCAAATCTTGTCCCTCAATCCCAGTATCATAACAATGCTCCTAGCATGGTTAGTGACCCAAATCTTGTCCCTCAATCCCAGTATCATAACAATGCTCCTAGCATGGTTAGTAACCCAAATCATGTCCCTCAATCCCAGTATCTTAAAAATACTCCTAGCATGGTTAGTAACCCAAATCTTGTCCCTCAATCCCAGTATCATAACAATGCTCCTAGCATGGTTAGTAACCAAAATCATGTCCCTCAACCCAAGTTTCAAAACAACGTTCCTAGCGTGGTTAGTAACCCCAAAAATGTCCCTCAATCCCAGTATCATAACAATGCTCCTAGCATGGTTAGTAACCCAAATCTTGTCCCTCAATCCCAGTATCATAACAATGCTCCTAGCATGGTTAGTGACCCAAATCATGTCCCTCAATCCCAGTATCATAACAATGCTCCTAGCATGGTTAGTGACCCAAATCTTGTCCCTCAATCCCAGTATCATAACAATGCTCCTAGCATGGTTAGTAACCCAAATCAGGTCCCTCAATCCCAGTATCATAACAATGCTCCTAGCATGGTTAGTGACCCAAATCTTGTCCCTCCATCCCAGTATCATAACAATGCTCCTAGCATGGTTAGTAACCCAAATCATGTCCCTCAATCCCAGTATCATAACAATGCTCCTAGCGTGTTTAGTAACCCAAATCAGGTCCCTCAATCCCAGTATCATAACAATGCTCTTAGCGTGGTTAGTAACCAAAATCATGTCCCACAATCCCAGTATCATAACAATGCTCCTAGCATGGTTAGTAACCCAAATCATGTCCCTCAATCCCAGGATCATAACAATGCTCCTAGCGTGTTTAGTAACCCAAATCAGGTCCCTCAATCCCAGTATCATAACAATGCTCTTAGCGTGGTTAGTAACCAAAATCATGTCCCTCAATCCCAGTATCATAACAATGCTCCTAGCATGGTTAGTAACCCAAATCAGGTCCCTCAATCCCAGTATCATAACAATGCTCCTAGCATGGTTAGTAACCCAAATCAGGTCCCTCAATCCCAGTATCATAACAATGCTCCTAGCATGGTTAGTGACCCAAATCAGGTCCCTCAATCCCAGTATCATAACAATGCTCCTAGCATGGTTAGTAACCCAAATCAGGTCCCTCAATCCCAGTATCATAACAATGCTCCTAGCATGGTTAGTGACCCAAATCAGGTCCCTCAATCCCAGTATCATAACAATGCTCCTAGCATGGTTAGTAACCCAAATCAGGTCCCTCAATCCCATTATCATAACCATGCTCCTAGCATGGTTAGTAACCCAAATCAGGTCCCTCAATCCCAGTATCATAACAATGCTTCTAGCATGGTTAGTGACCCAAATCAGGTCCCTCAATCCCAGTATCATAACAATGCTCCTAGCATGGTTAGTGACCCAAATCATGTCCCTCAATCCCAGTATCATAACAATGCTCCTAGCATGGTTGGTGACCCAAATCAGGTCCCTCAATCCCAGTATCATAACAATGCTCCTAGCATGGTTAGTGACCCAATTGCCCCTCATAATTCACAAGTCATTACCTTGTTTCATAATGTTGACATATGCCACCAAATGTATATATGTATTAAATATGCCACCACCTACAACAACACAAAGTGTTTATGATCACCTGGGTTGTAATGTTCCTGTCAGCATTAAAAACAAACTATGGAATGGTGAGTACATCAATTTTCGCACTCTTGCTTAAACCAGACAGAGATTTGATGGATTATATGACAACTTCGGCAGTATTCATCAGTACAGATGGACAGCTTGAGCTGAGGGCCAAGTCTCAAGGCGCAAGAATTAGAACATTTTTGATTGGACAACAGCTTTCACAACTAATGTAGAGTATTTATGTCCAGCGCGGGATAGACATGGTACAAGGTTTACTCAAACACATGAATACTGTCCGTTATGCAGCGTCTAGTCATACTGGTTTGGGATGGAGAACCTATAATGAACAATATCGTCTTCGCCAGGCTCGTGACCATTCTCTACCATGGGGAAACTTGAATGTGGAATTGTGGATGTTGTTTGTACAGACACCTTACCATCAACAGGTCAGTTCTGGGTTTTTCTGGTATACAAAAACGACACGTCAGCACATTTCAGGGCAAATTGCATCAACCGGCAAGCAACACATGTAACAACTTCAATCAGAGCAAGTGTTTAAGACAAAAGTGGAAGTGCCGACACAGCTGTTCCTCATGTGGAAGCGATGCCCATCCAGCCTGCAGATGTTCATCAGCCAGCACGCCTTCAAGAGTTATACAAGCTCGGTTGAACACCAGTCAAGACACAGGTTATAGAATGAATGGCCAAGCATTTTCCGGATCAGGCTGTTTCTCGTTAATGGTCTCAAATATGGCTTCAAGCTAGCATATGATGGTACAGTGGTAGGTTCTATGGTATGGCAAGAAATCTCAAATCTGTTAAAATAATCATCTTATGTCACATTTAAAAATAAAAAAAAGAGTTGGATTTGGGTCGAATAGCAGGCCCATTTGACTAACCTCCTATACCACATGTTAAGGTTTCACCGCATGATTGGTCCCTAAGAGCGCTCCAGGAGATTATAGATTAATAAACCACCTATCTTTCTAGAAGGTCAGAGCGTAAATGATTTTATTGTTGCATCAACATGTGTGTGCGTGTGCCGGAGATAAGCTATCTCATTCGTTAGATGCTATAGATCATATTTTGGCACGTTCAAAGGTTAGATTAAAGGAGATGCAGTCGTTACTTGGGTACTTAATTTCCTGTGCAACGCAGTTCCATCAGACAGATGTTTCCTCCGACGAATGATTGATGCAACATGTGGTAGGAAGCCTCACCACCACATAAGATTGACAAAGAACATAAAGAGTGACCTAAGAGTTTGGCAGAGATTTTTCAGGAGTTCGATGTAGTTGCCATAATGAGATCAAAGTTTTCAAATGCAGATCTGGAGTTTTTATACTGACAGTGCTGGTGGTATTTATTTTGCCGTACTATGGACCTGTGGCGCTTGGCCGAATCATTGGGTACAGCAGGGCTTTATGACTAATATTACCTTCCTTGAGTATCTTCCCATCGTAGTTGCAATTGTGATATGGGGTTCCGAGATACCAGTTTGCAGCTATGGTTTCCAAATGCATCAGATATATGGGACTCGACCGATATAAGTTCAAATCACACTCGTTCCGCATTGGAGCAGACACTTCTGCCGCCCACATGGGCGTGTCATCGGAGACAATGCAGTTGTGGGGTCGATGGAAGTCTAAGGCAAACTCAACTTACATTAGACTCTAAACTTTGGATGCACAGTCAATAACTTCAGGAAATTTGATATTTATAAATAATTATTATTCTTCCAGATGTATGGATAATAGGCTCCTCATTTATTTATTTGGCTCATTGAGGTTGAAACTGGGAAACAATCTAGGGTTACGATTTCACTGGTTTAGAAAGCGGGGCATGAAGTGGTCAGAACTCTTGCAAGTCGTCCAGACACAATTAGGCCGTATACCTCCCCCAAGTCTAATACTCTTGCATTTGGAATCAAATGATCTTGTTGACCAGAATATTGGTTCCCTTGTTTGGCATGTTACTGATGACATCTACTACCTGACTCCACTGCTGCCAAGGACAGTTCTTGTTTGGTCAGAAGTGCTACCACGGTTATACTGGCATGGAGTTGTCAATCCAAAGGCGATAGAGAGGGCTTGACGTCGACTGAACCGAGCTGGGTTCAAAGCAGTGTAGCATTGGGGTGGCCGCTGTAACGCTTTAAAAGAGGCTTTTCAGCACTTCATGGCATATACTGAAGTAAAACGTAGGGTATTTTTGGCTAATTAATCTCCTACACTATAACCAATATAACAGTAATCACAGTACAAGTATTGGAGGAGTTGTGTATAGACACATCTCGTGGCAGAACACTTTTGGGCTGGGAGTTGTGATTTGGGGATTTTGGGGGCATTTGAGGCATACCCTCTAGGCCCTATTGTATAATGGTGGTTGTAGAGCCTACAGCAGACTCCCTATGCGCTTTTCCCTTGGGGGTCTCATCATTTGGCTCCGTATGGTTTGTACCCTCGGAGCTGCATTTGCTGTTCTGTCCGGGCACCTACGGGTTGACAGTCAGCCGTGTTTAGCATTTCACAGCCCAGGAGTGTTCTCCAGTCCTTGTACTTTTCCGTATATAAAGCTGTGGCCTTCGATCCAACTCAAGTCTTTGTGTTTTTTCTTGCAATGGTGCAGCATCTACTTCTGCTAAAGCATTATCCTAAAATAATACGTTAACAGTTCTGAATCGGCAAATGAATCCAAATGTTTGATGCCATGTATCTCTGTAATAAATATGAGTTGAAGCTTGTGAATTGTATTGTGTGCCTAAGATACTTAAGTCAAAATGTGATTATCTCAGGGTTGGTCACAATATATTGTGTTGGTGAACGATGCCAGAAACACTCAATATAAATGAGAAAAATGACATATTTATTTTAAACATTTGAAGTTATCTGAAAATAATGTCTTAGTGGCCGAGCAACACAGTTTTCCTTTAGCCATGCAGGACCTAATACGATATATCCAAAGATAGTTAAAGTATAAGTCCCGGTGTCTGATTGTTGAAAAGGTTCGTTACAAGAGCTTCACAGCCTACTACATCACACCTGATGGAGCACTTACAGATTTTCTCTTGGAACTGTCAGTTTATGAACAAAGTCTTTTCTGACAATCAATTGAAAACATTATTATCTTCATTCACTTTCATTGGACTAAATCTCAAGGTTGTAATCTCACAATGACTGTTCAGACTTGCTCACATTTGTGTGTTTGTTCATAATTCTGTGAGTAGTGGTGTCAAGAGAATATTACTCATTATAAGGATGCAGTGTATTTAAAGCTTCATACAGTCTTTTTCAGCTTAGAAACAGGAATGATACTAGGATTTGTGTATATTTTCCCACAGTCAGTGTATTACCATGACCAGAACAAGGTCAGCCTTGACCAGCTAGATGATGCTCTGTGTGAGATCAGCTGAAATATGATGATCCGTGTGAGATCAGCTGAAATATGATGCTCAGGTGATACTAGCTCGGGATTTTAACAGTGGAACTGAAGAGGCAGTTGACTGTTTTATACTTTACTGATGATTGCCCAGTTAAATACCCGGCCTGCTATGACAGTGAAGACTTTCCTTCTCCGCGCTCCAATAAAGACAAGGGAGTTAACAAGAAGTCTTGATAGAGGTTTACAAAATAGAAATAAGCTTGGTTCTTATAGATTGTTCAAACATTCGCTGTCAGCTGAACCCAATGTTACATGTATCATGAACAGGTCTCATCGTAGTATCTAAAACAAGTTAAGCTGCGGCACATTAGCCTTACAAGATGAAATTGGTAGATTTGCTAAACCTATCACACCCTTACATGATAGAATTTGTCAATTATGTAATAATAACGCCGTAGAAGATGAGATACATTTTCTCATTAACTGTCCATTTTATTCTGACTTAAGATATGATTTAAGGCTGAGAATTATAAAGTCTGATCCTACATTCATTTCATTCTCTCCTGTGGACCAGCCAGTGTTCTTAATGAATTGTAACAAATATATAAAACCTCTTGCCGTACTTATATAAAAAATGTTTGCACGTAGGCAACATTTTATTACTTAAAATTGTAATCCTTTTGATGGGGTTTCGCAATCCTGTAAGTTATAATTCTATTATATAAATAATGTTTTTCATTGTTCATTGTGTTTCATAGGCCTTTTATGGCCTGATGGTGTATGTAGTTTATGCAATTGTTTTATGTCTAATGTGTACACATACAAGATGTGACTTATAACATCTTCTTCTGTCATTGAGGATACACTTCAGGGAGAGAGTACTAATTACCGTACCACAGGAAGAGACCTGTAGACGTGAGCGCGGGGGGTGTCTAGCCGGGAGAGCCACATTTCAGAAATGGCTATTGCCGGTAGAGCCACATTTTCAGCTGAGTGCATTTCACCTATTCTAGCGGGTAATTAATTGATCCGATAACCGATACCTTTATATGAGTGTCCCACATTTTAAATTACTAAGCGTGGTGTTCTTTAGAGATACCTTTAAATGAGTGTCCCACATTTAAATTACTAAGCGTGGTGTTCTTTAGAGATCAAAGGCGCGGGGTTTTGTTTTAGCTGGCCGTTACATAATGGCCACCAGGAGAGGTAAACATTGAGTTTTGACTGCGTAATTCAAAATAAATAATAACATTAAGCAGTGTTATTAGCACGGCTCTGTTGAATAAACTCCCAGCGCTACTGTCATTATATCTTCTGATCGATCCTTGATACATCATTCACAATATATATTATTTCAACGTACAAAGGGACACTGATCTAAAGCAATTCCCCGCGACTGTTGTTGTTGCTTTTAGTGTTTAAGAGGACACCTTCTGCCTAACCAATTTCGGCTGACCTGTCCCTCTCTGGGACTCCTGTGTGTGAGTAGGGTACACATATCTATTGTGAGTTTGGTATTAACATAATTTCTGTTTTTGTATTGATATTATTTCTATTTTCGTATATTGATATAATTTCATTTTCAACTTTGGTTGCTCTGTTTTTATACATTCAAGTAGCTGTCCATATCTCAGAAATAGAGTTAGTTTGGCCTTCGCCATTGCATCTCTTGGCTTTAGGAGATCTATGACAGATAGCGGATCTAACTGCAATTCAGTCCCCGGGACTGGTTGTTTCCTTTGTTATAATTGTATTTTCCCCGTGAGTACCCGGATGATATAGCAGAAATCTAGACTAGTTCGCGACCTGTGCTGCGCCATTCGTAAGTGCAATTTTATTGATAGTATAAGGACGTATGGTCACATTGATCCACAAAATGAAATACAGTTTTGGAAATAGTAAGGAAATGTGGGTATCTTTTAGGGTAGCATCGGTAATGGTGCTGAAGTTTTGATAAGTCGTTTACACTATTTTGACTTGCAACACAAAGTAAATATTCCACCTGAGCGTCGCTTATTTTATCTTGTTTATATTTTTACAGTCTAAATGTACCAAATTTTCACCAAGGAAATTTATTCAACGCCTAAATATTCAGTTATTTTACAAACTGACTGAAAGATATGTCCATCTGTATTGTTGTGATAAATAATTCCAAACATTTTTATGTTTAATACCATCACCAAGTGACTGAAAATGTGAGGAGTAAAAGTGCATTGCTATATTGTTTGGCTTTTTATCTGAGCATAAATAATCTATTGGGATGTTTTAAGCCCCTTTGACCGTCTTAATCATTTGTAGCCAATCTGTTGAATGTAAATGGACAGTCAATTTGTAAAAAAGACTGAAATATTTAGACATTTTATAAATTGAGTGAATCACATTGTACACAACGACTGTAACATATAGAAGCTTACAAAGGAAAATACTTGTGAAAACAACGTCTATCGCGCATCGAAGAACTTCCCAACCTAGTCGGAACAAGAATGATTCGGTTCAATGTTATTGCGAATGCATGAAAACAAAATGCAAATATCATAATTACCACCTACCAAATGTATATGGTTATACATCGTCTTCCTGTCTCATTGTCGTATGTTGTTAATTGGTCAATGCAGTCCCAATTTATCAACTTATTCATCTATTGTTGATTTGTTTACACAGTAAAAATATTTTATTGATCATGAACTACTGAGGCAGTCAAGCACCTGTATAAGAAATGTAAAAGCAGCCATGTTTCATGTAGTCCCAAAATCTGGTAAATATTTCCTCGCCATATAACTGAAAAAAAGGCTGGTGTGGCGTGCCATTTATACTTACTCACAGACAATATACAAAACCAGACCTGACCTAATTAACCAGACAACAAACATCCATACAAAACTAAACTCAGCAAACAAAACAGTAACACTAGTGTGGGTACCCAGCCATACAGGCATACCAGGAAAAACAATTTCAGCCTAAACATCCAAATTAGCAACAAATGAACAGTCCACCATAATCAATTTCAACACAAACAAGGCCGAAACAAAAACACTAATCAAACACACCATAAAACAACACAATTTCCAAAACAACATACAAAAATGCAAATCTCAATGGATAAAAACACTGTTTACAAACCCAATCACCAAATGCAAAAATTTCACAAACTCTATCTTAACAGATAAAATCATAAATAGAATTCACAGCGACCAAACAAATTTAAACGTAACACTACACAAACAAAACAGACACCCCAACCCAAACTGCACTCATTGCAATACCATAGAAGACATAAACCACATATTCAACACTTGCAACAAGTAAAAACAACAACAACAAACTCTCTACAACTCTCTCCCTCCCAGTTACAAAAATAATATTACATTGCTATTTAATCCAAACAGCCGCCTACCTACAAATAGCCACCTTCCTTAAAACAACCAACTTAATAGCAAGACTTTAGACCATCCCAAACAAATTCATAAGCTCAAAACTTCATTATCACAGACAGACAGACAGACAGACAGACAGACATATTGTTTATTTGAGTCTCACCTCACAGAAATAGTTACATAAATACATATAAAAGGACATAAGAGTGAGCCAACCGTTAAGGGTTACGAGAGACTTAAAATGTATCACAGTATGTACAGCATAAATATATTGGTGTAAAAGGGGTATGAAAATATACTACCCGTAACAAGCCATATAAATTTTTTCTTCGTTGAGGAATTAAAAAGCAGGTTTTGGCTGTAAAATATACATAATATTTAAAAAGTACAATAAGTTTATCCGTATTGCATAACTCTAGAAAGTTGGGATAGCTAAAACTCACCTTTTCGTATAAACTTTCACGCAAATCATCGTACACAGGGCAATCAATTGCAAGTAATACATGACATTCATCTTCAATACACTGAAAACACACTCTTTCATTCACATTCATATTCGTATATCTGCCTGTTTCCAACTTCAGAGGAGCAGTACCTGATCTAAATTTGGAGAAGGCAGAGCGGTAAGAACGAGGCATATACATACTTACATAACTTTCACATCCATACCCATCTTTAAACATTCTATACGTACGTAATTTGTTACCACCCGTTCTTCCGCTAGGCTTGCATAACCGTTCATTCCAATCAGACACATACTTTCCCATGCATATATCTTGCACACGTACAACTACACTTTTCACGCTAACATTCTCAGAAATATTCAGACCCCATTCGGTCAGCTGTGCCGTCACACGAAAATTCCAGTTTTTCACACGTCCACTACCATAACGTTCAGACCACATAAAACATACTTATTTAATTAATTTATTAAGGGACATTTTAGTAAAACGACAATACTGTCTAACAATACACATCCATTGTCTAACTATCGGAGGAATCCATCCCATATCTCCATTAACAGCAACATTTGGAGCGTATTTTCCCAACCCTAAGAAAAATCTCAAAGCACGATGGTGAACGGCATTTACAGAAGTCACGATGACCCCAGATAAATGCCCCATAACTCAAGACTGGCCAAACCATCGCATCATACAATTTGGAATAAGTAGTGGATTGCATACATCCAATTGCCTTATATTTACATATAAGAAGACCTAATGCTCTGTTAGCCGATTTAGCAACTTTTCAGGCTCGGATCGGGCTCGAAATTCTCAGCGCGGATTCTCTTCTACGACGTCCGCGCGCCAAATTCCGCCATAACCAGACATACTAAAGCGATAGCCGTTTAGCCAGCCACCCGCCCAAGGTCAGGGACACAACTGACACTTCCCCACGCACCGCGTCCTGACATACATCCTCTTCCCCTGCACTAGGCCCCAGTTTATTAGCTTAGTTTACTCATTCTTATCCATTTTTATTTTATTTACCCCTTTTTGTTTCTCTTATCCTATTTATTAGAATATCAGCTTAACTGATTCTTGTTTATTACTAGCCTTATTTTTTCATTTTTACTCTCAGCTAAAGTAGGACTCTACCAGCTCATTAGGCAACCCTTTGCCACTACATCCCAAACCTCTCTTCTCTACCACTTTTTGGGGGGCTAGACGTTTACCATTATTCCCATTATTTATTGTCTCATAAAAGCCGTCCGCCCCGACTGCGAAATAGCCAGAGGCTGAAGCGGTCGTAAAATCTTGAACAATTGTATTGTACAACTTCATTGGAAATAGACAAATGCACCTGTGACTGGAATGCCCGTAGCCTTGTATATCAAGGTTTGAAATACCGCGTGAAACAAAGACGAGGTGCCCGCATACACTGGAAATCCTGTATGCTGCATGTCCAGCCTGCATCAACACCTCTAGTGATCTATTCGCTATCCCGAGCCTTGCGCATAGCCATTGTCATGACCTCGTTGAGACTTCCTTCCATCAACGTGAAAGGATTACCCACGGAGAAAGACATAAATCTTATCCTTTCTCAGTACTCCAACTTCTGAATGCTTCTCAAAGAAGGATCAACGATATCCTGTCTACATGGTATAGGTACTCACAACCATTGTCCTCTAATAATAAACTGTTACCTTTGGTACCCCCAGCAATACTCACTGTGGTCATAGGGCAAACGTAAAAATCACACACCTTAACCACATTCTGTCTACATGGTCACACCCGGTGATTGTGAAGATCTCAAATTCTATCAACAGTCAGAGAACATGGCTGTTTACATTGATTTCCAATATCCTCATAGAATAAGTGATAAATGTTAGAACCCCACACAAAAATTTCTCTTATTAGTTCTTTCAAAATACAAAACAGAAAGTGGGGAGTGGGGAAACGCGTGAATATTCCTGAGTGAAATACAAAGGCATTAGTAGTGGTTACGGCTATATAATAATTGTACTATCTAAAGCATAAATTTGGCGAACGATAAACGTTATATTTGCAATGAATGACTCATGTGGGCAAAACCTAAAACGAATATGTCCGCCATCCACAAACAATCACTTCATTTATGGCGAGCATTTACCAACCCGCGACAATCGTGTCAACTCGGGGGTTCCCTAGCAATAAACTCGCATCTAAATTCACTAGTTCTACTGTCGGCTAGCCACAATGGCTAGACTGGACCCTCGTGGAGTGGTTCATGCCATTAAAGTCCAACACCGAACACTAAGACGGGCAGACCTTGTGTTTATGGTCTGGTGAACGCAGCTCAATGACCGCTCATTAACTCAAGATTCGCATTTCACTGTTTTATTTTATCTCATTATTCATTAGTTAGTTTTGTCAGCTTCAACTGAAACCCGGTCCCGTGTTACAGGCATGGCACCCGTTGAGCACCCGTGTCACATGCGTGTTACACGCGTTAGGGGAATGAACTTCAGGCAGTAGTGTAGATCAAATAAGTTATATCGCCCTCAACCCCTGTCAAAATTAAAAAAAGACTATTACTGCATCTATATAACAACATTTGGATCTCTGTAACGGTGCCACATAAGGGATTCAAAATTAACACAAAAGAATCCGTTGTCTTTATTTTAAAAAACATTCATGCCACATTCAACACCCGAACTACATCATAATAATGAAAAAATCACATTAAAAAAGAAGCATAATTGGTAGGAGTTACCTTTGACTGACATTTAACATGGACAACTCACATTTCCAAATATGTCAATTCCTGTCAACATGACATAAATGTCATGAGAGCCATCAGCGACAGTGGCTTGGGTGGGTACAAACAAACATTACTCATGATATATACGAAACTCTTAAACAAGCCAAACTGGACTACGCCGGTCCATTCCTCAACACATTAACAGTAAAAAACTCTTATAAAGTAAACTCAATCCAATATAATGCCCTAAAAATAGAAATGGCATATTTATTTTATACTTCAGTGTGAAAGACTGAGTTTTCTGAAGTTGAGAAAAGTGATATTTTCATTGCAGTGAACATAACACCTGATATTTCACTACAGTGAACATGACACGTTGTCGGCACTATGTTGGCCTACACGAGACAGCTCGTACACAAACTGTTGATTTACGTCAGTTCAACGTTGACAAGTCATATAATGACAGATGGTCATTTATGTAGTTAATACCGATTCTTACCGTTTGTTATTTTGTTGAAAATGATTTGTATTAAACTGTAAATTTTTCTTCTGATTTGTCAGTCGATACTTTACGTTTCGCAAAGCGCCATTTTGTTACTGGAATTGCGTGTATTCTTTCGCTTCGAACAACCGTCTCATTGATTTGAAATTTATTTTTTGATGAAGTTGATTTTGTATATAATCATATCCAAATGTTTACTAAAGAATTTTAGTGACATCAAATATTTTTGGTTACTTTTGTTTATATTTTTTAAGATTTAGCAAAGACGGAACTACATTTTTAGTCGTACTTACAGGGGGTGGAAAACCGTCCATGTGTGTTATGTAGGGAGAATTTACGCTTGAAGGTTTTACATTTGTAATGAAATAATTTAATCTTCCTGCAGAAAACTACACCAAAAGTATATAATGAATAGGATATTTCATGTGTCGAGTGAAATATCATGTTTCTCTCATCTCGTGACGGGGGGAAAGGAGATATTTTCGTGTGGCGTAGCCACGAGTGAAAACATCTCCTTCCCCCCCGTCACTCGGTGAGAGAAACATGATATTTCACTCGACACATGAAATATCCTCTATCTCTTAACAATCTACTTCTACTTTCAGCCGTTACCTCCACCCCAAATTGGGTGTATAATTTGACAAGTATGGTTTTTGTGATAGAAGGCCAATGTTTTGGGGTATGAAGTTGTAATCCCTAACTGGAAGACCAATTTTGAATAGCAGTTAAAACTAGTTGTATTTGATGTTAGGCTTGTTTAACTGACTGTGAAGATGTCGATAGAGATATATTTTTAGCAGTTGAAACAATATGGAAAGATCTATACATGATGATATATTTACACAAGGCAGAATTAAGCTTCACAGATAACAGCATTTTCACACATACACACACGCATTCGCACGCATGCACACACACACACACACACACACACACACACACACACACACACACGTCTCTACATAAGTGCAATGATCTTGAACGCGACAGTAAGTCCACATGGTCCCTAGTACGGCGTTCTCCCTTTAGTTACTGACAATCTCTCGCCCCATGTTTTACATTGTGTTGTTCACTAATACTTACGACTTTTATATATTCTCAACTAGTTTTAAACAGACTCTGTGATATTCTAGTGATTGTACTGTCCATCGTTGACAGTTGTTTATTTAGTCTAAATATATGTATTAGTAATGTACTTCTCGTCACGATATGGCTGAAATACTGCTGATCTGAGATTAAATCTTAACTCACTCACTCACTCACTCACTTGAACGCGGCACATTCTGAAGACAATATTGCGCTATACAGTGGTCACGATACAGCAACAGGAGCTGATAATATACACTACCGGGTCTTGAGGCATTTCCCAGAATCATGTCTCGAGACACTCTTAGATATTGTTGATCAAATGTGACTCACATGGGATTGATGACATGCATCTACCAAGTCAGCGAGTCTGACCACCCGATCCCGTTAGTCGTCTTTTACGAGAAGCATAGTCGCCTTTTACAGCAAGTCCTTCGTCAAGCAATTGATGGCAGACCTCCGGATTTTGCAAATGATGCTGAAGAGTAGCATTACCGTTAAGTTGAGACCCGTGAAGATTCCGGGGTAGGATAGGTCTTCAGCAACCAATGCTTGCCGTAAAAGGTTACTATGCTTGTCGTAAAAGGCGACTAACGGTCAGGCTCGCTGACTTGGTTGATGCATGTCATCAATCCCAATTGCGTGGATTGATGCTCATGATATTAATCACTGGACTGTCTGGTCCAGACTCGATTATTTACAGACCGCCGTCATATAGCTGGAATATTGCTGAGTGCGGCGTTAAACAACCAACAAACCAACCAACCTTTAAGTTGGGCTCTTATATAACAGTAGATCTGACAGAGCTGATTACGTCTGGTCTCTGTGGTCCAGACTCGAACGCTTACTCACACTGTGTATTGGTAGTGAGTGAGTGAAACAGGTTCTAGGACGCTTTGAATAAATCTTTAGTTGTTTCAGGCAGCACATTGATATGAAAGATGGAGAAGGTGACGTCACCCCCGAAACAAAGCTTTGGTTGTGAATGTGTGCCTGATATAAGACATAGTGTTGGTTTCGAAACAGACTTGGATCCTGACATGCCACTTCCAGTGAAAGAGGGTGATGGGCCGGCACAGTGTAGTGACCATTAAGAATACAACAGCAAGACAAAAACATTTTTTACATCATATTTAATATCCGAAGAGTTAACTTTACAATTCCTCAGAAAGACTCATTTGAGAACGATTATAAATAGAACGTCAATATACATCAAACATTAACATGAAACGTTTTGGTGAAGACATGGTTGGGTGACCATGATGTTGGATTTCTTTTATAAC
The DNA here is from genome assembly GCF_023055435.1 of Haliotis rufescens. Classification (NCBI taxonomy): domain Eukaryota; kingdom Metazoa; phylum Mollusca; class Gastropoda; order Lepetellida; family Haliotidae; genus Haliotis; species Haliotis rufescens. Next base: position 21,817,828 of record NW_025963868.1, read on the forward strand.
AGAAGGTGTTTTGTACGCCACTGAGGCAATGTTTAGGTGACTTGAAAGGTATTTTACAACGATCGTTATTTATCATGACACCTGGAAAAAAGTTAAATCCCCCTCCTTATGTTGGCCATGAGGTATGAAAGATTAAGTCTTTGTCAATCAATAAGGACAACATTGGCGACATTTTAGAAAGTGCCCTAGATAGTTTCGACTTTTTTATGGCGAGGCTGTCAACAGTGCATTTAGCTCCAAAGTACCCTCAAACCCTTCTCTTCATGCCTACAGTGAGATGTCAGAGACGTTCCTGGAGTAGATTATTCCATTCTCGGTGCACTACAGCTACTTGTTCCAGTTCCTGTACATTGGGTACTGGTGGATCAAGCTTCTGTACCTGGCGCCCCAGGATGTCCCAGATATGTTCGAGCGGGAGATCGGGACTCACGGAGAGCAATGTTACAACCCGTTTTGTAATAAAGTTGCAAAGTGTAATAAACTTGGTGAATGATGCTGAAAGTGTTCAATTGGCACCCATAACTTGCTTATAAGTTCAATTAGGAACACAAACGGTTTTCACGTTAAGATTGGTCGTCATCATATCTACTTTGGATGCAAAGTTGACCTAACCTTGGAATCGTTTCAAAGTGTAATAATTATTACAAAATGGGTTGAGAGTCTTATTACAAAGTGAAATGCACATAGCAACCCGTTTTGTAATAAAGTTGCAAAGTGTAATAAACTTGGTGACAGACACAGTATACTCACTCAGAGCCGACCAGTCCTTGTTACCCTTTATGGCGCTCGGCATTTAAGGAGTTAGTTAACCCTTAATGCCGAGCGCCATACAGGATAACAACAAGTACCATCTTTTACCGTCTTTTGGTATGACGCGGCCTGGGATCTAACCCTGGACCTTCCGCTCTCCGGGAAGATGTTCTACCACTAGACCAAAGAGGCGGTCGCTTTCTGTTGGGAGCTTCTCTGTAATCTGTCGAGAACGTTAAATCTTGCGAGTCCATGTGGACTGGTCTGGTATCCACAGGGTGGTCATCAATATGTACAACGATCGGATCCAGGATATGAAGACTGTCCGTGTCACCCGCCGCCGTGACGATGTCCACCCCAATCATGGAACAGGCAACCCCACCTCATGAGTGTTCGACGTAAATGACATGTTTCTTTGACAAGCAACAAGAACATGCTCTCATTCGACGACATGATCTACCGCCATGTCCTCAGGTTCCAATGTCTCGCGACTATGCCAAGCGGTTCCGGTGATTTGACCATATTTGGCGCCTGATCACCTTCCTTGATCTCAAACCTGCTGATTTCAGGCGATCAAAGTGGGTGATCATGACGACATTTGTTTGTGGGCCATTCAGTTCTCCTTCAGAAAGGGGCTTGTAGCAAATATTTATCGTCCATTAAATCAGACACAGCAGGAAGCGCGAGTGCGTTTGTAACAAGTCGGGAGGGGTTTGATATATGTTTCCCGCGCACGTGCTTTACGTTTCAGAACCGTTCGCAATCATTCACATATTATCTATGGACAACTTTTGTTTCATTACCATCAGCATTTTACAAATTACATTCACGGTCGCGCGACATCGACATCTTAATCTTTAACGTCTTCCACCAGGACAACATAAGCTGATTTCGTTTGAATTTACATGTCAAATAATGTGGTCAAACAAAATCCGAATTCTATCATGGTTCAGAAATAGAAAATGGATTAAGCTTTAAAGACAAAAATGGTGAAAACATGCTGAAAAAACAACAACACACAACGAACGGTCGATAGCGTCAAGAGATATATGTATGGAAATTAGAGCACGGTCAGCCCATTGTAAGCATTCATTCAGTTTGTGTCACCAATAGAGAAGAAACTGAACAGGCAGTAAAATAAAATATTATGAACAGGCCAAACCTCTCCCATATATCAATCGACGGTCATTTTAACAACCCAAATTTGTGTCAGTGTCACTTCGGCAATACATCATGTGGTGTCAGTACCACTTTCACTTGGAACCATGTCAAAGTGCTCTTGACCTTTGGCCAGTGGCGTTATATGATATCTATCAGTCTCGAGACTGACGACAACAGCTGGCAGCAGCGATAGGGCGTTTATTTTTCTGTTAAATTTGACCACTTGACTATTACTGCCAAACTAGCATCATGCAAATGGAGTGGAGCTTTTTGTTATTTACGTAACGCATGTAGATTGGACGGTTTGGTCACGTGGTATTTTCGTAGTGACATTGGTTCTTCGTATACCTTTTGAAAAAGAGATCCATATGCAACAACTAAAATCAAAATGGCAAATTGATATAACACTGCGGCTGAGAGATTCCAGGTCATTACAACACTCGCATTTTGTAGGCGTTCCACGCGTGTAACTGTGTCATCTGTGGCCTACCACACGCGTACAAATACACTTAGCTACGCATGCGGTACGCCACACAATTAAATAGGTTGTACTCATCACGCCTGGGACACCCCACAGATACCGATTATCTGCGTCACGTATATATCACACGTTGGTGAGGTAAACGGAATTTCTCATATTGGCCCCGCAGATCTGTGCCGGGTTCCCACCACAAGGCATGCTGCACTCACTCTCCGGCTTCTTGGGGTAGCCGTCGGGGAGAACGTGTCCACAGAAGCAATGGGTTGTATACTGAAATGGCGTAAAAGAAAAGTGTGTGAGTACGATTAGAACACCGCACACAGGTTATATCTCGGCTCGTTCTACGGTAAACGATGGCTCCAGCACAGTCAGCTTCCCCGAAAGACCAAAGATCATTATCAGGGGTAATCTGGGATCCCATCATCCAAGAGGTGGATCGTGACCCCCTGTGCAAGAACTAATGATGATGATGGCGTGGTTTTAATGATTGATCCCAAACTGGATGACCAAGGTAGTCTCCATCTCGACAGTATTCTACTCACATACCTTGATAACCAAGGAAGCCTTCATATCATCAGTGTTTATTCACAAGGTAGTCTCCATCTCGACAGTATTCTACTCACATACCTTGATAACCAAGGAAGCCTTCATATCATCAGTGTTTATTCACAAGGTAGTCTCCATCTCGACAGTATTCTACTCACATACCTTGATAACCAAGGAAGCCTTCATATCATCAGTGTTTATTCACAAGGTAGTCTCCATCTCGACAGTATTCTACTCACATACCTTGATACCAAGGAAGCCTTCATGTCATCAGTGTTTATTCACAAGGTAGTCTCCATCTACTGCATAAACGCTGTGTGCACCTCGACAGTGCTCCACATACATACCTGTGTGGCTGCATAAACAAAGTTTGTATCCCGACAATGCCACACATACTTAAGCTTGTGTGGCTGCGTAAACGTAGTGGTCAGCTCGACAGTTCCTCCTATATACCTGTGTGGTTGCTGTGTGGTAAACGTAGTGTTCATCTCAAAGGTGCCCAGCATACCTGTTTGGTTGTGTAAAGGTAGTAATTATAAGATCTCAATAGTGCCCAACATACCTGTGGAGTTGTGTAAACGTAGTATAGATCTCAACAGTGCCCAACATACCTGTGTGGTTGCGTAAACGTAGTAAAGATCTCAACAGTGCCCAACATACCTGTGTGGTTGCGTAAACGTAGTGTTCATCTCAACAGTGCCCAGCATACCTGTTTGGTTGTGTAAAGGTAGTAAAGATCTCAACAGTGCCCAACATACCTGTGTGGTTGCGTAAACGTAGTATAGATCTCAACAGTGCCCAACATACCTGTGTGGTTGCGTAAACGTAGTATAGATCTCAACAGTGCCCAACATACCTGTGTGGTTGTGTAAACGTAGTATAGATCTCAACAGTGCCCAACATACCTGTGTGGTTGCATAAACGTAGTATAGATCTCAACAGTGCCCAACATACCTGTGGAGTTGTGTAAACGTAGTCTGCATCTCGAAAGTGTCCCACATACCTGTGTGGCTGCATAAGCGTAGTGTGCATCTCGACAGTGTCCCACATACCTGTGTGGCTGCATAAGCGTAGTGTTCATCTCGACAGTGTCCCACATACCTGTGTGGCTGCATAAGCGTAGTGTACATCTCGACAGTGTCCCACATACCTGTGTGGCTGCATAAGCGTAGTGTGCATCTCGACAGTGTCCCACATACCTGTGTGGCTGCATAAGCGTAGTGTTCATCTCGACAGTGTCCCACATACCTGTGTGGCTGCATAAGCGTAGTGTTCATCTCGACAGTGTCCCACATACCTGTGTAGCTGCATAAGCGTAGTGTTCATCTCGACAGTGTCCCACATACCTGTGTGGCTGCATAAGCGTAGTGTTCATCTCGACAGTGTCCCACATACCTGTGTGGCTGCATAAGCGTAGTGTGCATCTCGACAGTGTCCCACATACCTGTGTGGCTGCATAAGCGTAGTGTGCATCTCGACAGTGTCCCACATACCTGTGTGGCTGCATAAGCGTAGTGTTCATCTCGACAGTGTCCCACATACCTGTGTGGCTGCATAAGCGTAGTGTTCATCTCGACAGTGTCCCACATACCTGTGTAGCTGCATAAGCGTAGTGTTCATCTCGACAGTGTCCCACATACCTGTGTGGCTGCATAAGCGCAGTGTGCATCTCGACAGTGTCCCACATACCTGTGTGGCTGCATAAGCGTAGTGTGCATCGCGACAGTGCTGGATACATAACTCCGTTGTCATCCCAGAAACGGAAAACGTGGCATGGGGCAGCATACGAGAAACACCGTCATTGTAACATCCTTGATAATCTGAAGAAACAAATAACATTCATCAGCACTTCCCTCTTTCCGTAGCCTTCACGCCAAATCATACTGACTGTTCTAAGAAAACACCCAGTTGATTGTAAATAGTATCTGATAAAGAGTGGTCATGTGACATACGCAGCAGTGTTGTAAAAAGACAGTTCCCAGTCTGAAACTGATCGTTTAAATCCTGTGGTCATGAATGTAAGGAATCAAGTGCGCAGCTTGAGGATGGATTAGTTACACGTCTCTTGTATCGTCAACATAAGTTAATTGTCTTCTCTTAAAACAACGTTCAAAACAAGGGTCAAATTAAGGTTATAATGTTTTGCATTCGGGGCCTAGATAACCTATTTCATTGCAGACGTTAAAGACATCTTGTCAAACTATTTTAGACGTGAGCGGGTGTGCGGCATGCTACAGAATTCAGCAGTTTGGCTTTCCTTCCACTCGAACACATGTAAGTGTGTGATGGGAAAACATTGGTTGACAAAAGTAATTCAAGGATTTTGTTTATTATTTAGACGAGTAGATAGGCTGTTGTCGATTTCTTATACACTGCGATTGGTCGACACTGAACATAGCGTTCATTGACCGTTGGCAGACAACGTGTCTTTATTCCTTTGTTTGTAAATCAATGTTGTTCACAACAATATTAACATCAACAGAGCAGTATATGATAAGAGGAAACGTCAGAGGATTAGCCAATATTTCAAGTGTGTTTACACTAAGGACGCTTTGCATGCGCTTATTTGGCCGGATAAGATATTTATGTGTAAAAATATATAAAAGGCACCAATCTTGCCAGGCGAGCAGGTTTTAGCATTTTAGAAAGAAGATATCTTCAGGGCTAACCACATGTTTCTCAATATCATTTTTTTCAGCCTTCAAATATTGGGGGCATGACAATTGTGTTCATCAACACCTTTAACCTTTAACCTTTAACCTTATTAAGAACATTTCTCCCAGGAGGGCATTTGAATGATTATATAGAAAGTCTTCATCCTACTCGAAACGATTTGGAAAAAATAATAGGATACAATTATTTATAGGATGGCAAAGGATCTGACCAGGATATTTCTCTACGTAGGGGGGCACGGGTGGCCCAGTCGTCTAAGGCGCTGCGATTCGCTGTGCAGAGTTGCGTCCCTTGGGCACGCCAGAAACCTATGATTGTGGGTTCGAATCCCGGTTCGCCCCGATTATGTTTCTAGGTTTGTCAGCACCATACCCGTGCTCATGGGTTTCACCGAAGTGGTAAACGTCTGAGACCTGCATCACTTCGGGCTTTCCTCCCACATTAAGCTGACACGCCGCGATATAACTGGAATACTGTTAAAAGCGGCGTTAAACCCAACTCACTCACTCACTCTACGAAGACGAGACGCCGGACTTTGCCGTGTGTGGGCATTGGACGGACACTTCTGTTCTATGCCATATACTGTACGCCCATGAACGTCCACATCTTGGGCGCTAGGGTAATAACGTAGTTGTCGATTGAGACTTCGTAGACGCCGAGGACCCTGGTTCGATTCCCGACATGGGTACAATGTATGAAGCCCATTTCTGGTGTCCCCCGCCGTGATATTGCTGGAATATTGCTAAAAGAGGCGTAAAACCATATTCACACACAATACAATACAGCATTCGATGCACTGATTGTACAGTAACCAAATGTAGCTTGTCAGCTTACCCTGGCGGCATGCATTGTTGCTAATAGTATCAGGACGGATTACCGGGTAGTGCTATGTGTATACATATACTCACACTCAAAAGACGCAAGTCGAGTATGCAGTATACATGCTATTTATTTTCAACAGTAAAGAGAAGAAATACTAATAGGGCAAGATTGACAAAAAATTGACTGAAGACAGTTTAATGGATTAAATGACAGATGACATAATTGTTTTTTTTTTTCAAATGTTAAGGGCTTACAGAGTTTCGGGTCAATACCCAAAATGTCAGTCAATACCTGGTGTGACCACCATTAGCATTGATCACTGCCACACATCTCTTGTACATTGAGTGGATCAGACGATTTGTGAAGGCCCTAGGGATCCTTCTGCCCACACCCAGAGCAGCTGTGCGTAGTTCATCGGCAGTTGTAGGGACTGGGCGCACATTGTGCAGACGCCTTTGAACCTCATCCAACAAGTGTTCGATGGGGTTCAGATCAGGGCTGAGGGCTGGCCACGGTAGAACACGGATGTTGTGTTGTTGCAGAAAGGCCATGGTAGCTCTGGCAACATGGAGACAAGTCTCGCATTAAGTCCAATCCCTGCCCATATCATGACGCTAGGTCCACCCCATGGATCCCTTTCCACAACGTTTCTGTCAGCGAAACGATCACCTCGACGCCGCCAAATTCTGACTCTTTCGTCTTCATGGGAGACTTTCATCAGAGAAGATGACACGCCTCCACTCACGATGACGCCAATTGTGATGACCCTGTGCCCACTGAAGTCGTGCTTGTCAATGTCGTGGTTGGAGAACAGGACGACGTGCAGGTCGGCGACATCTGAGGTTGTTGGAACGGATACGTCGGATCTCAGTGTCCGGCTAATGTGTCGATTATGCGTTCCTATGGTCTGTGGAGCACTTTCACTTGCAGTTAGGAACGGATGTCGCTGGTGTTGACGGGTAATCTGCCGATCTTGTCGAGGTGTGGTGACCCTAGGACGACCGCTCCGAGGAAGGTCATCTGTTGTCTTTGTAGCATTGTATCGATGCAGGAGACGGTAAATTGTGGTTATGTTAACGCTGAAATGACGGTCAACATCTTGGACAGGCTCTCCAGCTTCCAAACGTCCGATAGCATAGTTTCACTGAATTGGAGTTAGGCGTTGCATTGTTGACCAAGGAGTTGTAGTTCCATAAATTGGCCACAGTGTTATACCCACTACAGTTCGTGACAGTTCGGGCATTTTCGATTTCGCGAGAAATCGGTGCATGATAACCACATAATCATTGAAATTGTGCGTTTGGGCGATTCTTTTTTATGTTGCGTTTTTAATCGGGGCTCCAAAATGCAACCAAAAATATTGATAACACCATCAGGCTTCACTACATGCTAAAACTCGTATCAATTTATGGTCCGGTGTTTGCTACCTATTTGCTTAAAACAACTTGCGTTTCTTTTGCGTGTGATTATATATGTCAAGACAAGGTTATTATAACAAAGAGCACACTTGATGAATGTTATTAACATTCAATGTATTAGTGATTTTTCTTTACTGTGATGATTAAAATTGAACATGTAGATGTGATTGTCTTCAGTATTAACATTCAAATCAATGACACTTGTATCAGCGATGTTGTCAAGTGAGTACATTCTGTTTCTTGAGGCATCATGCTTTTTTCTCTCCTATACCAGTATTCGTGTTTACAGTTTTATAAGTATATCTTGAATATTGATTCGAATGTATGGCATAGAAATGTCCTCTTTCATCAAGGATTATTTGGGAAACAGTCCTTGTCCAGTACAAATCAATAAGGTTTGTAGTAAATCTATTTGAAATAAAGAAGTAGTATAGGTAATGGGGGTTCTGGACCACTTCCACTGTAGCTGGATTTATATACCTATACTGCTACTACAGATGGAATTTTTTATGTCAAAATGAATTATGTGATTTAATGATAGTCATGAGATTAAGTTAAATTGGCTCCAGTTCACCACCACCTGGGGCCAATGATATAAATTTTTATAGGTAATAAGGGTTCTGGCTCACTTCCACTGTAGCTGGATTTATTACCTATACTGCTACTATAGGAGGAATTTTTTATGTTAAAATGATAATGTGATTCAACGATGAGTCTAAATGTGATCAAACGATAGTAAGCAATCTATTTTTAATCTCCAACCAGTTCTTTGGTTTTGACACGGAATAACTGACGCGCTTGTTGCCTCCCCTGTTCTATGAACTTTGTTTTCTCGTCTTCGCTAATACCACTGGTCTTACGAGATTTTGATCGAATCTCCTGCTTCATTGCGTTGTATTTGGTGAGTTCCGACAGCACTAAACGAAACTCATCCTCGGATATCTTACAATCGGCCATTGCTGTTGAAATATGATCCTCGATGCTGTTCAACTTTGCTTCGGCGAGTATCCGAATACTATCGTGTTTTAATGCTTTCTTTTGTAACCTACGAGAAATGAATTTTATCGCTATTCCTGCCAGTCCCGAGACTCCAGCGGTTATTTCCATGCCGAGCACGATAGGTGCGGCGATTATAGTTGATAGTAAACCGATACCCGCTACACCGAGTCCCATACCAGATACTACAAGCGCGGTGTCAACTCCGTCCAGATAGTTAATATCAACTATTAATAATTCATTATTTTCTTTCGCAGCATTTATATTGGTCCACCGTGGGTAATACGTTACATCACATAGAGCTACTTCGAGTTGTCCATCCGAGTTATCGATAGTATGAAGCAGTTCAATAGACTGACCATTTGTTATTCCTGGGAGTGTAACATACATATTAAATATACAATGATACTATATCATAATTTAAATATGAAATCGAGATATATTACTAATCAATCGATTATAGTAACTGCCTCCGGTGCTGAATTTTTCGTTAAATTCCCAGATATCTTTGAAAAGTACAGGGTCACGGCAACTAGCGATAAAATGGTGCACGATTGGTTTCACAATCCGATGCAATTTTGGCAGAATCAGTTAAACTTTGCCATATGGTGTGCCACAACGGGATGTGGTGTATCTGTTAATGCTCCAGGATATATGCTAAATAAGTCTGTTTTATTATTTCATGTGTATTATCAGATTAGACGTATACTTAAAGAAATTAATGCTCCATTACCACAAGATCGAGCGTGGAATGTATCAAATAATCCGTATAATAGAGGGGTGTATGAACGTATTTGTAATGAATTTAATGTTTCTACGAGTAAAGATTGGCGTATTAAAGGAGCAAACCATGGTCTAGGTATTCCGTACGCTGGTGCACACTCTGTTAAAGAAGTCAGCGATGATTTACTGAAAAGGGGTCGGCTCCTTCCGAGCTTTGCTCTCTCAAGTAACGAGTGGAGAGATGATCGTATTAACTTTAAGGGTGGTGTTGCTTTCACCATCCAAAAGGTTGAGCAACCACCTGGAGACGCTTGGAACGAATTTCTTAATGATAAAACGGAAAATAATTTTACTAACCCAGGATTTGTAAGATTTAATGAATCGATAAGAACTTATGTATGGGCAATTCTCGGTGCACAATCGCAAACACGAACATCCATTATCGGTTCTGGGACGGCGCTCGATGCGCAAAAACAGTTTGTCGCAAACGTGGAGGACGCCATTAATTCACCAGTTGACATACCATCGTCTATAAAACGTTTTCAAGATGCATTACAGTACGCTCAATCCAAAGTGGACTTTGTTTATGCACCGGGACTATACATGTCTCCGAGTAATATGGAACTTAAGATCGGTCAAGTGATAGGCTATAATAATAAAATTGTTATCGCTACCGATCAACAAAAACCAGGTATTAATTCAGATATTAACGTCGAATTAATAACGCAAACGATCACGGGCGAAAAGGGAATAGTCAAGCCACAAACACCAACTATCGCACAACCATCTTTTATCGATCAACCATCTACTAATGCACACGCACAAGTACCACCGCATATTGAGGCTAAAAATCAACAACATATCGATGAAAAAACAGCGCTTGTAGTGGGTGGAGTCTCGGTTGGTTTACTCATGATTTGGTGGATAAATAGTTCTTAGCGAATACGTACAACAGCCCTGCAATTGCCACGATCAGCCCCCACAAGTTTTGACTAAGCCAAGTGGTGGTCTTAGCTAATAAATTCAATAGCCAGGAAACTATACTCCCTATTATACCAGGAAGTGCGGCCGCGGCTTTCTCAGCGAGCTTTCCCAGTGCTGAACCTAATGCTTTTAAATGTTTTTTTATCCACTCTTTTATACCGTTTTTATCGCTGGGTGGTGTACCTCCACCTGTACCACCACCTGTTAACGAGAGAGTCAAAGTCGATATAATAAAACCCAACGCGGTTAAAATACTGGCAATGGTTATTCCCTCTTCTCTGAACAATGTTTTAATTTTATCGGCCAGTGTAGTGTCATCGTTGAGGACTTGATCGATAGTTTCTCGAATACGACTGATTTGCGAACGAAGTGCCTTTCTATTACTGGAAGCAGCTTCGAGGCGGGCCGATCTTTCGTCTTCTAAGTTACGCAATCTTTCTGCTACGCGGCGTCTACTGAACTCATCGCCCGCCTGTTCGAGTTTTGTTTTCTCTTGAGCTATATGCTTGTCGATTTCGGATATCTTGGCTATATTATTGATGAGTTCTCCCCGCATTGTTCGCATTGCCTTGTCAAGACCTCGTAATTCCCTAATACTGAACTCAGAGGATGGTACCTGTAACGTGGAATTATCGTAATAGGTATCTAAGATTTCTCCGAGTCCGTCCGAGGCCACCATCGAAGCAGCTTCCAAATCATCTGTATTAACGAGTTCAGTACGCACGGTTCGAAGAACCTTAGTAGTCTTCGCGGAAAGTCGTCGGTAGTCCACAAAACCTAATTTATCACGAACAGTGCTGATGCCGTGTTTAGCAGCTATCGTAGACAAGGCTAGGGGCTTACGAGTACGAGAATGCATAAGATCAATATCCAGAGCGCCACGCAGTCGCAATATTCCTTTACTATCTATCTCAAACTTTGAATAGTCACGACCTATTGGGGTATCTTCTTTTAAGGCATCATAATAATCATTGACGGACGATTGTAAAAGTTCATCGTTAAGATTCGTGGCACCAAAGTTGGTTTCATCAGTACCCTCTTCGATTGGGTTATCAAAATCATCAAAGGTACTTAGATCAAAGTCATTATGTTCAAAATTATCCATTTTTATATTAAACATAAGGTACATAATTTCAATATAAACAATGTCTTCGCAATATGGACGCAAGTTAAACCCACAACGTAGACTTCGAGATCCATTAGGGGTCAAAGCAATTCGTCAGTCTGTAACTATAACTAATAACCCTAGTACCATAGATCAGAATCAAACCCTTCTGGTTCGCTTTCCTAATCTCGGCGCACACGATGTGTTAGTTCCGGGAACTGTCCGACTAGCATTTACGATTAGTTTAACTTCTCAGGGATCCCGTTCAAAACATAGGTCGTGCTATTGTTAAGAAAATCGCGATTAAAATTAGTGGTAATGAGGTTTTGAGTATCGATGATAGTGATATACACTATTGCTACATGGATCTCTGGAGAACGGATAAAGAGCGGGAAAACTTACAGTACCAAGGTATTTGTAATCGGAACACATTGAGACTGCGCGTGGGCGCTGAAAATGGTGATGATACCAACTTAAAAGATCTCGCTGTTGCCAACGCATTAGGTAACAGATTCTATATTCCCCTAGACTTTGAATTACTAGATTCCCACATGCCCTTTTATCAAGCATCCTTAGGTGATAGGTTAGAATACGAACTCACTTTTAATGATTATGGTAGAGTAATCAGATCTGTTAATGAAGATGCTAGATATTCCATTGATAATATCTCTCTGGAGTACGATATGATAACGGATCCCGAATTAGCCAGACAAATTCGTAATCAGTATTCGGGAAGTTTAGCTATTTTGTACGATCGCGTGCTGCGACACCGAAAGATCACGAGGGATAAAAAAGATACGATGTGGAATATCAATCTAAACGTCCCCACGAGGTCGCTGAAGGGTATTTTAATGTTGTTCGAGGACCCCTCCGATGCTTTTAAAAGAAATACCGAGAAGTTCTACAATCCCAAGATTACAAAAGTAGAATTGACTATCGAGGGCGTTCCTAATCAACTATATAGCCAAGGAATGCTAGCGTATCACCAGTGGGATGAGATTAAAAAACTTCCTTCTATAAAACGTTCTCCAGAAGTTAACGCGGTTGTGAAAGATCTGTCTCTCGGGGGTGTATCGATGGGTGAATACCTCACCACGAAGTAGGCGCTATGGCTAGACATGCGAACAACGGACGATGACCAACTACACGGTAGTGGGAGGAGAATAGAAAATCCTAGCGAGGGTGCCACCATACAGATAACAAAGCTTCAGGAATCAGCTGGTAAATTAAACATATATTTGTACGTGATTATGGATGCGCAACTTAATATACAGAATGGGAGATTCGTGCAAGCAATCTATTGATAATCTTTTACCTAAAGATCCACACTGCGCTATCATATGTGGGCAAACGGGCTGTGGAAAAACAGCCTTTATTCTAGATATTTTAGAAAGTCATTATCAGGACGTTTTCGATCATATCATTATTCTATGCCCGACTATAAGTGTTAATAAAACATACCTATCGAGAGATTGGGTAATGAATGACAATGGGGTACACAGAGTCGATCCAGGCGATCGTTTACAAGACTGCCTCCGAGTATGTCACGAAAAATACAAAGGAGAATCGACCCTTTTCGTAATAGATGACTGCAGCGCGAGTAAAGAACTCACAAAAAAGAAAGATATGCTTTCGTATTTAGCATTCTCCGGTCGGCATACTCAACATAGCGTTTGGGTACTTACTCAAAAATACAACTCTGTACTGAAAGATCTCAGAGAGCAGACCAAATGGGTAGCGCTTTTTCATTGCAAAGACCGAGATTCATTCGAGGAATGTCTACGTGAAAATGATGTCATTTATACCAAGGGCGAACGAGATAAAGTCAGAAAAGTGTTAGCGGCAACGAAGCACTGTAAACTCGTATTAAAAACCGATCAACCAGCTGCTTATACAATTGCTTAGCAAAATGTAGCAAAATTATAGCAAATGTAGCAAATTGAACATTAGCGGTTAATATTACATAAAATGTGGTTCGAAATCCTCATTCTTTCGCAACAGTTCATTATTACGGGTTGTATTGGATATGTCATATTACATTATGTTAAACTTAAATATCTCCTTAGGTATTACATTATGGAATGCGACGAACTCATCGAACAAATGCTCAAAGAATCTGAGCCTGATCAACATGTAGATAAACATAGAGAAAGACTCGCGGCTTTGGTAGCCGGTGGAAAATGTTCCCAATATTTGGGAGAAAATTATACCATCGAAAAAATTGATAACATGACAGACGAAGAAATTAAAAAACTGTACGCTCGTTACGAGTCTAGATTGGGAGCTACCATGACTAAAACGATAGGGTCTTCTATATTACAACTATACACGACCATAGCTAGTACATTTCTCCCCATCCCAGCAGAACATCGCATGTATTTATGCGAATCTCTAGAGAAAGACCCATTCATCGAACACGCTATAAGCGCAGTGAGCTGTGAGTTTTATCATAGATATGGAATGTTCTTAGCTCCATTCACCACAGCTTTAATAACAGCTAGGTATTGTCAATTTAAACATACGTGCCCACTTAATAATATAAATGGAGGTGAACGAGGAACCACAGATTGTGGAAACACAACAGATTGTGAATGAGAAACAACCCAGAGTTAATAAGAATCCTTTGAAAATAGCTGCAGGAAGAAAGGGTGGGCTGGCACGCAAAGCAAAATTAATAAATAATTCAAATCCGATTAAAACATGGGCACTAGTAGTTGCTGGTATAGTGGTTGTATGGTTCTTTTATAAGACCGGAGAAGAGAAAACATCACCCCCACCACAACAATTAGAGGTTAGTCCCCATATAATGCTATAAGAAGCATGACTACTCCAGCTACAGACGGTAAAATGTTGGTAAACGCGACGTATCATTCAGCGGTGGTCACCGGCTTGGCCATTGGCTATGCCCGTATGGTTAAAATGATTACTAAAGCCACACCTCCCAAGCTAGATTTTAATGGATATGACATACCAATGATGGTTCTGGATATTGGATTAGCTATGGCAACGAAGGATATGCTCATCAAACAAGGACTTATCCCAGAAGACATAATGAAGTAATTAAACATTTGAATATTTTATATTATTAAACATGGCAACAATTGCGATGATGGTCGGTGGAGCTGTTGTTAATGCTCTAGCTTTTTCAGGGAGTAATTTTTTATTTTCTAGTATGAGGGAATCAAACGCTAAAGAAGTTGAAGAGGAGCGTAAACGACATAACGAAGCTTTAGAGCAATACCAAGCAGCTCAGTTACAATATACACAGCAGAGAATGAAGAGATTAGACTTTATTCATGAACAACTGATAAAGGAAGGACATTCAATTCAAACGTTTAAGGATGTTGAATCTGCCATGCACGAATACTTCCTCGTTTATGGGAAAAAACTAGACCCAATACCTAGACCAACAATGAGTCAGTTTTATACACCGTCAGAGGCTCAGAAAGACCGCAAGGTCACATTTGTGATTATGGGGTTGACTGCTGTATTGATTTTCAGCTATACCATGCATTTAGACAAATGATATGATATGTGTATAATCATGAATCTATGCAAATATACACTCATGGGGAAATCGATTCAATGTCAGAAGCCATCGGTGGGTGTTTACTGTGGCACTCACGCTTATAACATCAGAAAGGGGTTTAAAAATTACGTTTGTTCTGTATGTGGGATTGGAGTCAAATGTAGTTACAGTTTATGTAATAGTCACGGTGCTGATAAGGTCAGGAAGCAGATTATTTATGCTAGGAAGAGAGATTACATCAATGAGAGGAATAGGTTGGGGAAAATACGTATAACCATTTAGACAAATGAATCATTTTGTATATTCAACCACAATGGTTTTTGTCAGAAAGTTGAAGGCTATGGCAAAGCAACGTGGTCTACGTGGATATTCTCGAATGAGAAAAGCTGAATTGTTTACCTTACTCGGTTTGGAATACAACTCCCAGACTGTTAGAGAACTCAAAGTTCGAGCGAGAAACAGTGGGTTGAGAGGTTATTCTCGAATGAGAAGAGATGAATTGATCGCTTTACTGGAACAAAAACAATTAATATTTGTACCCACATCCACCGGCGTTGGTAAATATCTAAGAGGTTGGAAGATGGATATTAATTCCAACATGGATGTTAACGATATTAAGCCCATCATATCGAGTAAAATTAATGAGGAATTAGATGATTTACATAGTATAAAATACCAGCTGACGATTAAAATGACATTGAGTAAAAGTAACACAGACGATAGCACCGAATATACCGAACCATATTTCCGTAGCAATCAAGAAGTTTTAACCGAATCCGATGCTATAAACACATCATTAGATACATCAATTCAGAGAATACAGGAAACTTTAGAACGCTGGACTAATAGAGGTTCGGGTTGGGGAGTGGATAAAATCGATAGTTTATATTTAGATATAGCAAATTATATGCCCTTCAAAGGTGGATCTTATATAGATTTACCCCCGTATTATAAGAAGAAAAAAGCCATAATTAACGTAAAAAATAAATCCGATGACTGTTTAAGAATGATGATAAGATCTGCATTGTTCCCCGTAGACAAGCATCCAGATAGACCTTCTAGCTATCCCAAAAACGATGGACTCAACTTCGATGGTATAGACGAACCTACACCAATATCACAAATTGATAAGGTGGAAAAGCAAAATAATTTAGCTATAAATGTTTTTGGACATTCTTCTGAAGGAATTGTTGTACACAGGATAAGCTCCGCTCTGGAAAATATTCCCAGAATCAATTCATTTCTGATCGAAAAAGATGGTAAATATCATTATACGTGGATAAAGAGTTTAAACAGGCTACTATACGATCAAATAAAACATAAAGAAAAGAAATATTTCTGTGAAAGATGCCTACATGGGTACAGCAGACAAGATCTATTAGAAGCGCATAAAGAAGACTGTAGAGGTGTTGGACAGAATGCTATCAGGATCGATATGCCTAAAGAGGGAAAAAATATATTAAAATTTGAACATTATTGTAATCAAATGCCAGTACCGTACGTAATTTACGCCGACTTCGAAGCGCTTATCAAACCCATAGAAAATACTGAACGCAATAATCAAGATAGTAGTTTTACGTACAAAACTCAAGAACATATTCCTTGTGGGTTTGGATATATAGTTGTAAGGTATGATGGGAAAACAAACACTCCTGTGATTTACAGAGGTCCCGATGCAGCGGGAAAGTTCCTAGAATATCTACAAAATGAAGAGAGAATAATCAGGGAAAAATTATCGTGTAAGATACCCATGCGTATGACGAGGGATGATTGGAGTACCCATAAGAAGTCAACGAGTTGTCACGTTTGTAATAAACCCCTGGATGGGGATTCCGTAAGAGATCATTGTCACGTCACGGGTAATTATCGGGGAGCCGCTCATAACGAGTGTAACTTGAAACTAAAAATGAACTCTCAAACAATACCCATCCCCGTTGTGTTTCATAACCTTAGGGGATACGATTCACATCTCATTATGCAAGCTATCTCAAAGACCGACGGCGGTTTAACATGCATTCCTAATAATATGGAAAAATACATATCGTTCTCGTGTAATGGGCTTAGATTCATAGACTCCGTACAATTTCTGTTATCTTCCTTGGACAATTTAGCCATTGCGAACAATCCCGATGACTTCACGATAACAAATAAATATACCGATAAGATAACTCGTCATTTGTTGCTGAGAAAAGGTGTATATCCTTACGAATATATGGATGGTTGGTCTAGATTCGAAGAAACTGAATTACCACCCCTCGAATCATTCTATAGTAACTTAACAGAATCTAGAATAACAGATGCTGATTATGAACACGCTCTGACGGTCTGGGATAAATTAGGTTGTAAGAATTTAGGCGATTATCACGATCTGTACTTAAAAACTGATGTACTGTTACTAGCCGATATATTCGAGATATTTAGAAAGACATGTTTCAAACAATACGGCTTGGACCCGGCATGGTACTATTCCAGTCCAGGACTATCGTGGGATGCATTGTTGAAGAAGACCGGCGTAGAACTAAAACTACTCACAGATTACGATATGCACTTGTTTATTGAGAAAGGATTAAGAGGTGGTATATCTATGACAGCTAAAAGGTATTCTAAGGCTAATAATAAATTAGTGGAAGGATACGATCCCAGTAAACCCAACACACACATATTATATCTCGACGCCAACAATTTGTACGGATGGGCTATAAGTCAACCTTTACCCATGGGTGGTTTTGAATGGGTCGATGATATCCATAATATCGAAGCGAATAAAGGGTACATACTAGAAGTTGACTTGGAATATCCAAGTTCGTTACATAAAGATCATAACAGTTATCCGCTAGCTCCCGAAAGATTAATGGTTAATAAAGATTGGATGTCGGAATATCAACGCTCCTTGATGGGTAATAGTAGGTTAGCTAACGTAGAAAAACTCATACCAAATTTGATGGATAAAACAAAATATATAGTTCACTACAGAAATCTCCAGTTGTATCTATCGTTAGGTATGAAACTTAAGAAAATACACAGAGTTCTAAAGTTTGATCAAAGCCCTTGGATGGAGCCCTATATAAGGTTGAACACAGATTTAAGAAAGATAGCTACCAGCGATTTCGAAAAGGATCTGTATAAGCTCATGAATAACTCGGTATTTGGTAAAACTATGGAGAATCTAAGGAAGCGTGTTGATGTTAAATTAGTCAGATCTAATGAGGAAGAAAGACTCAGGAAACTTATAGCCAGTCCGGCTTTTAACAGAAGCAAGATATTCGATAATGACTTAGCCGCGTTGCATATGCAGAAGAGTAATATAAAATTTAACAGACCGGTGTACGTTGGTATGAGTATTCTGGACTTGTCAAAACACTTAATGTATGACTTTTATTACAACGAACTTAAGAAGCAATACAGCGATAGATGTGAGGTGTTATATACCGACACAGATTCTTTGTTGATGGAAATACAAACCGAGGATGTGTATAAAGATATGGCAGAAAAAATAGATATGTACGACACGAGCGATTACCCAAAAGATAATCCACTGCACAGCGTTGTAAATAAAAAGGTGTTAGGTAAGATGAAGGATGAATGTGCTGGGACCCCTATAGTGGAGTATGTGGGATTAAGACCTAAGATGTATTCTATAAAGAAGTCTGATAATGGAGAGATAAGAAAAGCTAAGGGTGTTAAGAAGTATGTTGTAAAAAAGCATATCAAACACGAACAGTATAAAGAATCATTATTTAACGGTAGAAAGTTCAAACATGAGATGAACTCTTTAAGAAGTTACAATCATAGGATATATGGATTAAGAATGAACAAGACATCATTATCCCCCTTAGATACAAAGAGATGGATTGATAATGATGGTGTAAATACCTATGCTTATGGTTATGGTGGTAATACTGTACCGTCGGGAACTATGAACAACTCTTCTCGTACAAATGCCCTACCCGGTCCATCTTGAAGATAATAAAGAATAGGCTCTCCTTCTTTCATAACCAATCGACTAATGTTATACATCTTAAGGGACCATATGGGATCGGTTGCGCGACGTAGGCCTCCTTCGAGTTCACCGGCCTGGTATAAATATCTTACCCTTACTCTATCCGGAAGTTTTCGTTCTTTACCTCTCCTCGGTGCTGAAGATTTGGAAGTCACGGATTTCATTTTAATAGCATCGGATGGTTTCTTCCCTATTAATCTCGTTACTTCATTATTCAGCGCTGATACAACGGCTGATAATCGTGTCACCCATTCGGTTGATCTCAATCGCTCGGATTTCATTTCGATCCCATACTGATAGCCAAACAAACGTTCCGCTAATGTCCTGTTAAATCTTTCGACGATAGCTTGACTGCGGTGGGCCTCTCTTTCACCACGGACGATTTTGACATCGTTCTTTGTTAACAGTTTAGTTACCGATCCCATAAACTCGCGACCGGGATCTACTTGAAATAGCTTAGGCCATTTTAGCGGTCCGCGTTTATATATGCGACTCAGTGCATTAGCTACCTCTGTTGATTCTTTCGATGTTAATGGCTCAGCCTCTTTGTATCGACTAGCCACATCCACTACTGTTAAAGCGTATTTATACGTTTTGCGTTTTACCTTATCGTGGGGAAGAAACAAGAGGTCAGCCTGATGAACTTCATTCGTTGTAAAAATATCAAACTTCTTCCTCGGTATATAACGCGGTGCCGGTAAATATATTTGCCACATCGCTTGTTTCTTTAACCAATCCTTGGCCACATCTTTAGATACCTTAGCCGCGGTGGCTAATTTTTTTATTGCTCCTACACCTTTCCAATATCCTTGTGGGCTATAGTAAATTTTATCCATTATTAATTAATATTGATATTTCGTTTAATACAAATCTGGCTCCAGTGGAAGTGAGCCAGAACCCTTATTACCTATAAAAATTTATATCATTGGCCCCAGGTGGTGGTGAACTGGAGCCAATTTAACTTAATCTCATGACTATCATTAAATCACATAATTCATTTTGACATAAAAAATTCCATCTGTAGTAGCAGTATAGGTATATAAATCCAGCTACAGTGGAAGTGGTCCAGAACCCCCATTACCTATACTACTAAAGATCTTTTATCTATGTCGCCAACAGCAATAAAAATATGTTTTCATAAAATTATATCGATATTATCAGTAATCATTATTAGTGGACAGAGTTATACACTCGCCTGTCGTTTTCGATTTTGTGTTGGAGAGTGTAAATAGAACAACGTCGATCTGGATCAATTAGGTCGGCAAGTATGTATTACTCGAGTTCTTATTTCATGTCGAATACACATCTATAGTTCTGACAACGAGATATTGATCACATTGCTTTCTGTGAGGATCTTCAGGGCAAATATCGCGAATTTTGAATTTATTGAAAAAAATGCCCTGAAAATGATTGAAAAATATAATGATCCTTCAGACTGTTGATTAATAACATCAGGTTGTCTGACACACACAGAACATTGTATCAATGTGTGTTTTGTTTAAAAGTATTCAGGCTCATTGTTGTAATCATATAAATAAGTGTAAAACATGTAAAACAGTAAAACATGTGAAATTCTTTGTATAAACTTACTTCTAGTAATACACTTTCTATGATCGTGGTATACTATTTATACCAAGTTTTCATATAATGATTATATTCACAGCAAGCCAGTGATTTTATAAGATACCATAGTGTAATATTTATACTAAATTTGCATATAGTGACTAGATCCACAGCAAGGGCTTTTATAAGTTATCATGGTGTTACATTTATACAAATTTGCATATAATTATAGAAAAGCAGGTAATATATATCAGGAAACATGCAGATACAAAATATTTGTAGTTTCAGTTATAGTTTTTAGATAGATAGCCTAAGGTAACGAGAACCCATCTCCAGTCATATTATTCAACAAGACAAAAGTTATGTCTACATAGTTTTATAGTTTGCCTTGAACTATTTAATTTACGCAAACCTATCATCACCCATATCAGAATAGCATTGAGCAAATACTTTAATTTAGACTCATTGAGGATTAGCCCCAAACAAGCTCGTCTATTTTGATACCATAATCTCTTTCCAAGCATCTGGTAAATATACCATCAAGATTAGTGCCAGTCCAACAGGAATAAGTATTCCCCTCTGTCTAGCCATTCATTATCCGTAGGGCACACCCAATTGTGTATCAATAACCAATAAAATTCATTTTATTGTTTTAAATTCTAGTTAAATACATAGGAAGTAAGATGTTTGACGCTCTTAACAAGCAGACCTCTCACCCACACCCCGGAGGGTTGTACCGACTCTCTGACGCACCCTCAGCTACATTTAAGATATTGTTCATTATCTTGTAAATGGAATTGTCATTAGTCTCTCGTGACTCCGGCTTTTTCCTGATTAAGAAAACGAGCACGCCATTTGGAAGGTTTTGAGAACATCAGACAGAGAACCATAATACTATTCTGCTTTATTCTGTCTATTGTGTATCTTGAAATGGGGTGTTTATGTTAATATGTAGAAGGTGTTCTAAGAGGGACCTCTTGTAACTTATCTATCTAACTAACACATACGGGACAGTCTGATAATTTAATGCGTTCACTGTCTTTTTTGCATTTGATATTTTCAGGCTTTAGCCTGAAACAAGAACCGACCTATGACGATCAGGGTTAGAATAGGTCTTCAGGAACCCATGTTTGCCGTAAGAGGCGACTAATAGGATCGGGTGGTCAGGCTCTCTGACTTGGTCGGTGCATGTCATCGTATCCCATATGTTAATGGCGTGAATAGGTGCTCATGCTATCAATCTCTGGATTGACTGGTCCAGACTCGATTATTTTCAGATTGCTGTCAGCTTGAATATTGCTGTGTTTGGCGTTAAACAACAAACAAACAAACAAACAAAAATAATAAAAGAACCAAGTCTGGCGGTGTGATAGTATGTGTAATAAAGGTAAGGTGTTTTAAGAGATGTTTAAAAACATACTTGACTCATGGTCCAACTGTGGTTGTTTACAGATTTGCGGGTGTTCCTGAGTGTATACACCAAACCAGTACTCATGGGTTTCACCGAAGTGGTAAACGTCCGAGACCTGCATCACTTCGCGCTTTCCTCCAACAAATCGAATGCTGTTAAAAGCGGCGTTAAATCCAGCTCACTCACTCTGAGTGTATGAAGCGCGGAAATCTTAACACTTAAAACCTCTATTAAGTGACATACTGTATTGGGGTGATCGTACTTACATGGTGTACAGAGGAAGGACGTTTCCGAGAAAAATGATCCTGATTCACATTGGCAGATTCCGTCCAAACAGTCATTGTTGATGCCATGACAGTCAGTACCGGAAGTACAGGCCGCGCCATAGTGATTGACAGCTGAAATCAAGACGTATATTTATATGTATATCTATAACCCGGATCTGGTCTTTGGAGCCATGATTTTCAACAACAGTAACATCAACAAAAATAATCATATACGTTACTACTACTACTACTACTACAACAACTACTACTACTACTACTACTAATACTAGTAGTACTAGTACTAGTACTAGTACTACTACTACTACTACTACTACTACTATGCATACAGAAGCCGGATCTGGTTCTTGTAGCAATGGCTTTAACAACAGAAAAAGGTATTCATACTACATGTTTGCCTCATCTGTAAATGTTTCGAATTTCAGATACCTACCGTTGCACATCAAATATAGTCTAGTTCCGGTTTCAGCCGAATTCTGTACCCGGGAGGGCACCGTGAAGGCCACTGCGTATCCTCGACATCTTCCCGTTGCATGTTGAAAGCTGACACACTTGGGATCGTTGTGACATAAACGATAACATACACCCTGGTTTGTCACATTCCAGGTCCATAAGCTGTAATTTGTCACCGCTAGATCGTCAAATGCGTCAAGATGTACCACCATGCAGTCCACGCATAACGCCGAACACAATCTAGCCGACTGAACGATGAGCCAGGCCACCGAAGAGGCCAAGGGCAGATTTAGCGCCATTGTAGATGTGGGAATGATGATGGAAAATTAATGCATGCGATTAGGAAAAGAGCCTTGTGGAGGTTTCCACCAGGTGACTGCAGTTTGTCTGAAATGACAACAAACTAGTTATGTCATATTAGAGCTTCTGTAAGAATACTTGTGCGTGGCAACTACACGACTCAGTGATGACCCATGACTCAATAAACAACAGAACATGACAAGACGACTCAATAAATAACCGTACATGACAGCCGCACGAACAAATGAAAACCCGTACAAGACAACAAGACGACTCAATGAACAACCGTACATGACAACAAGACGACTCAATGAACAACCGTACATGACAACAAGACGACTCAATGAACAACCGTACATGACAACAAGACGACTCAATAAACACAGAACATGATATCAAGACGAATCAATGAACAGAACATGACAACAAGACGACTCAATGAACAAAAGAACATGACAACAAGACGACTCAATAAACAACCGCACATGACAACAAGACGACTCAATAAACAACAGTACATGACAGACGACTCAATGAACAACAGAACATGACAACAAGACGGCTCAATAAACAACAGAACATGACAACTAGACGACTCAATAAACAACAGAACATGACAACAAGACGACTCAATAAACAACCGTTCATGACAGCCACAAGACCAAATGAACACAAGTACATGACAACAAGACGACTCAATGAACAACAGAACATGACAACAAGACGACTCAATAAACAACAGAACATGACAACAAGACGACTCAATAAACAACCGTTCATGACAGCCACATGACCAAATGAACACCAGTACATGACAACAAGACGACTCAATGAACAACAGAACATGACAACAAGACGACTCAATAAACAACCGTTCATGACAGGCACATGAACAAATGAACAACAGAATATGACAACAAGACGACTCAATGAACAACAGAACATGACAACAAGACGACTCAATAAACAACCGTTCATGACAGCCACAAGACCAAATGAACACAAGTACATGACAACAAGACGACTCAATGAACAACCGTACATGACAACAAGACGACTCAATAAACAACAGAACATGACAACAAGACGACTCAATAAACACCCGTACATGACAGCTACACGACCAAATGAACACCCGTACATGACAACAAGACGACTCAATGAACAACAGAACATGAAAACAAGACGACTCAATGAACAACCGTCCATGACAGCCACATGACCAAATGAACACCAGTACATGACAACAAGACGACTCAATGAACAACAGAACATGACAACAAGACGACTCAATGAAAAACAGAACATGACAACAAGACGACTCAATGAACAACCGTACATGACAACAAGACGACTCAATAAACAACAGAACATGACAACAAGACGACTCAATAAACACAGAACATGATATCAAGACGACTCAATGAACAACAGAACATGAAAACAAGACGACTCAATGAACAACCGTCCATGACAGCCACATGACCAAATGAACACCAGTACATGACAACAAGACGACTCAATGAACAACAGAACATGAAAACAAGACGACTCAATGAACAACAGAACATGACAACAAGACGACTCAATGAAAAACAGAACATGACAACAAGACGACTCAATGAACAACCGTACATGACAACAAGACGACTCAATAAACAACAGAACATGACAACAAGACGACTCAATGAACAGCAGAACATGACAACAAGACGACTCAATGAACAACAGAACATGACAACAAGACGACTCAATGAACAACAGAACATGACAACAAGACGACTCAATAAACAACAGAACATGATAACAAGACGACTCTATAAACAACAGAACATGACAACAAGACGACTCAATTAACACCCGTACATGACAGCTACACGACCAAATGAACACCCGTACATGACAACAAGACGACTCAATAAACACAGAACATGATATCAAGACGACTCAATGAACAGAACATGACAACAAGACGACTCAATAAACACCAGTACATGACAAGACGACTCAATGAACAACAGAACATGACAACAAGACGACTCAATGAACAACAGAACATGACAACAAGACGACTCAATGAACAACAGAACATGACAACAAGACGGCTCAATAAACAACAGAACATGACAACAAGACGACTCAATGAACAACAGAACATGACAACAAGACGGCTCAATAAACAACAGAACATGACAACAAGACGACTCAATAAACAACCGTTCATGACAGCCACAAGACCAAATGAACACCAGTACATGACAACAAGACGACTCAATGAACAACAGAACATGACAACAAGACGACTCAATAAACAACAGAACATGACAACAAGACGACTCAATAAACACCAGTACATGACAAGACGACTCAATGAACAACAGAACATGACAACAAGACGACTCAATGAACAACAGAACATGACAACAAGACGACTCAATGAACAACAGAACATGACAACAAGACGGCTCAATAAACAACAGAACATGACAACAAGACGACTCAATGAACAACAGAACATGACAACAAGACGGCTCAATAAACAACAGAACATGACAACAAGACGACTCAATAAACAACCGTTCATGACAGCCACAAGACCAAATGAACACCAGTACATGACAACAAGACGACTCAATGAACAACAGAACATGACAACAAGACGACTCAATAAACAACAGAACATGACAACAAGACGACTCAATAAACAACCGTTCATGACAGGCACAAGACCAAATGAACACAAGTACATGACAACAAGACGACTCAATGAACAACATAACATGACAACAAGACGACTCAATAAACAACCGTTCATGACAGGCACAAGACCAAATGAACACCAGTACATGACAACAAGACCACTCAATGAACAACATAACATGACAACAAGACGACTCAATAAACAACCGTTCATGACAGCCACATGACCAAATGAACACCAGTACATGACAACAAGACGACTCAATGAACAACAGAACATGAAAACAAGACGACTCAATAAACAACCGTTCATGACAGCCACATGACCAAATGAACACCAGTACATGACAACAAGACGACTCAATAAAAAACAGAACATGACAACAAGACGACTCAATGAACAACAGAACATGACAACAAGACGACTCAATGAACAACCGTACATGACAGCTACACGACCAAATGAACACCCGTACATGACAACCACTCGACTCAAGCAATACCCGTACATGACAACAAGATGACTCAATAAACTACCGTACATGACAGCCACACGACCAAATGAGCACCCGTACGTGACGCTCAGACGACTCAATGAAATCCCGTACAACTTCGCCCGATAAATCAATGAATACACGTACATGTGACATATAAATACTCAAACGATCTGTATGAAAATATATATACTTAGACATGAATATATGTCTTTAATAAACATAGCATGTGCATGTAACTTGAACACGGTTTACATATCTTGCAGCTCTTACTGATATCGCCGGTGAAGACTCTGAATCCACGCAGGTAACCTCCGTTGCAAAGTTTGGAACATGAGCTCCAGAAGACGGCTGCTTCAGAAAAGGCCTATCTGTCCTCCCAAGGACTCAATATGCCTCGACAGCCAAGGACAACTTCATATCTCTCAACATTGTGTATAGCCTTTCATCTAGTTGTGCCGTTAGGCCACGTCTCTGCACACAATTCATTGCCGGACAACGACGGAGTGGTACTGTTCCGCTTCAAACAATAGTCATGGTCCATATCTGATCAATACCGTCAAATGTCATCTCTTGTGAAGATTAGTGCCCTTTCTTTGTGATACTTAAATCACGGGAAGCTATAATAGGACATATGACTGCCTAGTAACGATTTTAGTCGTGTTGGTTGTGAACCTGGTTGAGGCTTCACAAAAATATTTCTTTTCCCGCGTATTGTTTTCAATAAATTGATTGGATAGGTTGGACACGATGGCATACAAGGGTTACAAAAACACGGTACTTCATAATGGAAAGGCATTGGCATTTAAAATAATCTCAAATGAAATTATCATAATTAAGAAGAATAAAAATAATTCACCAATACTTACTGATATTCCGAGGAACGGCGATGGGTCACAATCCGACTGAGGATCGTGAGTCAGGTGACAGCGAGCGACTACATAATACAGGGCGTGCAGCGAACATACACAACCAGCACGAACTGAAAAGATTAATACGTGCAGATACTGTTGTTTTTTAGCGCTTTTGTCCACGGTAAGTGCTATTGATCAAGCACTTATTGACACGGCTGAACATAACCTCTCGCAGGCACCCGACTGTCGATTCTTACTCGGATTGTAACGGCATGATCAAGACTCAATGATGATGTTTATCGCTAAGAAACTTGACAATTCAAGAAAACTCCCTTTGGGCTTTTTGTCATCACTGTAAGTAATATTCCTTATCGGCGAAATGACTTGTTTGACTTTATAAGTATACGCACAAATGCAGCTCTCTTCGTTAATTAATCATAGCGATTAGGTATTTGAATGGTATTTAGAAGTGATACACATAAGGAAGAGAATATATAGCTGGCTTCAATTTGCCCTTTGCTATGTCCATTCTGTCCCCTATCTGTGCTAATTACCCCCAGCTTCCCGTTTGCCCAGTGTCCATTACCTATTACTTATCTATGATACTTGCGTACTGGCTTCCATACCATCAACACTAATTACTGTAAAGTGTTGGCTTCCATTGTCTGTTTTTAATCACCTATCAGCGCCAATCGCATGTTGGCTTCCCTTGTTAGTTTCTACCCTTTGTCATTTTCCACCTTTTGTTATCTTATTCATTTTGTTGTCCTAACATGTACATACATATGGCCTCTGTCTCATGGCATTCTTTCATCAACAATCTAAAAAACAACAAAAAATCCTAATACTTACCGACTCGCTCAGTGGACTACAAGCCCTCCAAAAAAACCCCACCAAAAACCGCCCTGAACTAATAAATCAGATACTAAAAAGCTCAAACGATTTAACTAAGGCAGGCAAACAAATAGTATTCATTTGGATCCCCGCCCACGTAGGAATATACGGCAATGAAAACGCCGATAAAGCAGCTAAACTATCCCTTAAAATCCCAGAAATAAGCTTAAACCTACCCATCTCCAAATCAAAAATTAAAAGTGTTAACAAACAAAAAATCACCAAAAAAATGGCATAACCTATATCAAAACTCAAATAGCCAAATCAAAACGGTTCTCAAAAAACCCCTAACCAAACCAAAAATTCTACATCCGTCCAAAAAAATCGACAGAGTAATTACTAAACTCCAAACAGGACATACCATAAATAAGGCTCTTACTCTAGTAGCAATCCTAAACCCACAAAATAAAATAGAAAAATTCAAAGCCTTAGGCGTATACTTAATCAAAACAGGACTAATAAATCGCATTTAAAACCCCAATAAACTACCAAAACCAGACCACATAATCAAACTAACAAACTTCCATACTCAGGTCTCTTAGTTCGTCCCCCAAACCCTCTTAGCATTTTTTCAAAATTTCAAAATTTCCAAAATTCTATATAAGCAACCACTAAAACACCCCTACTGGATTGCCAAACAACTTTTTCCCCTTTTCGGAAACACATTAAATGGCTTGGCCGGGCCCGTGTGCGAAATACGCTGCAGTCGGCAAGCGCACGTAAAATCTCCAATATAAGTAAGTAAGTAAGGCATTCTTTCCAAATCTCAAAATTTCAAAATTACTATATAAGCAACCCCTAAAGTCCCCCTCCTGGGTTGCACAAACTCACTTTTCCCCTTTTTGGAAACACATTAAATGGCCTGGCCGGGGCCGTGTGCGACATACGCTTGCAGTCGGAGAGCGCACGTTAAATCTCCAATATAAGTAAGTAAGTAAGGCATTCTTTCCAAATCTCAAAATTTCAAAATTACTATATAAGCAACCCCTAAAGTCCCCCTCCTGGGTTGCACAAACTCACTTTTCCCCTTTTTGGAAACACATTAAATGGCCTGGCCGGGGCCGTGTGCGACATACGCTTGCAGTCGGAAAGCGCACGTTAAATCTCCAATATAAGTAAGTAAGTAAGGCATTCATTCACCTGATGAAGGAGTAAGCATATACTCCGGAAGTCAATTCTGGTTTTAGACCAAATTTATACATGGAGAGTACTGTTATTGAAGAAGTACAAAGTCATAAACATTTAGGAATTACACTTCAATCTGATTGTTCATGGAAAATACATATTAACAAAATTATTAGAAAAATCAGTCCAATGATCAACTGCCTAAGGAGCTTTAAATACAGACTAACAAGAAACACGCTTGAAACTATGTACACATGTTTTATCCTACCAAACCTGGACTACTGCTGTCATATTTGGGACAACTGTACAAACGAACAATCATTGTTACTCGAGAATTTACATTTGGACGCATTGAGAACTATTTGTGGGGCGGTTCGGGGTACCAGTCATGTTAAAATTTATAACGAAACAAACTTTTAGTCCTTAAAAGAATGACGACACCGCTTCAAATTGATTACATTTTACAAAATGAAAAACAGTATTTCACCTGTATATCTCAACGATCTCATTCCATGTCCAGTCTCTGATAATAGCAACTATAACCTTAGAAATAGATCTAACATACAAACAATCAAATGTAGAACCCAGACCTATGCTAAATCATTTCTTCCGGATACGATTAACCTGTGGAACGCTCTACCCAATGAAGTTACTAATTCTTGCTCATAAAAAGAATTCAAATCCTTAAAAATTCGTTCTGATACAATTCTTAATAATTTTGACTTAAAATACGGTCATAGATCATGCCAAATTGTCCACTGTCGCCTTAGGCTCGGCTGCAGTGAGCTAAATGCTGATAAGTTTAGACGACATGTATCAGACATATCAGACTGCACTTATGGGTATCACTTTGAAGACGCAATTCACTTTTCCTATACCTGTCAGAAATAGGATAATATCAGAAACACTATGTATTTCTACACACAAAAACGATATGACATGGCAGTAGTTCAGTCAGCAGTTCTAGAAACATGGCTATTCTTAAATCAGTTCACGATTTCATTGTCAAAAGCAAAAGATTCGAGTAGCTTAATTTTATGCATGTAATGGAAAACTACTATATCTTATTTCTCAGACACCACTTGTATTGGCTTCATATATTTCATTTGTGCATTAAGTATGTTTATGTTTAGCACTATCTTACATATAATCTGATATATAACCAGCTTTTGTAAAGTTGTTACCTGGAAAGGTATTTACATAAGCAAGTTTTGCTTGTTTACCGATCCAGATTTCTTTTGAAATAAAAATATGTGTAAGCCATATACTCCGAAACGTTGTGTTCCTCATAATAAAGAACTTGACTTCCATATATTCTCTTCCTTAATCATGGCGATATTTCGTGATTTTATTTCAAGTAGCATTCGCCCATCACGCAGACGGGCTGGGTTCGTTTCTCGACGTGGGTACAATGGATGAATCCAATTTCTGGTGTCCCCAACGTTATGTTACTGTAATAATGTTAACACCGGCTTACTCTAGAAAACGTGAAGGACCCAAGTCCTGTCAGCTCCTCCAGAGGGATGGTGTAAATCCTACCAGGGTACCATGTAGGTGGCAAAAGTACCGTAAGTCCCCATGGCACCTGGTATGGTGGCCTACCTTTGGTTGTTGGGGATCTATAGCCCATTTATATTTTGTATTGTTATGAATAGTTAAAATATTATGGTGACATGCTAGTTTTATATCTACGTTTGTGATAATCTAGTTATTTTACTGTCCTTCGTCGACAGGTTTTACAGTTTTGTGTATCGTTAATATATAACTTGATTTAGTCACGATATGACTGAAATATTGCCGATGTGACCACGCACGCACGCACGCACGCACGCACGTCACTCACTCACTCACTCACTCACTCACTCACTCACTCACTCACTCCTGTTACAGCCACATGAGTCCAAGGGATCCTTACTTTGACGCAACCTGAAGTGAACCACTTCCTCTTTATACAGTACAACGCCGTGCACAAAAACCCTACGAGCTATGGGAAGATAACTTCGGATATATCGAGAACCCTGCTTCGAGATGAAAACGGCAATCGTAACAACCGCAATGCTGAGGAGGATTAAGTAGCAAGTATACCACTCATAATCGAGAACCATTATCGCCACCATCGTACGTAGGCATTGAAATATCATGAAGATATTTCCAGCAAAAAGCAGACTTCTTGTTACCTGTGTTGCGAGTTGATTTCCAAACTGAAACGCGAAGATTAACCGATATATCGGTACGTACGTACAGAACTACAAAGTCAAGTCAGCAGATAACCAAAAAAGATCAATCAATAATTAACAAAGTATATTGCCACACACAGGATTAGGCTTGCAATAAAAACTAGCAACACAATGGTTTGAATATGTGAACTAAATAACAGGACCTTTAACAAATGTAAGCATAGTCACGAACATCCAAAATTAATTCACTGTTACATGTGGCACGTGCACAGTTCTTGAATCCCGGAAACAGTGTGCGAAGCTGGCAGAAAGTCGATCTTTTCAGTTAGGTACCGTCAAGATGATGAGACGCAAGTCAGGTCGTAGAAGGCCTTGAGTCGCCCTCGCCTTATGTAGGCAGAGCCAGCCGTCCAGAAACGGTTACCTCACGAAACTTCTCGAAAGATCAAGTCTCTTAGTGAGGTTACTCTAACTGGCACTTTGGTCGAAGATTGATATATTTCACACTACTTCTACGTGGACTAATAAGTTCCTTTACATTACCCGGTTAACTACAAAGCAGCGTAAATCGGACAGTTTGTCAGAAGCAATGTCATGGACGTCCCTTATTATCTTTAACTCGCAGAATTACGACAGCATCAGGGATTATCTTGGGGGAGGAACTCATCAGTACACCTTAAAATGTTATGAAGTCGCGCTTCGATTCCTGTGTGGCCCCATGGATGATGGGTATCACGCGGCTGTGCTCCAGCGACCAGGAGTGTTATTAAACAATTAAACAAGAAAAAGTAAAAATGAAAAAGGTTTATTACAAACTATTAATTGTACCAGTAGATGACAATAAAAACATTAGATAAACCAAATCCGCCCAGACAAAGATCACTGATTAATTAAATCAGAGCAAATGTGTAAGTGGTTAAGCTAGCAACTATATTACAGTAATAAATTGAGAGTAGAAAAAAATACACTTTGACAAGATACAGACAAGAGGCATTGACAGCCAATTTAGTCAGATGTGACCAATTAACACTTGAGTTAATTATCTCAACACTGTTATGCGTGTATAACCTCAGCTGAGATGGTTCTCGGCCGGGAACGCCAATAACAACTACTTCAGGGAAAGCCGAACTCATAATTCGAGGGATGCTGCTATTGGTACCGGGAGCGCCAAATCGATGGATAAGCCACGAATACGGTGAACCGTGAATGCATACCGTTTATGATATAACCGAGGCATATCGAAATACATAGTAGAAATACGCTTTATTAAATAAACGAAAGACTGCAAATACATAAAACAGAGACACCAT
This sequence comes from Haliotis rufescens, assembly GCF_023055435.1. Lineage (NCBI taxonomy): Eukaryota > Metazoa > Mollusca > Gastropoda > Lepetellida > Haliotidae > Haliotis > Haliotis rufescens. The sequence continues at coordinate 21,850,581 of NW_025963868.1, forward strand.
TAATTTAAAACACATCACATTACCAACTTACAGGCAGTGAACATAAAGCGCTTGTTTTAGATCGTCACGATCAAGCATATCGAAAAGCTTTCATATCCTAACTTATAATAATTGAAATAAAATCGATATGACACTGATTAAAAATGCGTCTTATATAGTCTTACAACAATACTTGATAATAAGTTTATTCCCTACAGCAAACTAGAGATAAAAATCAAAATCAAAGCCTCCATAGCTCTAATATGGCAAGCCTAATGGGGCGCAAGTAAGATCTGCAGATTGCTATACACACTGCAACCCAACATCCACAAAAAGACATACTCACTTGCTCACATTGCTCACTTGTAACTGGAATGTCAAGACCATGCCCCAGCCCGGGCTCGGTTAAAACAAGAATTGCAGTTAGATCAGTGATCTGTCGACGATCTCCTAAAGCCTATAGATGCCGTACCGAAGGCCAAACAAACTCTATTAATGAGAGATGGACAGCTACACGAACGAATATAAAAAGAGCAACCGGATATGAAAATGTAATCATATCAATATACGAAAATAGATATCATATCAATACAAAACAGAAATTCCATGAATACCAAAACTTGCCACGGATGAGTGTAATCTACTCACATGGAGGGACAGGTCAGCCGAAAATGCTGAGGCAGAAGCGCTTTCTTCAACACGTAAAGCAACAGCAGCAGCAGCAACAACAACAACAACAACAACAAACACAGCTCCACTCCTCAAGTACCACTGTACCCCACGTACCACATCGTGGGTACGACTCCTCGGGTTGGTTTTGCACAGCAGGGTGTACGTGTGTCCTTCAGGATATATTCTCAAATGTGGTGTGCATGTGGAACTGGTTATGGTATTGATAACATTAAATCAACAATCTATTAGACAATATATGATTGTTAAGTATTATGTGAAGTGAAACCTAGTTACAAAGACCCACTTCCCTGGAAAGAATTTACAGATTTTATCAAATAATCAGGGATTTCAAGCCACAAGTAATACATTTTATTTGTAATAGGAATTATATACAAAACTCGTATACTTTGACATGTTTTATACAAGGCATAGCATCAAACAATTAGATAATAATAGTAATAATTGAAGATATATGGGTTTTTCTGTTTCAGTGACTTCTGATATTAAAGCAGTGTCAACTTTGGGATTTTTTTAAAGTCCAGGGCTTTCTGGAGGCTGAATGTCATCACAATTGTGACTTCGGGTTAGTTCACGCACTAATATCCCAGATGGTTTTCGTGAAGCTTTCCGATCTGGGGCTTCATCTCTGGTGTTTTTGTCTTGCCAGATCTTTTCACCAAAGCGTTTAATGTTCGTCCCCAGAACGATAATATTGCCTGCTCTTTTCTTAGCTTCAATGGGAGTTCTCCTGTTTCTACTTGTAGTGCTTCTAGTGAAGTACCTATTGCGGCACCGGTGTTGCACACACAGAACCATAATATTGCCTGCTCTTTTCTTAGCTTCAATGGGAGTTCTCCTGTTTCTGCTTGTAGTGCTTCTAGTGAAGTACCTATTGCGGCACCTGTGGCCAGCATTAGGGTTTTGTATTGTATTCTGACGGGGCGGCGCAAGACAGTATTTGATGCTGAGTGAAAGACCTCACAACCATAGTCCATTTTTGATCTGATAGATGATTTGTAGAGGTCCAGCTGAGTGTTCCTCGATGTGCCTGAAATTGCCCGTAATACCTTCGATATCGACAATGGATATGTGTGGTGGTGTGTGCATGTTGGCATGCCGAAGAACAACAACATAACAATAGGGGAGTATTGTTATTTACGGTAAACAATGGCCGTGACGCTCTAGTGGATAGAGCGTCTGCAGAGGGCAGAAGGTCGGTGGTTCGATCACCTGGCCGCGTCATACAAAATGACTTTTAAAAGATTTTGTTCAGTTGTATGGCGCTCGGCTGAAAGGGGGTTAAAACAAGGACTCAACAGCTCGGGGTCAGTAACTGAGTGTTGTAGTCATGAGTGAGTGAGTTGAGTTTAACGCCGCTTTTAACACTATTCCAGTTATATCGCGGCGTGTCAGCTTAATGTAGGAGGAAAGCCCGAAGTGATGCAGGTCTCAGACGTTTACCACTTCGGTGAAACCCACGAGCACGGGTATGGTGCTGACAAACCTAGAAACATTATCGGGGCGAACCGGGATTCGAACCCACAATCAGAGGTTTCTGGCGTGCCCAAGGGACGCAACTCTGCACAGCGAATCGCGGCGCCTTAGACGAGTGGGCCACCCGTGCCCCTTGTAGTCATGTTAAACGGATGCATGATAGTACAGCCACTCGTCGCTATGTTAGTGACATGAAGCAGGATTTCACCTCACCTCCTCCTATATCTTGCTGTGATATAACTGAAATACTGCTCACAACGACGGAAATGCAACCTCTCAGACATCAATTCTTCACTATTTCTGTTAGTACTTTTACAACTGCTGGTTCACCCCCTTCGGGGTCCCGAGTACCAATAGGTCCCCAACAACCTGCACGTATACTGGTCGCAGGAGCCGAAATCAGTGGAACGGGTGGCCTGGTTGAATGCGTGTCACCGTATCCCAATTGCGAGTATCCATGCTCATGGAGTCAATGAGTGGACTGTCTGGTCCAGACATTGTGATTTACACACCGTCGCCAGTAATATATCTGAGTGTGGCGTTGAATAACAAACGAACAAACAAAACAAAAGGACATTTCCGGACATCGAACATTTAATAACATCTGTAAATGTGACAATACATAATGCTATCTGAATACTATGGTTGGATGGCTCGAGGCTACTGTGAACTACGAATGGTCTTTCCTGTATGAATCCATGCTTTTAGGTCTTGCACTGGAACTCTATCATCCGTCTTAACTCTATTGTCTCTGATGAAACAGTACCGGTTTGGACGACACCATGCCGATAACCTCATTGAGGTAAAATGAGGGTTTGTCCTTGGCGTTTGGCGACCCGTGAAGATCCGGGGTAGAATAGGTCTTCAGCAACCCATGCTTGCCGTAATAGGCGACTATGCTTGTCGTAAGAGGCGACTAACGGGATCGGGTGGTCAGGCTCGCTGACTTGGTTGATGCATGTCATCGATCCCAATTGCGTGGATCGATGTTCATGATGGTAATCACTGGATTGTTTGGTCCAGACTCGATTATTTACAGACCGCCGTCATATAACTGGAATAGTGCTGAGTGCGGCGTAAAACAACAAACCAAACCGAACCAAAACCTTGGCGTTTGGCAAACGATGGTGATACCACTGACTATAGGCTGTATTACCGTCTCCGAGAGATGGCAACACAAACACCAGCAACAGCATGGCTTTGAATAAATGTTTTTATTTGATGGCGTGCACCGTTATGACACAGAAGTTAGACTAAATACAGAAGTTCACACATTTCGTTTGACTTGGAGATTTACTTCATCCTTAATTTTAAGTAGAAAAGAAACCTTTTAACTTTCACAGAAAGGGATACAAAACCACTGAAATATATTTGCACATAAACTGACCAACACAAAAGAGGAATCGGCTCTTGTAAAATATATGATTGAGTGAGTAGGGTTTTACGCCGCTTAAAGCATTATTCTAGCAATATCACGGCGGGGGACACCAGAAACGTCAAATATATGAGGTTGACTTAAAAGTGAACAACGTTGAATCTCTGTTGAGGGTTCTGAAAGGTGTTCTTTCCTCCCTGGAAGATAAGGGAATTGGGTTACATGTAATTCTGGAAGGTTAAGTGAGTGATTACCAACGCCAAAATAGACTGTCACATTTGGGCATCTTTATGCCCAATGATTAATTCACATGGTGAAATATATATATATTTCATACATTATTTACTTTTGTTATAGTAATCTTTATCTCACAATTATATAGCATATAATCAGCGTGTGTATAGACTTAATCTACAATGTATACTTATTCTATCACCGACATTCCAAGGATAGACAAATTACCAAACATGCGAACTCCAGTTTCTAATTGACATAATCCCCAGAGAGCTGACAATGAATATCAAGCGCACACTGATCCATTGACCGGGGTAATAATGTTTGAGCATACATCTTGTGTATGGCGGTATGCGTAATATAAGTACACATACTATTAGTATATACTAATAGAGATAAAATAGAGCTTTCACCTGGATGATGTCGTTACATCTGTTTTACCTTCCCACAGTATGCCGGAGGGGAGAAGACAGTGACGTCCCTGATGCCGGGGCTCATGTTATTGTAGCCGATAGATACTAAGGAGTCACCTGAAATATACCCACAGTTTCCTTCAGTTTCCTCCGGATAGTTATTACCCATAATGCAAAAACACCCTTAGGGATTCCGGGTAAGAATAGCTCCCCAGCATCCTATGCTGATCGTAAAATCGGGTGGTCATCCTGGGGGACTTAAATGTGTGCGGAGGGGATCGTTGCTCATATCATAAATCACTGGCATGACAGGTCCAAAGCTGATTATTTACTGGTCGCCATCATAAAGCTGGAATACTGCCCAGTGCGGCGCTAAACAACAAATGAACAAAACACTGTACCAAAACAAATCACTTGATAACCTAAACTTGAAACATGAGTTCGTTGTGTGAGTGTACCTACCAGTACTGGCCGCGGTGATTGTGTTTATGATGACGGGTACACATCTATCACGTTGTACGACCATGGTGACGTCAGTGGTGACGCCTTTGTTTTTGGTGGAGTATCTGTATCCCCGGGTGTCAAGGGTCGTCCTACCTAAGCCGAAGGTGAAGGGTCCCATCAGAGCGGCACCATCTGCGAAATACGTACGATACCGATATAACAATAGAACTCGATTAAAGAGCTATCTTAAGACACGTGCCTGTTTTGAACTTAAGGTTATCTTAGAAAATGTGTTTTAAAGCCGGACAATGGATTAGTTCGATATCAATATCATTGTTGTCACACTGTCCTTAACATGTCAGTCTCCCCCCTAAATGAATGACTATCTGCCCAAACACAATCTCTGTCCAGTACTCAACAAACTGCCGTTACCGTCCTGTCATAACATGTTTGTTGTTGAACGATCTCGGGACACATTGATGTCACCCGTCCTGTCATAACAAATCTGTTGTTAGACGTTTTCGGGACACATCGATGTCACCCGTCCTGTCATTACATGTCTGTTGTTAGACGTTTTTGGGACACATTGATGTCACCCGTCCTGTCATTATATGTCTGTTGTTAGACGTTCTCGTGACACACTGATGTCGACCGTCCTGTTATAACATGTCTGTTGTAAATCGTTCTCTGGACACGCTGAGGTCATCCGTCCTGTTATAACATGTCTGTTGTAAAACGTTCTCTGGACACGCTGAGGTCATCCGTCCTGTTATTACACGTCTGTTGTAAGACGTTCTCGGGACACATTGAGGTCAACCGTCCTATTATTACATGTCTGTTGTTTGACGTTCTCGTGGCACATTGAGGTCACCCGTCCTGTCATTATATTTCTGTTGTAAGACGTTCTCGGGACACATTGAGGTCACCCGTCCTGTCATTACATGTCTGTTGTTTGACGTTTTCGGGACACACTGATGTCGACCGTCCTGTTTACGTGTCTGTTGTAAAACGTTCTCTGGACACGCTGAGGTCACCCGTCCTGTTATTACACGTCTGTTGTAAGACGTTCTCGGGACACATTGAGGTCACCTGTCCTGTCATTACATGTCTGTTGTGAGACGTTCTTCGGACACATTGAGGTCACCCGTCCTGTCATTACATGTCTGTTGTTAGACGTTCTCGGGACACATTGAGGTCACCCGTCCTGTTTTTGCATATTTGTTGTAAGACGTTCTCGTGACTCATTGAGGTCACCCGTCCTGTCATTATATATCTGTTGTAAGACGTTCTCGGGTCACATTGAGGTCATCTGTCCTGTCATTACATGTCTGTTGTTTGACGTTTTCGGGACACACTGATGTCACCCGTCCTGTCATTACATGTCTGTTGTTAGACGTTCTCGGGACACATTGTGGTCACCCGTCCTGTTTTTGCATATTTGTTGTAAGACGTTCTCGTGGCTCATTGAGGTCACCCGTCCTGTCATTATATATCTGTTGTAAGACGTTCTCGGGACACATTGAGGTCAACCGTCCTGTTATTACACGTCTGTTGTTAGACATTCTCGGGACACACTGACGTCACCCGTCCTGTTCTTGCATATTTGTTGATGGACGTTCTCGGGACACATTGATGTCACCCGTCCTGTTATTACATGTCTGTTGTTAGACGTTCTCGTGACACATTGTGGTCAACCGTCCTTTTATTACATGTCTGTTGTAAGACGTTCTCGGGACACATTGAGGTCAACCGTCCTTTTATTACATGTCTGTTGTTTGACGTTCTCGTGGCACATTGAGGTCACCCGTCCTGTCATTATATATCTGTTGTAAGACATTCTCGGGACACATTGAGGTCATCCGTCCTGTCATTACACGTCTGTTGTTTGACGTTTTCGGGACACACTGATGTCACCCGTCCTGCTATTACATGTCTGTTGATGGACGTTCTCGGGACACATTGATGTCACCCGTCCTGTCATTATATGTCTGTTGTTAGACGTTCTCGGGACACATTGATGTCACCCGTCCTGTCATTATATGTCTGTTGTTAGACGTTCTCGTGACACACTGATGTCGACCGTCCTGTTATAACATGTCTGTTGTAAAACGTTCTCTGGACACGCTGAGGTCATCCGTCCTGTTATTACACGTCTGTTGTAAGACGTTCTCGGTACACATTGAGGTCAACCGTCCTGTCATTATATATCTGTTGTTTGACATTTTCGGGACACACTGATGTCGACCGTCCTGTTATTACATGTCTGTTGATGGACGTTCTCGTGGCACATTGATGTCACCCGTCCTGTTATCACATGTCTGCTGTAAGACGTTCTCGGGACACACTGAAGTCATGATAACCCTTCCAGTTATTACATGTCTGTTGTTGGACGTTCTCGGGACACATTGAGGTCACCAGTCCTGTTATTACATGTCGGCTGTAAGACGTTCTCGGGACACACTGAAGTCATGATAACCCTTCCAGTTATTACATGTCTGTTGTTGGACGTTCTCGGGACACATTGAGGTCACCAGTCCTGTTATTACATGTCTGCTGTAAGACGTTCTCGGGACACACTGAAGTCATGATAACCCTTCCAGTTATTACATGTCTCTGGTTAGACTTTCTCGAGACAAACTGACGTCACCCGTCCTGTCATTATATGTCTGTTGTTCTTGGGACACGATGACGTCACCCGTCCTGTTCTTGCATAGTTGTTGTAAGACGTTCTCGGGACACATTGAGGTCAACCTACCTGTTATTACATGTCTGTTGATAGACGTTCTCTGGACACGTTGACGTCACCCGTCCTGTTCTTGCATATTTTTTTGTTAGACGTTCTCGGGACACACTGATGTTACCCGTCCTGTCATTACATGTCTGTTGATAGACGTTCTCGGGACACACTGAGGACACCCGTCCTGTCATTACATGTCTGTTGATGGACGTTCTCGGGACACACTGAAGTCAAGATAACCCTTCCAGTTATTACATGTCTCTTGTTGGACGTTCTCGAGACACATTGATGTCACCCGTCCTGTCATTACATGTTTGTTGTTAGACTTTCTCGGGACAAACTGACGTCACCCGTCCCGTCATGAAATGTTTGTTGTTAGACGTTATCGGGACACACTGAGGTCACCCGTCCTGTTCTTGCATATTTCTTGTTAGACGTTCTCGGGACACGCAGAGGTCACCCGTCCTGTTCTTGCATATTTGTTGTTAGACGTTCTCGGGACACGCTGAGGTCACCCGTCCTGTTATTATACGTCTGTTGTAAGACGTTCTCAGGACACATTGAGGTCAACCGTCCTGTTATTACATGTCTGTTGATAGACGTTCTCGGGACACACTGGTGTTACCCGTCCTGTCATTACATGTCTGTTGATGGACGTTCTCGGGGCACACTGAGGTCACCCGTCCTGTCATTACATGTCTGTTGTTAGACGTTCTTCGGACTCATTGAGGTCACCCGTCCTGTCATTACATGTCTGTTGTTAGGCGTTCTCGGGACAGATTGAGGTCACCCGTCCTGTTCTTGCATATTTGTGGTAAGACGTTCTCGGGACACATTGAGGTCAACCGTCCTGTTATTACACGTCTGTTGTTAGACGTTCTCGGGACACACTGACGTCACCCGTCCTGTTCTTGCATATTTGTTGTAAGACGTTCTCGGGACACATTGAGGTCAACCGTCCTGTTATTACACGTCTGTTGTTAGACGTTCTCGGGACACACTGACGTCACCCGTCCTTTTCTTGCATATTTGTTGTTAGACGTTCTCTGGACACATTGAGGTCAACCGTCCTGTTATTACATGTCACTTAATAGACGTTCTCGGGACACACTGAGGACACCCGTCCTGTCGTTACATGTTTGTTGATGGACGTTCTCTGGACACATTGAGGTCACCCGTCCTGCAATTACATGTCTGTTATAAGACGTTCTCGGGACACATTGAGGTCACATGTTCTGTCGTTACATGTCTGTTGTTAAGTGTTCTCTGGACACATTGAGGTCACCAGTCCTGTGATTAAATGTACGTTCTTAGACGTTCTCGTGACACACTGAATTAATCTGTCCCGTCATTACATGTCTGTTGTTAGACGTTCTCAGGACACATTGAGGTCATCCGTCCTGGAACTACATGCCTGTTGTCAGATGTTCTCGGGACACATTGAGGTCATCCGTCCTGTCATTAGATACCTGGACGTATCTGGTCGACACTGAGGTCACCCTTCATGTCAGTCCATGCCAAGACGTACATGGGACGCACATGTGTCATACGTATCGTCATTGAAATCCGCGACGTACCTGGGACACATGTATCCTTGAACTTTTCCGTTATGGCGATTGTCTCGCACGATCTACTCCCGGGGGTAATGCGGTATTCAACTCCCTGAAACATTAACCCTGGTGTCATGTCTAAAATTATCTTCCTCGGGTAATAGACGTGTCCAAGAAAAAAGACAGAAATGCGGTATGTTAAATCTAGGAAGTGTTCATCACTTTTCATGCAGGATGTATCTGTCACACTGACATATCTGTAATTTTTCCCTTGGACAGACGGGTTCGTTTACATGTCCATAAGTGGATATAGTGGCCCTTTTGTCACACTACGTATTGCAAATTCGGGAGATACAGAATCAATCCAAGGGCCTACCGGTTTTGATTAACTGAAAACTGCCATTATCAGTCACATGATGGATTCAGAAGAAAGACTGTATAAAGCAATTAATGCAAAAGAGACGAAGTGAGGTCTATCCAATGTGATGCGAGTGAGTTCAGAAAAGATGTTGAAAGATGATGACGGAAAGCTGCTTTATGACTCGGACGTCAAGACCGTCGAAATAGAAGAAATAATACCGTGCTGTGTGGGCCCCCGAAGGTCCGAATGAATACTGAGGGGGGAGAGGGTGGGGAGGGTATAGCCACTTGCCTGACTACCAACCAGAGGCAGGATTTACAGCGACTTCGAGCAGATAACCCGGATAGAAGATAAAGGAAGTAAGCTTGAGGAGGAGGGGGGAAGGACGAGAGAAGGTAAGAAGTCAAAACTCCATTTCAATCTTTCAGGAAGAATGATGCCACAGGATTAGAACGAGACACACATCAGAGCACCACACTACGTCAACCTCTTACACACTCACGTCCCCGCCCCTCGGCTGGGGGACGGTCCAGATTGGGGTGTGGCCAGGGTCGAGATTTTACGACGCACCAAGATGATTTGAATTACTCTTGTGATAATGAAGAAAACTTCATAAACTTTCTATTCTGGAACATCTAGTATAACTCATAAATTTAAACTTTATTAATTATATTATAATATAGTTTGGATATTATTGGAATTACTGAAAGTTGCATTAACAACTTTGACTTAAAACAGCTGTTCAGTGACCATGAAACATGTGATAAACCCACAGTGAAGATTCACACCGACTTCCAGGTGGCATATTAAACTAGTGTCCAAAGAAACGATACCACCTGTTTGCAACGACATAAAAGAAAAACTAAACAATGCAGAAGTTTAGGATTGGTGTTATGCTTTTGAGAAATCCTTTCACAACATCTGTACAAAAATTTCATTTCAATAAAATCTGTACAACCAATATGACAAGCCTTTAAAGATGGGTGGGGTCGAAAAATGAACATTTCGTTAGAGCACTGATCACAGAAACAACGGGAAATGTCACACCACACGTCTCAAAGTCAAGTCAGTAGCGGGTATGTCCACCGTGAGCATCAATACATGCCAGAACATGCCTACGGACTGATGACGTCAAACATCTGATGACGTTGGGAGTGATGCGTTGCCATTCCTCGAGGAGACATCGTTCCAAGTCTTGGATGTTGACTGGAGGCACACGGCGACGTCGGATTTGCCGATCGAGGTGGTCCCATAAGTGCTCGATGGGATTCATGTCCGGTGAACATGCGGACCATGGCAAAACCTGTACGTTGGCGTTGGCAAGGAAGTTCTGTGTCAATCTTGCTGTGTGTGGCCTTGCATTGTCATGTTGGAAAAGGAGTCAACGAGGCTGTTGCTGAATAAAGGGCACCACAACAGGCCGTAGGATGTCATCAAGATAACGCTGTGCATTCAGGTTACCACGAATTACGACAAGCATCGTTTTGACGTCACCACATATGCCACCCCAAACCATTAACCCTCCACCTCCAAACGGCCGGACCTGTTGGATACAGTTAGGCGCCAAACGTTCACCAAATCGTCGGTATACAAGCTGCCGTCCATCGTTTCTGAAGATGAGGAATCTGCTCTCATCAGAGAACATAACACGTGCCCAGTCCCGCCGTTGCCAACGTCGAACTCGCCTGGCCCAGATCAGTCTGTTGTTCCGGTGTCGAGGCGTCAGGAGCGGTCCGCGGTAGGGATGACGTGGTCGGATACCATACTGCCGTAGTCCCCTGTAGACGGTCTGTCGACTGATCCTGTGTCCCAGTGCTGTAGCCGCCGTGGACGTCGCTGTTACGGTGCGGTTCCTCAGGTGTATTACCCGGATGTAACGATCTTCACGGGGCGTGGTTACTCGTGGTCTTCCACTCCTGGGCCTGTCTGACGTCTGACCTGTCTGACGTAACCGCTGCATCAACCTGGTGATAGTGATGCGTGCGCAGCCCAACCTTCTGGCGACGTCGACGTGTGACGCTCCGTGTTGGACCATTCCAACGGCTCTCTCTCTCTCGATGGCTGTCAAACGTGGCATATCTTGTGTTCTTTTTGTTGCTGTGATATCAACGTGTCTGATCAGCCGTTTTATACAGTTTTTATGCACGTGCAGAACATGCTAGAGAGGGAAATGTCACTTTCACGAAATTTACGTTTTTTCCCGGAAGTGATCACGTGTTCCCGGTATTTTTTATCGCCTATGCTGTGTTTGGGATGTGCAATACGAATTGGCATGTTTTCATACTAGACAATTCACTTAGTAAAAAACAATTTTGAAAATAAGTTGGTATCGTTTCTTTTGGAAACTAGTTTAGTTTTTATAAAGAAAGAAATCTAAATATCAAGATAACAGTGTTTTCATCCAATTTGACAAGTCATGGTTTGGTCTTCAGCGTGATCTGGTCATAGGTAGACAACTTGATCTGTCCGATAGGAAAAAGAATAGGAATCTGTGACGTCTCCTGTTCCTTTAAACCAGGAACTATTATCTAACGCGTTTAATCTGTAACACTATCCATATCCATCTACTAGAGTTATTTCAGGATATTAATTGTATACATTGAAGCAGTAGTATTAGTAGTAGAGGCTTTGATGGCGATGATAAAAGAGGTGGTTGTAGTAGGTGTGGCGTTGGTAGTTGTAGCAGAAGCTTTAATCATGTTGATAAAAGAGGTGGCTGTGGTAGGTGTGGTCGTGTTTGTAATAGCAGTAGTAGCAGTAAACGTATCAGTTGTAGTAACAGTGGAAGTAGTAGCAGAAGTAGTATCAGTAGTAGTAGTATCAGTAGTAGTATCAGTAGTAGAAGCAGTAGTAGTAGTAGTGTCAGTAGTAGCAGTAACAGCAGTAGAAGGAGTTGTAGTAGAAGTAGCAGTATCATTAGTAGTAGTAGTAGTGTCAGTAGCAGCAGTAGTAGCAGTAACGCAGCAGTAGTAGTAGTAGTAGTAGTAGTAGTAGCAGCAGCAGTGGTAGTAGTATCAGTAGTAGTAGTAGTAGAAGCAGTAGTAGTGGCTGTATTAGTAGTAGTATATATCCGGTATATAAATTGGATATATGTGTTTGGAAAATGTTGGTGGCCTGATATTCGACAAACGGTGAGTCAAAACGCAGCCTTTGTCGTTTTGCAATTTCTTAAACGGCTATGCCATTGTTTTCACACTTGTTAAAAAAATATCATGGAGGAAAACAGCAAAATGCACGTGCAAGTTATGGCATTTGTAACTCGTGGTAGTGGCTTTGAAAAAAGCAGGCATAAGTCAATATTTTGTCATTCAATGATCAACATTTTTCAAGTTCGAAAATGCCGAGACTCAGCGTTGCCGATCGGAACATTGCCATAGGAGGTATCTAAAGAGAGTGAGTGAGTATGGTTTTACGCCGCTTTTAGCAATATTCCAGCAATATCACGGCGGGGGACACCAGAAATGGGCTTCACACATTGTACCCATGTCGGGAATCGAACCCGGGTCTTCGGCGTGACGAGCGAACGCTTTAACCACAAGGCTACCCGACCGCCCCTCTAAAGAGAGAAATAGCAGTCTTCTGTTGCACGCCACTTCAACGTCCACAACAGCACCATTTGCCGCCTTTGTGACCGATACACACAGTTCAATTCCAGTGCAGACCACCCGAGAACCGGCTGACCAAGAGTTACTACCCCTGCACAGGATCGCTACATTCGACTGTTCCACCTACGTCATCGCAATGCCACAGCCACGGAGACTGCAGGGCGCATCCCTAGGTTGAGGAGGATATCGGACCAGACTGTCAGGAACCATCTTCGCGAGGCTGGAATCCAACCCAGAGGACCAGTTATCGTCCCTGTTTTGCAACAGATCCATCGACAGCGACGCTTGTGTTGGTGCCATACCTCACAGCCTTGGAGTTTGAGAAACTGGAGACGACTGTGGTTTAGTGATGAATCACGATTTCTTCTTCACCGGCGAGATTTAAGACAACGTATTTATCGTCGTCGAAATGATCGTTTAGCCCCACATTGTGTACGTGAATTCGACAGATTCGGTGGTGGTAGTGTCATTGTGTGTGTGTGTGTGTGTGTTGGGGGGGGGGGGGGGGGGGGGGGGCATATCCTACACTACCAGATCTAACTTGGTTGTAGTTCAGGGAAATTTGACAGCAAATCGCTACTTGAATCAAATTCTTCAACCGCACCTTCTTCCAATCATGGACCGCTAGTGGGAGCTGTTTCAGCATGACAACACCACACCGCAGACAGCTCGTTTCACGCTAGACTACCTTCATAATGCCAACATCAACGTTTTCTCCTGTTCGTCGAGATCTCCAGATCTCAACCTAATCGAACACTTCTGGGATGAATTCGATCGACGTGTGCGTCAACGTTAGAACACACCGCAAACACTCCCACAACTGGCCAACGCGTTACAAGCAGAATGGCGCAGAATTCCGCAGGACAGAATTCCTACACTTATCCAGTCAGTGCCGGGGAGATGCAGAGCCGTGATTTCTGCCCGGGGCGGTCACACGAGTTCAGCGCAACCTTGTGGCCTTATGTGACATGACAATGAACTGTTTTCAATGCCTTTGTACAAAGACAACATGTGACAATCGAGCTCCAAAATGTCATATTTGTATCTATGGTATTAAATGAAATATATCGACTTCATTAGGTACAATATATTTACTAAAAGTGAAATATAAACTTCATCCCTTACCGCCGCGTAGTCGTAGATGACTTTGAAGTCGGCGTACTGACCCTCGGTGTAGTTACCGAAGACCGCGTACCTTCTGCTTACAGCGTCATAGGACACAGCCTGCAGGCCCTTGAAAGTAGATTAAATACATTTTACCTGGATTGTCCAATTTAACTAAAACCCAAACCGATTCGTATGAACCGCTTGGAAGATAAGATACTCACATGTAGATGTGCCATAAGTGTTTTCTCGAAACAGGTTGTGATAAAATTATATTCAAAAACCTTTATTTCTAAAACGTTCTCAGAAGTTGCATAGTAACATAGTAGCTGCAAACAATTGAATATTATATATGCCATGATTAGTACTGACTCAATGTTGCATATCGCTCCGTGCTCACGTCGGCACGGATGAATGGCATGTATATTTCTATGAAAATATAAATGTTTTAATGTATCAATATATGACAGTAATATTATATAATTCAAGAAGTATTTAGTTATGGTTGTGTGTGTGAGTATTGTGTGTGTGTGTGTGTGTGTGTGTGTGTGTGTGTGTGTGAGAGAGAGAGAGAGAGAGAGGGAGTATTTTTTTTTGTGTGTGTGTGTGTGTGTGTGTGTGTGTGTGTGTGTGTGTGTGTGTGTGTGTGTGTGTGTGTGTGTGTGTGTGTGTGTGTGTGTGTGTGTGTGCTTGCTTGTCCCACTCTGAGCCGACCAGCTCTTGTTGTAGCCTCTCAATGCCGAGCGCCAGACAGGGTAACAACAAGTACCATCTTTTAACGACTTTTGTAATGACGCTGCCGGGGATCGAAGACGGTCAAGTCAAGAAGAAGCTTACCTATATTTACAAGTTATTTTTTTACGTTTTTACCATAAGCTGTCACCTTGACTAGTGACCGGCGTAAAGCACTTGGTGTTGCTGGCTGAGGGATATAGCAACTTCGATTCCCTCACTAACATATATCTTACAATAACTTATTTGAAAAATCGCCATAACATGGCCACATCGTACTGTTATTTCACCTTATTGGCCTGTGGCATTTTTGTTGGAGATGAAGATCAAATTGGTCACTGCTTCAAACTAGAAAAGTGGAATGCACTAATTTTCTCTTTCTTTAAACATATTTCTGATGATATCCATCTAGTCAAACGATCAATTTGCATGTTTTGCAAAATCATTTTTCCCGTCTTTTCTGGGACCAAGTTTTTTTTTTAACATTTAACCCACCCCAACATTGATGTTTATTTAAGAATTGACTTTAATTTTGTGTGAGTTCGTTGGAGTATGAACCTTCATAGAGTGATGGACAAACTGTATGAACGTCGAAGCTTTCAACGAAAGACTTCACATTAAACAAATTTTATCCAGTAGCCGATTCTGACATGACCATTGACATACTTCTAGCGCCTCCGACCACCTCCGTGGTCTTGTGGTAGAGCGTCCGCTCGGATAGGGGAAGGTCCGGGGTTCGATCCCCGGCCGCGTCATACCAAAAGACGTTATAAAATGTTACCCTGTCTGGCGCTCGGCATTAAGGGGCTAAAACAAGGACTGGTCGGCTCGGAGTCAGTATACTGTGTCTGAGCGGGTTATCGCAACTGCGGCATGGTATCTCAGTGAGCTAGCGCTATAAATCGGCATCAGTACGGACTAGTACAAGCAGACACACACACACACACACACACACACACACACACACACACACACACACACACACACACACACACACACACACACACACGTCGCTATAAATAATCTTGGACGCGACGTTAAACCCAATTTCACCTCACCTCTAGCGCCTCAGACGGACGTGTCGCCCATACCCATTGATTTAACGCGCTTCAGTACTGTGTATCTGCAGAACAACATACCTCGTATCCGCCGTTGGAGTCGACGCGGCTGATGAACTGGTACGCCTCCCACTGTTCAGGGGGGCAACAGATGCTGCCAAGTGATGCTGGTACCAGCCCAGCAAGAAGTAACACCAACAGGGTCATGATGATATTTCGCCAAGTCTTCAACTGCAGCCGCCGTGCACCGTGGGTCGAGGGTATTCGTGTGTGGGGCTTGTTTCCACGAACCAGGAACATTTATGCTACTGAGTTATCATTCATCACTGTCTTGCGTAAGGTTATGTGATGAACGAGTTTCCCATCTAAACCCTGACATTTAATTGTTTCTGATGATTATAATAGATGTAATATGTCTTAATATTTGAAAGAATGATAATTCATAGATAACGAAGCAATGAAGCAGACATGAACGTGCAGTGATGGGTGATAACTCTGCATTTAAAATTCATAATTCAATCATTTGTTAGATGTATGAAACTCGCAGTAATATAATTTTTCGTCAAATATAAAGAATATTCATCGTAAATTAAAAATATTCCATGATAATAAAACCACCGGGCATTCCTATCGTGTACATTATGAATTAGAACAAACAAATCTGAAGGACAACTGTTGTATTCAAAGAATTCATCAAGGATTCATCAAGAAACAAAAGTGACTGTGATCATTTAATGCATGTTTTGACAACACAATAAAATTGAGATGTGAAGGTGAAAACGTGTATTTTTTTGTCGTGAATCGTTATTTTGGCGTTACAACCATCCACCGGACCCCTACAGTTTTTGAGATGTCCCTTTAGTTTAAACAAACACAATAGGGGTTATCCTTTGGCCAGGACAAGTAATAAGTCACCTATTGTATACTCCACAGTGAGAGTGAAAATCGATTGCACACTGATCCATTGACCATAGGCATCGAGCATGCTTTATGGAGTGTATTTGGCACATTCTAAATACACACATTATTTATTTTATTGTATGCATACAATTTCGTTTAACATGCGCTTGTCCACCGTCTCGTGTTACACAAAGAGGTATTACGTTTACAGCACGAACATCAGACGCCCTGTTACTTTTTGGATCGCTCTGTCTGCACGTTTTTTGAAGGAATGAGAATTTGACCCAAATCGTTAAAACAAACACAAACGCTGAATGTTCATTACATGTTATAAAGAGAAAATTGATATTTTTCACATGCGGTTAAAGTTGTCACTAACAAAAAAAGTACGTCCACTTTTATGCGCAGTCTTAGAAACTGAAGAAACAAAAACGCTCTTTCATTGAAAGTTTGTCTTTCTGCACGAAACCATTTGGACGAATCCCCCAAATGACAGCCATGATAAATTACTGCTTTAAACACTTAGAGACGGTGGTGTGCTGCACGAGTCTCTCATTAATCTGACAGACTATTTATATAAGTACTTACGCAAAAAACGAATTATGTAACCAGTTCAGAAGTTGGGTTTATGGGTCATGTGTGTTTTGTGTCATTGTCTCTTATACATTTTTTTAATGTAAATAGAAGTAGAAGAAAAAGTTGAAACTGGTGATGTTTAAGGTGCAAGTTTATCACAAATTGATAATGTGCAACCATGATTAGAACGTATGTGAGTGAGTGAATATGGTTTTACGCCGCTTTTAGCAATATTCCAGCAATATCACGGCGGGGGACACCAGAAACGGGCTTCACACATTTTACCCATGTCGGGACTCGAACCCGGGTCTTTGGTATGACGAGCGAACGCTTTGACCACTATGCTACCCGACTGCCCTGAACGTATGCGAAGGAATGTGGTCACATTACAAAGTCTGTGTGTATAGCTTCAGTTACAACCATAGTATGTAACACTATGAACACAGAGCTACGTACCAGGTACAGTCGAATCCTACATCTTGTTTATGAAGATGCGTTGCAAATGGATATTTAGCTGTACTTTAGAGACTGCGACAAAATGAAGAGAAGACACCTAAAGAGTTTTCAGAATATATATAAACAGTAATGTTTAGTAGTGTTAATTCTTATAGTTGTTGGGGAGGTCGGGTAGCCTAGTGGTTAAAGCGTTCGCTCGTCACGCCGAAGACCCGGGTTCGATTCCCGACATGGGTACAATGTGTGAAGCCCATTTCTGGTGTCCCCCGCCCTGATATTGTTGGAATATTGCTAAAAGCGGCGTAAAACCACTCACACTTACTCACTTACTCTTATAGTTGTTAGCAACACGTTTGAATTAATATATTTTTAGTGTGTGAGTGAGTATGATTTTTCGCCGCTTTTAGCAATATTCCAGCAACGTCACGGCGGGGGACACAAGAAATGGGCTTCACACATTGTACCCATGTCGGGAATCGAACCCGGGTCTTCAGCGTGACGAGCGAACGCTTTAACCACAAGGCTACCCGACCGCCCCTAATCTATTTTGATGCTCAAATAGTGAGTAATATTAAAATAAATTGGAATCGAACCCTCGAAATCTGTGTGACGAGCGAACGGTTTAACCACCAGACCACCCAGATCTACCGCAGCAACTCTCAGTACACCCCACGAACAAGAACATATATTTTTGTTTGGGGTTCGTGGGTGAAAAATGTCAATAAACATAGATATAGAAATAAACACTATGTACATTTTATATAGAACAAGAATGGCTGATCATGGCTGAAGGTCAAACATGCTTGCGATTTGGAACAGACGAAAACATAAAAACAAGTTAATGTAATGTGTCTTCATTTGCATAATTTTCTATTTTTAACATTGTCGTCATGTATCACATAGCATGCCAATCCTCTTTATGGAATCCAGAATATCTTTGAGCGATTTTTTAATTTGATTTTGTACTGTGGGTTGACAAATAAGGGTGTGGTATGTGTGTGTGTGGGGTGGGGGTGGGGGTTGGGGGGATGGGGAGAGGTATCAGAGAGATGAGGTGTGTGACAGATCAGGGAGGGTATGGGTAACAGGCCATGAGGGTCTGCGTGACTGATAAACGAGGGTGTGCGTGACAGATAAGGGGGCTAGGGTGTGCGTGTGACAGGTCAAGGAGGGTGTTTTGAGACAGGTCAGGGAGTGTGTGTGTTACGGTTCAGGGAGGCTTAGGGTGAGTGTTTGACAGGTCAGGGAGGGTGTGTGACAGATCAAGGAAGGTGTTTGACAGATCAGGAAGGGTATGTGGCAGATCA
This sequence comes from Haliotis rufescens, assembly GCF_023055435.1. Classification (NCBI taxonomy): domain Eukaryota; kingdom Metazoa; phylum Mollusca; class Gastropoda; order Lepetellida; family Haliotidae; genus Haliotis; species Haliotis rufescens. The sequence continues at coordinate 21,869,578 of NW_025963868.1, forward strand.
GAGAGGGTGTGTGGCAGATTACAGAGCATGTTTGACAGATTAGAGCGGGTGTGTGAAAGGTCAGGGAGGGTGTGTGGCAGATTATAGAGGGTGTTGACAGGTGAGGGAGGGTGTGTGACAGGTGAGGGAGGGTGCGTGACAGATCAGAGAGGGTGTATGACAGATCAGAGAGGGTGTATGACAGATCAGAGAGGGTGTATGACAGATCAGAGAGGGTGTATGACAGATCAGAGAGGGTGTGTGACAGACTAGAGAGGGTGTGTGACAGATCAGAGAGGGTGTGTGACAGATCAGAGAGGGTATATGACAGATCAGAGAGGGTGTGTGACAGATTAGAAAGGGTGTATGACAGATCAGAGAGGGTGTGTGACAGATTAGAGATGATGTGTGATAGATTAGAGAGGATGTATGACAGATCAGAGAGGGTGTGTGACAGATCAGAGAGGGTGCGTGACAGATCAGAGAGGGTGTGTGACAGATCAGAGAGGGTATATGACGGATCAGAGAGGGTGTGTGAGAGATTAGAGAGGGTGTATGACAGATTAGAGAGGGTGTGTGGCAGATCAGAGAGGGTGTGTGACAGATCAGAGAGGGTGTGTGACAGATCAGAGAGGGTGTGTGAAAGATCAGAGAGGGTATATGACAGATCAGAGAGGGTGTGTGGCAGATCAGAGAGGGTGTGTGACAGATTAGAGAGGGTGTGTGACAGATCAGAGAGGGTATATGACAGATCAGAGAGGGTGTGTGACAGATCAGAGAGGGTATATGACAGATCAGAGAGGGTGTGTGACAGACTAGAGAGGGTGTATGACAGATCAGAGAGGGTGTGTGACAGACTAGAGAGGGTGCGTGACAGATCAGAGAGGGTGTGTGACAGATCAGAGAGGGTGTGTGACAAATCAGAGAGGGTGTATGACAGATCAGAGAGGGTATATGACAGATCAGAGAGGGTGTGTGACAGATTAGAGAGGGTGTATGACAGATCAGAGAGGGTGTGTGACAGGTTAGAGAGGGTGTGTGACCGATCAGAGAGGGTATATGACAGATCAGAGAGGGTGTGTGACAGATCAGAGAGGGTGTATGACAGATCAGAGAGGGTGTGTGACAGATTAGAGATGATGTGTGATAGATTAGAGAGGATGTATGACAGATCAGAGAGGGTGTGTGACAAATCAGAGATGGTGTAGCTGTGTGGACAAACACATCCCGGATAACAGTGACTGTGTGGACAAAGGTACCAACACACCACTCTCGGTAACAGTGACTGTGTTAACAAAGGCACCAACACACTCGGGGTAATAGTGACTGTTTGGACAAAGACACCAACACACTCGGGGCAACAGTGACTGTGTGGACAAAGGCACCAACCAACCACTCTCGGTAACAGTGACTGTGTTAACCAAGGCACCAACACACTCGGGGTAATAGTGACTTTTTGGACAAAGACACCAACACACTCGGGGCAACAGTGACTGTGTGGGCAAAGGTACCAACACACTCGGGGTAACAGTGACTGTGTGGGCAAAGACACCAACACACTCGGGGCAACAGTGACTGTGTTGACAAAGGCACCAACACACTCGGGGTAACAGTGACTGTGTGGACAAAGGCACCAACACACTCGGGGTAACAGTGACTGTGTAGACAAAGGCACCATCATACTCGGGGTAACAGTGACTGTGTGGACAAATGCACCAACACACTCGGGGTAACAGTGACTGTGTGGACAAAGGCACCATCATACTCTGGGTAACAGTGACTGTTTGGACGAAGACACCAGCACACTCGGGGCAACAGTGACTGTGTGGGCAAAGGTACCAACACACTCAGGGTAACAGTGACTGTGTGGGCAAAGACACCAACACACTCGGGGCAACAGTGACTGTGTGGACAAAGGTACCAACACACCACTCGGGGTAACAGTGACTGTGTGAACAAAGGCACCAACACACTCGGGGTAATAGTGACTGTATGGACAAAGGCACCAACACACTCGGGGTAACAGTGACTGTGTGGACAAAGGTACCAACACACTCTGGGTAATAGTGACTGTGTGTACAAAGACACCAACACACTCGGGGCAACAGTGACTGTGTGGACAAAGGCACCAACACACTCGGGGTAACAGTGACTGTGTAGACAAAGGCACCATCGTACTCGGGGTAATAGTTACTGTTTGGACAAAGACACCAACCAACCACTCGATGTAACAGTGACTGTGTGGACAAAGGTACCAACACACCAATCTGGGTAACAGTGACTGTGTTAACAAAGGCACCAACACACTCAGGGTAATAGTGACTGTATGGACAAAGGCACCAACACACTCGGGGTTACAGTGACTGTGTGGGCAAAGGTACCAACACACTCGGGGCAACAGTGACTGTGTGGGCAAAGGTACCAACACACTCGGGGTAACAGTGACTGTGTGGGCAAAGACACCAACACACTCGGGGCAACAGTGACTGTGTTGACAAAGACACCAACACACTCGGGGTAACAGTGACTGTGTGGACAAAGGTACCAACACACTCGGGGTAACAGTGACTGTGTGGACAAAGGCACCAACACACTCGGGGTAACAGTGACTGGGTGGACAAAGACACCAACACACTCGGGGTAACAGTGACTGTGTGGACAAAGGTACCAACACACTCGGTGTAACAGTGACTGTGTAGACAAAGGCACCATCATACTCGGGGTAATAGTGACTGTGTGGACAAATGCACCAACACACTCGGGGTAACAGTGACTGTGTAGACAAAGGCACCATCATACTCGGGGTAACAGTGACTGTTTGGACAAAGACACCAGCACACTCGGGGCAACAGTGACTGTGTGGGCAAAGGTACCAACACACTCGGGGTAACAGTGACTGTGTGGGCAAAGACACCAACACACTCGGGGCAACAGTGACTGTGTGGACAAAGGCACCAACACACTCGGGGTAACAGTGACTGTGTAGACAAAGGCACCATCGTACTCGGGGTAATAGTGACTGTTTGGACAAAGACACCAACCAACCACTCGATGTAACAGTGACTGTGTGGACAAAGGTACCAACACACCAATCTGGGTAACAGTGACTGTGTTAACAAAGGCACCAACACACTCAGGGTAATAGTGACTGTATGGACAAAGGCACCAACACACTCGGGGTTACAGTGACTGTGTGGGCAAAGGTACCAACACACTCGGGGCAACAGTGACTGTGTGGGCAAAGGTACCAACACACTCGGGGTAACAGTGACTGTGTGGTCAAAGGCACCAACACACTCGGGGTAACAGTGACTGGGTGGACAAAGACACCAACACACTCGGGGTAACAGTGACTGTGTGGACAAAGGTACCAACACACTCGGTGTAACAGTGACTGTGTAGACAAAGGCACCATCATACTCGGGGTAATAGTGACTGTGTGGACAAATGCACCAACACACTCGGGGTAACAGTGACTGTGTAGACAAAGGCACCATCATACTCGGGGTAACAGTGACTGTGTGGGCAAAGACACCAACACACTCGGGGCAACAGTGACTGTGTGGACAAAGGCACCAACACACTCGGGGTAACAGTGACTGGGTGGACAAAGACACCAACACACTTGGGGTAACAGTGACTGTGTGGACAAAGGTACCAACACACTCGGTTTTACAGTGACTGTGTGGACAAAGGCACCAACACACTCGGGGTAACAGTGACTGGGTGGACAAAGACACCAACACACTTGGGGTAACAGTGACTGTGTGGACAAAGACACCAACATACTCGTGGTAACAGTGACTGTGTGGACAATGGCACCAACACACCACTCGGGGTAACAGTGGCTGTGTGGACAAAGGCACCAACACACTCGGGGTAATAGTGGCTGTGTGGACAAAGGCACCAACACACTCGGAGTAACAGTGACTGGCTTTGCTCAGTTGCCTCCCTTGGTCGTGAAGAGATCCGCTGACCGTACTTGGAACAACAGACAAGCCCCGACTACGACCCATGTTAGTCAACACAAAACCTGTATTGGTGATCAGGAGTTTAGCCGAACTGTTATAAACTCATGACAGATATTGACCATTGGGTTGGACGTCAGTTTGGTTTTTTGGTGTTACCTCTCACGAGGTTTAATTTTTGTTTAGTAAGACCTCCTCCCGGGTAGGAGGTTTTACTTTTTCCTGGTAAGACCTGGCTATTAAAGAAGCAGATGCAGTTTGGACTTCATGTTTCAACCGTCAAATCAAAGACAAGAAATGAAACTTTTTCATTATGGATGACAGGAATCTTAATCGGTGTCAGGCACTTTAACCATTAGAGCACAAAACTGGTACCATTTTTAGCGAATATATCCTAGACTGATACATTTGACGATCGTTTCTTTAGACATGTCGTAAAACACTTACATAATACATAACACATATTGATAAATCTTGTTTCGACGGTTCATAAGTCGGATAACAACACCCCTCCACGGTTCTGGTAAAACTTTTGGCCAGCGGTAACTCGCTAGTAAATCTAGGGCTAGCGAGTCACCGCTTTCCTCGGGATTTACCTCGGATTCGTGTTTTATCCTTACGTAAGTCTATGAACTTTGCGTCAGGCATTCCTCACATACCGTACAGACATATGTGTGAAATAGAGCACAAGAAACTCACTTGTCAGGTCGCACAGTGTGACTCTTACACAAGTGTTATAGGCTTCTGCACCCGAGTCTCCACGTGCAGAAACCTACAAAGTAAAGTTCACATATAGCTAGGTCGTGGACATAATTGGTCGCTTTAAAACCTGGTCCATTTACGAGCCTCATAGGGACCAAGTTTTTGCTATTCTCGGGCGAGGGACGGGGATCCTGTATAGTGACTACATGTAGCTATTGTTTCAGCTGCATCTGCAAAACAAGATTTTTAAACAGAATTTTCAGAAACAGCTTGAAACAATGTATGTTTTGTGCCAACACCCCTCTAAGAATATCAAATGGTCGGCCTCTTGAGATTCTCACAGATAACTGGGAACCCACTCCAACCCGGAGGTACCACGGCTGTGAAGAATATGATCAGGTTGGGGAATAAGGATTTTTTTCCATATCTCCGTTTAGTCGTAAAAATTTTTATATTGGAATACTCCCAAGGGAAATGGTAGATGTTGCAGAAGACTGTTAAGTGATTGTAGGGTCTATTTGTGTGGGAAAGCCCAATGTAATGCATCGTTTTGTACTATAAATGATGACTGTCTAAAATTCGTTTAACGTCGCTTTGAACAGTTGTTCATGTATATTGAAGCATATCAACTTTCTGTGGGAGTGGGGCGGTATGGTAGCCTTGAGGTTGAAGCGTTCGCTTGACTTGTGGAAGACCCGGGTTCGATTCCCCTCATAGGTACAATGTGTTAAGGCCACATCTGGTGTCGCCGTGATATTGCTGGAATATCGCAAAAAGCGGCGTAAAACCATACTCACTCACTCACTCTGTGTGAGTTAAGCCCAACTTGTTAAAGTTCCCTTCTCTTTGATGAATGCAGTGAGAAGGGCACGTCGCCTTAATGAATGCAGCGGATAGACTTGGGATCATATATAAACAGAACGATGGGACATTCCACGGATACTGGCGCCACGTAATTTTACTCGCAGCACTTTATACTTCATAGCCACACATGTCATCTTATTTTCAATATTGTTTTTTCTTCCGCCCCTGTGGTTGAGAAACCCATTTGAGATAACTGGTATAAAAATATGTTCGAGATCGAATGCTTGCTCCGTGATTGGCTACTCCAATACCTACTTTATAGAATGTTTGTAGGTATCAGTTTTAAGCAAGCAATATGCTGGTGTTATGAATATGTACTGATAACATATGCATCGAATCGATACTAAAATGGTGCGTTTTTGTGGTGTGTAAGAAATCGATTACAGCACTCGTGCCTGTCATACATCATTTATCTTACAACTCGTTGTTACAAAGCGTATCTACATTATAAAACGTTTTGAAACAACTCGATGTAAGATAAAAGGTATCTGACAGACATCATTGTTGACGTAGCAGCTCTTGGTTCGTCATCACAACTCTCGTGCTGAAGGTTAATAAGGTCACAGTTCGGCCACCTGCGTCCCGTTCATCTTTCCGCTGCCGACATTAATCTGTCGGGCTGCAGCTGGAACAGTGTATGAACTTGTTGCCAAAGTTCACTGACTCACAGTCACCAGTTTGCCGTGATACAGCCGGTTTATTGTTGTCTGTTAAACCACCACCCCATCCCCCTCCCTATAAAACTGTTTGACGGTGTCGAAACTGGTGACGCAGGCCTACTTTCCGGGGGCTACCGCACGCATGCGCAATAACAGGATGTTCCTCGTAGGACAGCCAGTCTAACCCTTTTTTAACATTTCCAGTGATTAACTCAAAACTTCACCAACGCAAATTCCGCGATTTATCGTTACATAAACCCACCTGAAACTTACATAATGTGCACTTGGGCAGGGCCGCAGAAATATATCTTAGTGCTAAGACTATTCCAGTGTCTATACTTCAAGGTGGATATTGGAAATTGGAGCACCTTTACAATACAGTACTACAATTTCTCGTTAGGACTATCTCTGCCGTCACGTGTCTCAAAGACCAGTAAACAGTTTTTGTGAGATTCCGTCGGACGCAAACTTGCGACCTTCGGATTGTTAGTTCCACTGAACGAATTTGGTCGAATAGGTGACGGACACTTATGGAGGTTACGGGTAGCCATGGCGTCTCGTGACTTTAGTCTTCGGGCACCTACGAGTGATCCCGATCCATTTTGCACACTCGTCCCATTCCGTAATCTACAAGATACCGAGTGGTGAGGAATGAGCCGATATGGCGAGAACGGAAGACGGTTCCAAGCGTAAGACGTCAGACTCGCGGGTACCCATTAATGATTGTATTTGATAATTCGTCGGTTCATTTTTGTGACAGAAAAGTGTTTTAGGGAACACTGTAAGGATTATGTAGATTATTGTAAGGAACAAGGGAGGCACATCTTGTGACGACACAAGGGTGAGTTCGCTTTTGAATCAGCATTGAATAAATGTAGCGGGTGAGAGTGGCTGGTGTTAATGTCCCAGGACAGTTTCCATTAGCCAAAATATTCGTCACTAAACCATTTCACCCTGCTTTCTCGACATATGTGTGTGAAGGATATTAGGAGTCTCTATAGAATCTATATATAATAACCTAAAACTAATCCTAATAATAATGAGGGGCGGTCGGGTAGCCTGGTGGTTAAAGCTTTCGCTCGTGACGCCGAAGACCCGGGTTCGATTCCCGACATGGGCACAATGTGTGAAGCCTATTTCTGGTGTCCCCCGCCGTGATAATGCTGGAATATTGCTAAAAGCGGCGTAAAACCATACTCACTCACTCACTCACCAATAATAATGAACATTAAGAATCTAAAAAATAGTATATGTATATTAGTTCCAAATTATAATCATTTTATTATCATTTGTCATACGCTAGTGTATTTTATTGTTTGTCAATGATTGTAACTGTGTTACATTGTTTCTGTTGAGATTCGCTAGAGCATTGTGTTGGGGCCGTGATTAGTCGTCAGGAATATGGTACTATTTAGTCATTCGTCAGGAAGTTACCCTATTTAGATACTAGACTGGTATCCTGTGGTGTTCTGGAAGCGACTTGGACTATATACAAGGAGACAATAGCATGCCTCTCTCATGTCTCACACATTTGGTCTCTCACGCATTTCGTCTCACGCTTCTTTATCCCTTTGGTACATGGGAGGATCGCTCGCTCATCATCCCTGATTCCCGAGCTCTGAACCCTCACCACTGTCGCCGCTTTGTGAATATAAATTAGTATCACTGACTTTTGCTGCCACCACTGTATGTTTGTTTTTGACTGGCCACTGCCATCACATTGCCATTGAATACTGTCCTACCACTCTATAGTCCACTGCCATCATATTGCCATTGAATACTGTCCTACCACTCTATAGTCCACTGCCATCACATTGCCATTGAATACTGTCCTACCACTCTATAGTCCACTGCCATCATATTGCCATTGAATACTGTCCTACCACTCTATAGTCCACTGCCATCATATTGCCATTGAATACTGTCCTACCACTCTATAGTCCACTGCCATCATATTGCCATTGAATACTGTCCTACCACTCTATTGTCCACTGCCATCATATTGCCATTGAATACTGTCCTACCACTCTATAGTCCACTGCCATCATATTGCCATTGAATACTGTCCTACCACTCTATTGTCCACTGCCATCATATTGCCATTGAATACTGTCCTACCACTCTATTGTCCACTGCCATCACATTGCCATTGAATACTGTCCTACCACTCTATTGTCCACTGCCATCATATTGCCATTGAATACTGTCCTACCACTCTATTGTCCACTGCCATCACATTGCCATTGAATACTGTCCTACCACTCTATTGTCCACTGCCATCATATTGCCATTGAATACTGTCCTACCACTCTATAGTCCACTGCCATCATATTGCCATTGAATACTGTCCTACCACTCTATTGTCCACTGCCATCATATTGCCATTGAATACTGTCCTACCACTCTATTGACCACTGCCATCACATTGCCATTGAATACTGTCCTACCACTCTATTGTCCACTGCCATCATATTGCCATTGAATACTGTCCTACCACTCTATTGTCCACTGCCATCACATTGCCATTGAATACTGTCCTACCACTCTATTGTCCACTGCCATCATATTGCCATTGAATACTGTCCTACCACTCTATTGTCCACTGCCATCATATTGCCATTGAATACTGTCCTACCACTCTATTGTCCACTGCCATCACATTGCCATTGAATACTGTCCTACCACTCTATTGTCCACTGCCATCATATTGCCATTGAATACTGTCCTACCACTCTATTGTCCACTGCCATCACATTGCCATTGAATACTGTCCTACCACTCTATTGTCCACTGCCATCACATTGCCATTGAATACTGTCCTACCACTCTATTGTCCACTGCCATCACATTGCCATTGAATACTGTCCTACCACTCTATTGTCCACTGCCATCACATTGCCATTGAATATTGTCCTACCACTCTATTGTCCACTGCCATCACATTGCCATTGAATACTGTCCTACCACTCTATTGTCCACTGCCATCACATTGCCATTGAATACTGTCCTACCACTCTATTGTCCACTGCCATCACATTGCCATTGAATACTGTCCTACCACTCTATTGTCCACTGCCATCACATTGCCATTGAATACTGTCCTACCACTCTATTGTCCACTGCCATCATATTGCCATTGAATACTGTCCTACCACTCTATTGTCCACTGCCATCACATTGCCATTGAATACTGTCCTACCACTCTATTATCCACTGCCATCACATTGCCATTGAATACTGTCCTACCACTCTATTGTCCACTGCCATTGTATTGCCATTGAATACTGTCCTACCACTCTATTGTCCACTGCCATCATATTGCCATTGAATACTGTCCTACCACTCTATTGTCCACTGCCATCATATTGCCATTGAATACTGTCCTACCACTCTATTGTCCACTGCCATCACATTGCCATTGAATACTGTCCTACCACTCTATTGTCCACTGCCATTGTATTGCCATTGAATACTGTCCTACCACTCTATTGTCCACTGCCATCATATTGCCATTGAATACTGTCCTACCACTCTATTGTCCACTGCCATCATATTGCCATTGAATACTGTCCTACCACTCTATTGTCCACTGCCATTGTATTGCCATTGAATACTGTCCTACCACTCTATTGTCCACTGCCATCATATTGCCATTGAATACTGTCCTACCACTCTATTGTCCACTGCCATCATATTGCCATTGAATACTGTCCTACCACTCTATTGTCCACTGCCATCATATTGCCATTGAATACTGTCCTACCACTCTATTGTCCACTGCCATCATATTGCCATTGAATACTGTCCTACCACTCTATTGTCCACTGCCATTGTATTGCCATTGAATACTGTCCTACCACTCTATTGTCCACTGCCATCATATTGCCATTGAATACTGTCCTACCACTCTATTGTCCACTGCCATCATATTGCCATTGAATACTGTCCTACCACTCTATTGTCCACTGCCATTGTATTGCCATTGAATACTGTCCTACCACTCTATTGTCCACTGCCATCATATTGCCATTGAATACTGTCCTACCACTCTATTGTCCACTGCCATCACATTGCCATTGAATACTGTCCTACCACTCTATTGTCCACTGCCATCATATTGCCATTGAATACTGTCCTACCACTCTATTGTCCACTGCCATCATATTGCCATTGAATACTGTCCTACCACTCTATTGTCCACTGCCATTGTATTGCCATTGAATACTGTCCTACCACTCTATTGTCCACTGCCATCATATTGCCATTGAATACTGTCCTACCACTCTATTGTCCACTGCCATTGTAATTGCTGTGCAGTAATTTGTTTTGATTTGCAAACTTAGTGAATTTTGTAATACATTTGTTGCTTGTACACCACTTGTTGGTTGTTTGTTGGTTCCTAACCAAGTTCTTCTAAGTACAGATTTCTGGATTGATATTGTGTTTCGACACGTAACAGAAAATGGGGGCTCATCCGGGATCGAAATTCAGTATACTGAAACGCACTGAACACGCACAACAGGTAAAAAGTGAAATTGATGCTAAACCAAAATTTATATGGTGTTGCCTGGGTACTACAGTACAATCACACTCAGATAACTTAGTTCCACATTAATAATGACAAGTGTTATTGGAAAGTACACAATTTTAATGTGGAGGAAATGGAACACACAAGGGGTCCAAAGACAAAGTCAGTACCGGGTATGATCATCCCTGGTTGCAACGCATACCACACAACGCCATCTCATGGACAGTATCAGTATGGATGAGAGCTTGTGGTCCTACGCCACTCACGTTGCAGGACAGGCGCGAGCTCTCTGACGTTCGCGATTTGAGGTCGACGTGCAAGCGCTGTTCCAGGTAGTCAAACAAGTGCTCCACTGGCGATAGATCGGGAGATAATGAGGTCATGGCATAACAGGTACATGTACGTTAATCAGTGCCAGGAATTCCATAGAAGCACTCAATGTATGTGCTCTGGCGTTGTTCTGTTTGAAAGTATGCAGCTCTTGGTGTTGACAGAAACAGGGGACAACGTGACGTCTTAAAATGGCGTCCTAATAGTAAACTAATAGGAAACTGCATTGACACGTCCTATGCATACATGGAGCTGTGTCGTGTGCCGAAAACTGATGCCACCCCAAACCATCACAATTCCTCCGCCCGTAAACCAGCGACGCGAAGTCGCCGGCGTGCAGTAGCGGCGCTGATTACTCCTCGTCGACCTACGATGGTGGCTGCTGTTCTGGACGCCGGAAGTGTTCGATCACGTAGATGAGCCCTCACAATCTGTCGGTCTTCCCTGGCTATTGTCAGACGTTGTTGGTGCATCCTGTCTGCTGAAATCGCTGGTTCAGTCTTGTGTTGGCACTGTACTTTGTCGCCTATTAAACAAGACGGAACAGCTAGCAATCGTCGTGTACTGACATCACAGGAGGCCGTCCAGACTATGGACCATTCTTTTCCTTTCCTGTGATAATCTGCTTATGACCGAATGACGACCAGCAGCTTTGTAGGACATTCCTGTGTTAATCCTGCCTATCATTCACTACCTTTGGATAAGGGGCACGGGTGACCCAGTCGTCTAAGGCGCCGCGATTCGCTGTGCAGAGTTGCGTCCCTTGGGCACGCCAGAAACCTATGATAGTGGGTTCGTATCCCGGTTCACCCCGATTATTATTATGGAGCTCATAAATAAATAGGATAAAAATCTGTGGACTTAGGATGCAGTCATGGCGGGTACCAACAGAACAGTTAAAAAAAGATGAAAGTCGACATTTGGTTCTAAAAGTGACTGTTTAATGAGAACACAGTGAAGCAATAATGTTATGAAACGTGCCAGAGATCCCAACTACATCTGATGATTGAAGGAGAACATCATGTCGGAGTGTGTCAGATGCCTTCGAAAAGAGTATTAAGTGGCAGTAAAATCCTTCCACATTAAGCTGACACGCCGCGATTAAAAGCGGCGTTAAATTCAACTCACTCACACTCTACCTTTGGATAAACTGGAATTGCCACTATAGTTTTAAAGGATAACTGATAGTGCGGTTTTAAGGAGTCGCGAATGGTTTGCTGCAAGTTCCCCGTGCACGTGATTTACGTGTCAGAACTACAAGCGAGCATTCACAAATTGGCTATGGGTACAAAATGTAACTGTTTATGTCATGACCAAAATGATTTTACCAATAACAATCGCGTGACAGTGATTAACTTTTTCAGGGGCGATTGACGGTTTGTTTCCGGGTGTATGTAATTTAAACTCATTTTGTCTGATTTAACTTTTTAAACTGAATGCTTGAACCAAATCCAGTTCTGGACCATTTCTATCAAGGTTCACAAAATATAAAATAGTTTCAGTTTTATAGACAAACAGATCTAGAACAAAGTAAAACAAATTATATTTCTTTGATAAAACAAAACTGAAGACATGCTGACATAGGATGTCATTGAAAAGAAAGTCAGTGCCACATCGACATGAAAAGTTCCCTTGATCTTTAACCAGTGGCGCTATATGTCATCTCCAGTCTAGAGAGTGTCCCTATCAGTTCGACTTTTTGTCGTCAGTGATGGTAGGTTTATTTCACTGTCAGATTTGACTATAACTGTCAATAAAGCGTCATGCGAGTGGAGTGGAGCTTTTTCTGATTTACGTAACGACTTTAGATTTGACGGTTCGTTATATACCCTTTCAAACAATATATTTATATTTAACAAATTACATTATCGAAGGGACAAATTGAAATAACACTGCAGCCGAGAGATTAGCAGCTCAGTGAGCACATGTATGACGTACCTCACACTTACTTGTTACACCTTCAACCACGTGCTTATATGAGTGACATACAAAACACTTACGTGTATAACGTACCTCACGCGTACCTATGAAACGTACCACACGTGTCGTTGTTTGACGCAAAACACCTGTTCAATTAGCGTACACGCGTTCTCCAAGGACAACTACACAATGGTACGCGTACGGTACGTCACACGTTTAACTATGCTGCGTCTGAAACACCACACAGGTACGCAATACGTATCACACGTTGGTGAGGTAAACGGAATTTCTCCAACCGCCGCCGCAGATCTGTGTCGGGTTCCCACCACAAGGCATTGTGCACTCACTCTCCGGCTTCTTGGGGTAGCCGTCGGTAAGGACGTCTCCACAGTAGCAATAGGTAGCATACTGAAATAGCGTAAATAAAAAGAACGAGTGAGTGTGAGTCACATACAGGTTATACGTATCACGGCGTGTCAGCGCATTCTATGGTACCCGATGGCACCATGTTGTCTTCACCTCAATACTGTTGTATTCACATACCTAGATAACCAAGGTTGTGTCCACCTCAACAGTGTTCGAATCACATACCTAGATAACCAATGCTGTCTGCACCTCAACAATGTTGTACTCACATACCTTGATAACCAAAGTTGTCTTCACCCCAACAGTGTTGTATTCACATACCTTGTTAAACAATGTTGTCTTCACCTCAAATGGGTTGTATTCACATACCTTGTTAAACAATGCTGTCTTCACCTCAAATGGGTTGTATTCACATACCTTGTTAAACAATGTTGTCTTCACCTCAAACGGGTTGTATTCACATACCATGATAACCAATGTTGTCTTCACCTCAACAGTGTTGTACTCACATACCTAGATAACCAATGTTGTCTTCACCTCAACAATGTTGTACTCACATACCTGGATAATCAAAGTTGTCTTCACCCCAACAGTGTTGTATTCACATACCTTGTTAAACAATGTTGTCTTCACCTCAAATGGGTTGTATTCACATACCTTGTTAAACAATGTTGTCTTCACTTCAAATGGGTTGTATTCACATACCTTGTTAAACAATGTTGTCTTCACCTCAAATGGGTTGTATTCACATACCTTGTTAAGCAATGTTGTCTTCACCTCAAATGGGTTGTATTCACATACCTGGTTAAACAATGTTGTCTCCACCTCAAATGGGTTGTATTCACATACCATGATAACCAAGGTTGTCTTCACCTCAACAGTGTTGTATTCACATACCTAGATAACCAAGGTTGTCTTCACCTCAACAGAGTAGTATTCGCATACCTAGATAACCAATGTTGTCTTCACCTCGACAGAGTAGTATTCGCATACCTAGATAACCAATGTTGTCTTCACCTCAAAAGGGTTGTATTCACAAACCTAGATAACCAATGTTCTCTTCACCTTAACAGTGTTGTATTCACATACCTAGATAACCAATGTTGTCTTCACCTCAACAGAGTAGTATTCACATACCTAGATAACCAAGGTTTTCTTCACCTCAAAAGTATTGCATTCACATACCTAGATAACACATGTTGTCTTCACCTCAACACTGTTGTACTCACATACCATGATAACCAATGTTGTCTTCACCTCAAGAATGTTTAACTCACATTCCTCGATAACCAAGGTTGTCTTCACCTCAACAGTGTTGTATTCACATACCTAGATAACCAATGTTGTCTTCACCTCGACAGAGTAGTATTCACATACCTAGATAACCAATGTTGTCTTCACCTTAAAAGGGTTGTATTCACAAACCTAGATAACCAATGTTCTCTTCACCTTAACAGTGTTGTACTCACATACCTAGATAACCAAGGTTTTCTTCACCGAAACAGTGTTGTACTCACATACCTAGATAAACAAGGTTATCTTCACCGAAACAGTGATGTACTCACATTACTACATAACCAGACCGCCTCCGTGGTCTAGTGGTAGAGCGTCCGCCCGGAGAGCGGAAGGTCCAGGGTTCGATCCCAGGCCGCGTCATACAAAAAGACGTTAAAAGATTGTACTTGTTGTTACCCTGTCTGGCGCTCGGCATTAAGGGGCTAAAACAAGGACTGGTCGGCTCAGAGTCAGTATACTGTGTCTGAGTGGGGTATTCATGTTAAACTGCGGCATGGTATCTCAGTGAGCTAGCACTATAAATCGGCATCAGTCCGGACTAGTACAAGCAGCCACACACACACATACACGTGCATGCACGTCGCTATATAAGTGCAATAATCTTGGACGCGACGTTAAACCCAATTTCACCTCACTACTACATAACCAAGGTTGTCTTCACCGAAACAGTGTTGTACTTACATACCTAGATAACCAAAGTTATCTTCACCGAAACAGTGATGTACTCACATACCTAGATAACCAAGGTTGTCTTCCCCGAAACAGTTATTGATAAAAGTTATATTAAGTTTATATAAAACATATGGAACGTAAAATAATAAAAATGAAACAAAAGTAGACTAATAAAGGTAGCTAATTTTAAATTTGGATATAGAGGTATATAAGATTAAGTTGAGAATATTTGATTATAATATAAGCTGTAGTTTTGATAAATTACATTTAAAATAATGTAAGGAATTTTCAACGACTTGGGACAAACATGCACAAGATAACACAATGTGAGTGAGAACTATTAGTTACAAAGGAATTAATACAGAAAAGACTTTTCACATTTATCACAAGAGTATTCTGGACATTTTGTATTTATCATTGGATTGCTTCCACAATATCGTCGATTAGTTAATGAATCAAGAATAGGGTAAGATATTTTTCATTTGTATAATAAGTAAGTGAGTCACAAAATCAATGGGAAGATGGTCAATTGGTCACGTAGGCTTCGGTATTTTTCCGATTACGACACACATGAGTTCATGGTCAGATCTAACTTTTAACGAATCAAACTGAGGTATTGTGACATGTGACAAAGAAAGATCAGACGCGACCCCTTTAAAAAGATGAGGTATGCACGAGTAAAATGGTGTGGTTCGTGCAGTGACTGAGGAAAATCGATATCGCTCTGTTTCTCTCGCCTGTCTTCTGTAGAAGTTGTCTCTGATGGACTGAAGCGTTATTAAAAATATGTGAGTATAACCTATGTTTTGTGTTTACTCCTGTTGTAACCAAGGGCCGGTACATGAATGTTGATTGAGACATTTCGAGGTGAGAGTCGATAGACCAATCACTCCTTGATTAAGACCCGGATTCTGACCAAACGAGCTGCTAAGTCGTGGCTTACTTTGCTTATGACGCCACGGAACGACAACCACATAGGTAACTATAGTAGGGCTCCGTTAACCCTTAAACGCAGTTACGACAATACCGACAGTGCTCATCGCGACAGTGTGCCACATACCTGTGTGGCTGCATAAACGAAGTGTTCTTCTCGACAGTGTCCCACATACCTGTGTGGCTGCATAAGCGAAGTGTTCTTCTACAGAGTGTCCCACAAACCTGTGTGGCTGCATAAACGTAGTCTGCACATCGACAGTGTCCCACATACCTGTGTGGCAGCATAAACGAAGTGTTCTTCTCGACAGTGTCCCACATACCTGTGTAGTTACATAAACGTAGCCTGCACATCGACAGTGTCCCACAAACCTGTGTGGCAGCATAAACGAAGTGTTCTTCTCGACAGTGTCCCACATACCTGTGTGGTAACATAAAGGTAGTCTGCACATCGACAGTGTCCCACATACCTGTGTGGCAGCATAAACGAAGTGTTTCTTCTCGACAGTGTCCCACATACCTGTGTGGTAACATAAAGGTAGTCTGCACATCGACAGTGTCCCACATACCTGTGTGGCAGCATAAACGAAGTGTTCTTCTACACAGTGTCCCACATACCTGTGTGGCTGTGTAAACGAAGTGTTCATCTCGACAGTGTCCCACATACCTGTGTGGCAGCATAAACGAAGTGTCCATCTCGACAGTGTCCTACATACCTGTGTGGTTACATAAACGTAGTCTGCATATCGACAGTGCCTCACATACCTGTGTGGTTACATAAACGCAGTCTGCATATCGACAGTGCCTCACATACCTGTGTGCCAACATAAACGAAGTGTTCTTCTACACAGTGTCCCACATACCTGTGTTGCAACATAAACGAAGTGTTCTTCTACACAGTGTCCCACATACCTGTGTGGCAACATTAACGAAGTGTTTTTCTACACAGTGTCCCACATACCTGTGTGGCTGCATAAACGTAGTTTGCATCTCGGCAGTGCTGTATACATAACTCCGTTGTCATCCCAGGAACGATATACTCTGCATGGGGGAGCATACGAGAGGCATCGTCAGAGTAACATCCTTGATAATCTGAAACAAACAACTTTCATCACCACTCTCACCTTTACGTAACCTTCACACCGAATCATACTGAAGGTTTTTAATTCCGAAACACCTAACTTGTCGTACCAAATAACTGATATAAGAGTAGACATGTGAAATACGCAGCAATGTTGTGTGACGACAGTTCCTAGTCTATACATTGGTCTTGTAGGTCACGTGGTCACGTATAAAAAGGAATCTAGTCTTTGAGAGTTTAGTTTCGGATCAACATAATTTAATTGTCATCTCGTAAACCAACGTTACAAACTTGCTTTTTAACCTTTAAGATGAAAATAGTTTAAATATTAAAGGAAATTGTCTTGATGTATTTCGTACAAAGAAGCCTAGATACACTGCTCAATTTCAGATTCAGAAATTTTGCCAAACTATTATTGAGGTGTATGTGCGTGCGTGCGTGCGTGCGTGCGTGCGTGCGTGCGTGCGTGTGTGCGTGCGGCACGCTATAGAATTCATCACTAGTACATTCCTTCCACGCTTACACATGTGAGTGTATGTGGGGGTTGGGGGGTGGGGGATTGGTTGAAAAACGTAGTTAAGGTATTTTGTTGTTTACTATGCTACCTGAAGAGTAGACAAGCTGTTGCCACTTTTGTACGATGCGGTTGGTCGACACTGACATAGCATTCATTGGTCCGCGGTACCGAATGACAACAAATGCCGAATAACGTTTGGTTTGTGAAGTAAAGTTGTTCTCGACATAATTTACACTAACAGAGCAGTTTATGAAAGTTTATTGCCATTAACAGAGCAGTTTAGGAAAGTTTGTATGGCTAAAAACAAACGTCATGATCAGATGTATTTACTTTTACTCATGTATGTTGACATTCGTAACTAAGGACGCTACGAATGCTCTTTTATGACCGGACATGAATGTGGATGTTTAGATAAAAGCACGAATCCTATAGCTACCGGGCGAACCAACAGTGAACCCGTTTATGCATTTTAGAGATGTGATTACTTCAGGACTAACAACTGTCTTGGTTAAAATGATTTGTTTTTAGCAGCCTCGAAATATTGAAAACGGGCCAGCGTGAAGATGGTAACTATATATTTTTCATAACATCTACAGCTTACTAATTCACTGCATGCCATTTGTCCTGCACACAATTGTATTTAAAACATTTCTCCCAGGACTGCATGTTAATGATCAGTTAGAAAGTCGGCGTTCTCATCAAACGATTTGGAAAAAAAGGTCATAATTATAAATTGAATGATAATGCGACGTGCCAAGTCAAATGCAGCGCTTTAGCTTTTCAGATGTCTGTAATGTTTGGACCCTGTATTAAACCCATTCGCCGTAAACACGTACTTGTAGATGCCCGCATACATTCTTGTGATAAACAACAAAAATAATATAACTACAATGACCGTTTTCACGTTCGAAATTAAGCACATTTTAAGTGGCAAATAAGGAGATCTACACCCTGAAACAATTATACAGAGTTTGAACGATGATGAACATGCAAGTTTTCACAGTAATAACGTGATTGTTGTAGTATCCATTGGCAGTTTGTCAATACAGACTGCGATATATCGGCGTGTATCTGGATTTATCGCGATTCAAGATATTACTGGACCCGTAAATATCCGGGGTAGAACAGGTCTTCAGCAACCGATTCTTGCCGTAAAAGGGGACTATGCTTTTCGTAAGAGGCGACGAACGGGATCGGGTGGTCAGGCTCGCTGACTTGATTGATGCATGTCATCGATCCCAATTGCGTGGATCGATGCTCATGATTGCAATCACTGGATTGTTTGGTCCAGACTCGATTATTTACAGACCACCGTCATATAGCTGGAATACTGCTGAGTGTGGCTTTAAACAACAAACAAGATATTACTGTGATCTGTTAACTGTCGGACGTATTTCAAGTGAAGTTTAAGATTACAAGGAAATGAAGTCAACGATACTGCTGTACAACATTACAATACTCAAAACATCAGATTATATTACAGAGTCGTAAAGTGACAATCATATATATCATATTCATATCGCATTCGATGTATTAACTGTACAGTTACGACTCAAACGCAAAAAAATGAACGCTTACTCATCACCAGGCTGTCAGACAAATGTTCAAACTCAAACTGGTTGTCAAGGCATAGCTTAAACGCCAGGACGATGACTAAATATGAATCTCTGAAATGAAAATGATACAGGAAACATCTTTTAAATATGATAGAAACAAGGCCTTTGTATGACTTAACTGAAGACATATAGTCTTGCTCAACTGTTTAAGGATTGCATACAGGTTTCATTTCATCGTTTTGTTTGAGAGTCTGCATGACAGACGTGTCAGGAAGGGTTACTGGGCAGTGCTATATGTACATGTCAAAACAAAATTATTAAAAATAAAGAGCTCACTTGAATGTTGAATGTTACTTATAATCATGTACAAGTCATATTTCCTTACTGCAATGATTATAATTTAATATTTTGATGTGTTTGTTTTTAGTACCAACATTCAAATAAATGACATTTGTATCAGCGATATTGTCTACGCTCTGCCAGTGGGTTAGCGTTAGCCTTAATAAATGTCTGCAAGATACTGTGTATCTGAAGGTGTTTTTTCTATTTGTTGCCTATATACGGAAAAAGCGACGGTTTCGTGTTTACAGTGTTATAAGTAAATCCTGCAAATATAGAATGTTTGGGGAAACAGTCTGCGTTTAGTACGAGTAAACACGAAATAAGGCTTGAGGTAAAAACCATTTGTAAATTCAGATCCTTTCATCCCTGTGTCCAACCGTAAATGATCAATCATTCATAATAAGCCTTAGCAGTTGAGGCGTTACACACTCGTATTTCCAAGTGGATCTTGTGTTGATGTGAACCATGTGTCGATCATTTCTATCGGACATCCATAATTGAATACTCGAGTTCATATTTCACATCGTGTTGGACACACCTTATATTTCCAAACTGCAGTGCGTACACCTGGTCTTTTCAACACGAAACATAATCGAATTCTTGACGTCATGCCATTTCCATCGGCAGGAGAGGGGGAATACCATATACGATGGCGTCCAAATATTGTTCATTTGACAATGAGAAACCAAATATAATTCATACGAAGCTATGATATATGACCAGCCCGTTAGATGTGGATTTTAATAGAAAGTTCAAAGAGTGACTATGGTATTATCAGTATTTTTCTAAATGTAAATTGTGAACTCGTCAACGCAATGACTTGATAACAGGTTTGAATAATATACGATGTTATTGTAGACTCATTTCTGTTAGGTATCAAATTAGTTTTGCAACCTTCACTGCAGATCTCTCGTAGACTGAAATTTAATGTAATATTATAAAGTACATTTCACATGATACAATATACTTTGCACACAATTTGTTAATGCGTCAAAGTGACTGAACAAAACATGGCGGAACTATTTTGATAACGCCACAAATTAGATGAATTAAGTTAAAATGAGTTGAATCATGTGTCATGGTGCTAATAGACAAACCTCTATGTATTTGCTAAAGACAAACATGAGTTTGGAGCAAGGAAAATATTGTCGCCCATGGGCCAGCCATGGGCCAAACCTTTTTCGCCTGGGGGCGAAATTTCTAATAATACATGTAGACATACCTGCCCAACGGCGCCATAGTTTACATTTTGAGTTTTCGAAAATATTAATACTTTTTACATGTTTTCTTCCTTTTTATGTACCGTTGAGAACAGCATGTTCAATTTTGTAAATACCTTTGACAGAGACTGGCCACACCATGGAGAGTTCCTGGACAAATGGGTTTCCAGAATTAAAATGGGACCTGTTGTATATTTTCTATTGTTCAAATGCTCTGTTACCATACAAAAAGATTTAATACTTTGTTGTAACTTCCATACGTCCAGTCTTATAAACATATTCTGTCTCTCTATCCCTTCTTTATGTCTATTGTGCTTATTGTAATTGGATGTTAATATTTGGGAGTGGGTGTTCCAAATTGGACAACTTGTAACCGATCCATTTAACTATTTACTATCTAACACAAAAGGTGGAGTCAGCTAATGGGTTTGCTGTAAAAGCAGTTTTTTCTGCATTTAATATTTTCAATCTATTTACTGATAAAAGAACCAACCCTGTCGGTATGATTATATGTATCATAAATCTAGCTTTAGAGGAGTTGTTTTACTTGACTCAAGCTAAGCATGGTTGCCAAACTTTGGTTCCTGGCGATCATGTTGAGCTGCTGAGTAATAGTTTATTCTTTTAAATGTTCTCAAACTAGTTTTAAATAACATTTTTGATAATCTAGTAAATGTTCTGTCCATCGACGACAGCTTTTTATTCATTTTAAATGTATTTATTACAAATGTAAAACTTATTCACGTCACGATATGGCAGTAATATTGCCGATGTGACGTTACGTTTAAACTTACTCAGTCACTTGACTCGGCTAAGTGTGTAGGTTATTTTGATGACAACTCGAAAGCTGACAGTGTTCGTGAATGTAGGTTTCTCAAGTGGCCAATGGCGCTGCAAACCGCTATGCAGAGTTACTTCCCTCAGTTCGGTCGTAGGTTGAACTTCCATTCCCACATTCTCCCCGATCATGATCCTTGGTTTGTTTTTTATATACATATACTCTTGTGTATCACCGAAATGGTAAACATCACGGAAATGCGGCTTTCCGACAACTTTTCTTGGTGTTATTTTTTATTCAAAATTTGGCTTGGCGAAAAGGAAACCGTATTTACACATTAAGTTTGATCAATAGTTGTCAAAACAACTTTTGAGAAAAAGATTCAAAATTGCTGAAATCCTTTGTATATTGCAGTGGCAATAAAACAATATATGTTTTCAGTTTTGCGGGTGTTTCAGGGTATATGAAGCGCGGAAATCATAACATTTAAAACC
Organism: Haliotis rufescens; assembly: GCF_023055435.1. NCBI lineage: Eukaryota > Metazoa > Mollusca > Gastropoda > Lepetellida > Haliotidae > Haliotis > Haliotis rufescens. Next base: position 21,891,783 of record NW_025963868.1, read on the forward strand.
TCTATCTAATTGTACGTCTCAGATACAAAACAATACCTTATTTCCGCTTTGTGGGTGATTTACTTACATTGTGTACAGAGGAAGGACGTTTCCGAGAACATTGATCCTGATTCACATTGGCAGATTCCGTCCAAACAGTCACTGTTGATCCCGTGACAGTCAGTACCGGAAGTACATGGAGCGCCATAGTGATTGACAGCTGAAATCAAGAACAATTATGTATATGAATATCTATAACCCGGATCTGGTCTTTGGAGCCATGATTGTCAACAACAACAAAAATCCTATACACTACTACTACTACTACTACTACTACTACTACTACTACTACTACTACCACTAGTGGTACTACTACTACTACTACTTTGTAGCTATTATTTCAACAACAGCAAAAACAACAACAAATCATATACACTACTACTACTACTACTACTACTACTTCTACTACTACTACTACTACTACTTCTACTACTACTACTACTACTGCTGCTACTACTACTAGTAGTACTACAACTACTTTGTATCTATTATTTCAACAACAGCAACAACAAAAAATTTGCTACTACATGTACAGCGACTTCGTTTTCTACTACTACTTCTACTACTACTACAACTACTACTACTACTACTACTACTACTACTACTGCTACTACTACTGTCACTACTCACTTCTACCACTACTGCACTTTGTAACCATTATTTCAACAGCTACTACTACTACAACCACTACTACCACTACTACTACTACTACTACTACTACTATAATAATAATAATAACAATAACAACAACAACAACAAGCACCTTCATGGAAGAAATGCTTTGGGTAAGGGCAACACGGACATTGTGTCAATTTTCTCAGCCTCACACGTAATGACCAGATCCCACTGATAGTTCATAAATAGAATTTTGTAATTTCTGATACATACCGTTGCACATCAAATATAGTCTAGTTCCGGGTTCAGCCGAATTCTGTACCCGAGAGGGCAACGTGAAGGCCACTGCGTATCCTCGACATCTTCCCGTTGCATGTTGAAAGCTGACACACTTGGGATCGTTGTGACATAAACGATAACATACACCCTGGTTTGTCACATTCCAGGTCCATAAGCTGTAATTTGTCACCGCTAGATCGTCAAATGCGTCAAGATGTACCACCATGCAGTCCACGCATAACGCCGAACACAATCTAGCCGACTGAACGATGAGCCAGGCCACCGAAGAGGCCAAGGGCAGATTAACCGACCTGGTACTTCTGATGAAACTGCATGCGATGAGGAGAAAAGCATTCATTTTATCTGAAAGTGCAAAACAATATTTACGTTAGATTAGAGTTCAATAAATTAAACTGAATGTGATTTGCAAGTTTACTGTCATATTATTTCACATTCATAGTCAAACATCAATATCATCCGTATGAGTAGGGTGTCTTTGAAACTAGATTTAAATGTGTACACGTGTGTCATGACGAGGTAGCATTATGCATATGTGACGTTTTCTGATAACGAAAGTATTTCAGTTTTACAGATCCTACATACGTAGGCAACGAATTCGAAGTATCTCGTTTTTATAAAAATTCTCGTACATAACAACCAGAAGACTCAATGAATACCCGTACATGACAACCAGAAGACTCAATGAATACCCGAACATAATTACCAGAAGACTCAATGAATACCCGAACATAATTACCAGAAGACTCAATGAATACCCGCACATGACAACCAGAAGACTCAATGAATACCCGAACATAATTACCAGAAGACTCAATGAATACCCGAACATAATTACCAGACGACAAAATGAATACCCGAACATAACTACCAGAAGACAAAATGAATACCCGAACATAATTACCAGAAGACTCAATGAATACCCGAACATAATTACCAGACGACTCAATGAATACCCGAACATAATTACCAGAAGACTCAATGAATACCCGAACATAATTACCAGACGACAAAATGAATACCCGAACATAATTACCAGAAGACTCAATGAATACCCGAACATAACAACCAGAAGACTCAATGAATACCCGAACATAATTACCAGAAGACTCAATGAATACCTGAACATAATTACCAGACGACTCAATAAATATCCGTACATGACAACCAGAAGACTCAAAGAATACCCGAACATAATTACCAGAAGACTGAATGAATACCCGTGCATGACAACAAGACCACTCAATGAATACCCGTCCATGACAACAAGACAACTTGAATATATACCCGCGAATGACAAGAAAACTTGAATAAATACCCGTGCATGACAACAAGACAACTTTAATAAATACCCGTGCATGACAACAAGACAACTTGAATAAATACCCGTGCATGACAAAAAGACAACTCTATGAATACCCATGCATGACAACAAGACGACTCAATGAATACCCGTGCGTGACAGTAAGACGACTTAATGAATACATGTGCATGACAACAAGACAACTCAATGAATACCCGTGCATGACAACAAGACGACTTGAATAAATACCCGTGCATGACAAAAAGACAACTTGAATAAATACCCGTGCATGACAACAAGACAATTTGAATAAATACCCGTGCATGGCAACAAGACAACTCTATGAATACCCGTGCATGACAACAAGACGACTCAATGAATACCCGTGCGTGACAGTAAGACGACTCAATGAATACATGTGCATGACAACAAGACGACTCAATGAATACCCGTGCATGACAACAAGACGACTCAATGAATACCCGTGCGTGACAACAAGACGACTCTCTGAATACCCGTGCATGACAACCAGACAATTTGAATAAATACCCGCGAATGACAACAAGACAATTTAAGTAAATACCCATGCGTGACAACAAGACGACTCCATGAATACCCGTGCGTGACAACACGACGACTTAATGAATGACCGTGCATGACAACAAGACAACTCAATGAATACCCGTGCATGACAAAAAGACAACTCAATGAATACCTGTGCATGACGACAAGACAACTCAATAAATAACCGTGCATGACAACAAGACAACTCAATGAATACCTGTGCATGACAACAAGACAACTCAATGAATACCTTTGCATGACGACAAGACAACTCTATGAATACCCGTGCATGACAACAAGACGACTCAATGAATACCCGTGCATGACGACAAGACAACTCAATGAATACCCGTGCATGACGTCAAGACAACTCAATGAATACCCGTGCATGACAACAAGACAACTCAATGAATACCTGTGCATGACGACAAGACAACTCTATGAATACCCGTGCATGACAACAAGACGACTCAATGAATACCCGAACATAATTACCAGAAGACTGAATGAATACCCGTGCATGACAACAAGACCACTCAATGAATACCCGTCCATGACAACAAGACAACTTGAATATATACCCGCGAATGACAAGAAAACTTGAATAAATACCCGTGCATGACAACAAGACAACTTTAATAAATACCCGTGAATGACAACAAGACAACTTGAATAAATACCCGTGCATGACAAAAAGACAACTCTATGAATACCCATGCATGACAACAAGACGACTCAATGAATACCCGTGCGTGACAGTAAGACGACTTAATGAATACATGTGCATGACAACAAGACGACTCAATGAATACCCGTGCATGACAACAAGACGACTTGAATAAATACCCGTGCATGACAAAAAGACAACTTGAATAAATACCCGTGCATGACAACAAGACAACTCTATGAATACCCGTGCATGACAACAAGACAACTTGAATAAATACCCGTGCATGACAACAAGACGACTCCATGAATACCCGTGCATGACAACAAGACAACTTGAAAAAAAACCCGTGCATGACAAAAAGACAACTCTATGAATACCCTTGCATGACAACAAGACGACTCAATGAATACCCGTGCGTGACAGTAAGACGACTCAATGAATACATGTGCATGACAACAAGACGACTCAATGAATACCCGTGCGTGACAACAAGACGACTCTCTGAATACCCGTGCATGACAACCAGACAATTTGAATAAATACCCGCGAATGACAACAAGACAATTTAAGTAAATACCCATGCGTGACAACAAGACGACTCCATGAATACCCGTGCGTGACAACACGACGACTTAATGAATACCCGTGCATGACAACAAGACAACTCAATGAATACCCGTGCATGACGACAAGACAACTCAATGAAAACCTGTGCATGACGACAAGACAACTCAATAAATAACCGTGCATGACAACAAGACAACTCAATGAATACCTGTGCATGACAACAAGACAACTCAATGAATACCTGTGCATGACGACAAGACAACTCTATGAATACCCGTGCATGACAACAAGACGACTCAATGAATACCCGTGCATGACGACAAGACAACTCAATGAATACCCGTGCATGACGACAAGACAACTCAATAAATAACCGTGCATGACAACAAGACAACTCAATGAATACCTGTGCATGACGACAAGACAACTCTATGAATACCCGTGCATGACAACAAGACGACTCAATGAATACCCGTGCGTGACAAAAAGACGACTCAATGAATACCCGTGAATGACAACCAGACAACTTGAATAAATACCCGCGAATGACAAGACAACTTGAATAAATACCCGCGAATGACAACCGGACAACCTGAATAAATACCCGTGCATGACAACCAGACAACTCAATGAATACCCGTGCATGACGACAAGACGACTCTATGAATACCCGTGGATGACAACAAGACGACTTGAATAAATACCCGTGAATGACAACCAGACCACTTGAATAAATACCCGTGCATAACAACAAGACGACTCTTTGTATACCCACGCATGACAACAAGACGACTCAATGAATACCCGTGCATGACAACAAGACGACTCAATGAATACCCGTGCATGACAACAAGACGACCCTATGAATATCCGTGAATGACAACAAGACAACTTGAATAAATACACGTGCATGACAAGACAACTTTATTAAAAACCCACGAATGACAACCAGACAACTTGAATAAATACCCGTGCATGACAACAAGACGACTCTTTGAAAACCCACGCATGACAACAAGACGACTCAATGAATACCCGTGCATGACAACAAGACGACTCAATGAATACCCGTGCATGACAACAAGACAACTCAATAAATAACCGTGCATGACAACAAGACAACTCAATGAATACCTGTGCATGACGACAAGACAACTCTATGAATACCCGTGCATGACAACAAGACGACTCAATGAATACCCGTGCGTGACAAAAAGACGACTCAATGAATACCCGTGCATGACAACCAGACAACTTGAATAAATACCCGCGAATGACAAGACAACTTGAATAAATACCCGCGAATGACAACCGGACAACCTGAATAAATACCCATGCATGACAACCAGACAACTCAATGAATACCCGTGCATGACGACAAGACGACTCTATGAATACCCGTGGATGACAACAAGACAACTTGAATAAATACCCGTGAATGACAACCAGACCACTTGAATAAATACCCGTGCATAACAACAAGACGACTCTTTGTATACCCACGCATGACAACAAGACGACTCAATGAATACCCGTGCATGACAACAATACGACCCTATGAATATCCGTGAATGACAACAAGACAACTTGAAAAAATACCCGTGCATGACAAGACAACTTTATTAAAAACCCACGAATGACAACCAGACAACTTGAATAAATACCCGTGCATGACAACAAGACGACTCTTTGAAAACCCACGCATGACAACAAGACGACTCAATGAATACCCGTGCATGACAACAAGACGACTCAATGAATACCCGTGCATGACGACAAGACGACTCTATGAATACCCGTGCATGACAACAAGACGACTTGAATAAATACCCGTGCATGACAACCAGACAACTTGAATAAATACCCGTGCATGACAACAAGACGACTCTTTGAAAACCCACGCATGACAACAAGACGACTCAATGAATACCCGTGCATGACAACAAGACGACTCAATGAATACCCGTGCATGACGACAAGACGACTCTATGAATACCCGTGCATGACAACAAGACGACTTGAATAAATACCCGTGCATGACAACCAGACAACTTGAATAAATACCCGTGCATGACAACAAGACGACTCTTTGTATACCCACGCATGACAACAAGACGACTCAATGAATACCCGTGCATGACAACAAGCCGACTGAATGAATACCCACGCATGACAACAAGACGACTCAATGAATACCCGTGCATAACGACAAGACAACTCAATAAATAACCGTGCATGACAACAAGACAACTCAATGAATACCTGTGCATGACGACAAGACAACTCTATGAATACCCGTGCATGACAACAAGACGACTCAATGAATACCCGTGCATGACAACAAGACGACTTGAATAAATACCCGTGAATGACAACAAGACAACTTGAATAAATACCCGTGCATGACAAAAAGACAACTCTATGAATACCCATGCATGACAACAAGACGACTCAATGAATACCCGTGCGTGACAGTAAGACGACTTAATGAATACATGTGCATGACAACAAGACAACTCTATGAATACCCGTGCATGACAACAAGACAACTTGAATAAATACCCGTGCATGACAACAAGACGACTCCATGAATACCCGTGCATGACAACAAGACAACTTGAAAAAAAACCCGTGCATGACAAAAAGACAACTCTATGAATACCCTTGCATGACAACAAGACGACTCAATGAATACCCGTGCGTGACAGTAAGACGACTCAATGAATACATGTGCATGACAACAAGACGACTCAATGAATACCCGTGCGTGACAACAAGACGACTCTCTGAATACCCGTGCATGACAACCAGACAATTTGAATAAATACCCGCGAATGACAACAAGACAATTTAAGTAAATACCCATGCGTGACAACAAGACGACTCCATGAATACCCGTGCGTGACAACACGACGACTTAATGAATACCCGTGCATGACAACAAGACAACTCAATGAATACCCGTGCATGACGACAAGACAACTCAATGAAAACCTGTGCATGACGACAAGACAACTCAATAAATAACCGTGCATGACAACAAGACAACTCAATGAATACCTGTGCATGACAACAAGACAACTCAATGAATACCTGTGCATGACGACAAGACAACTCTATGAATACCCGTGCATGACAACAAGACGACTCAATGAATACCCGTGCATGACGACAAGACAACTCAATGAATACCCGTGCATGACGACAAGACAACTCAATAAATAACCGTGCATGACAACAAGACAACTCAATGAATACCTGTGCATGACGACAAGACAACTCTATGAATACCCGTGCATGACAACAAGACGACTCAATGAATACCCGTGCGTGACAAAAAGACGACTCAATGAATACCCGTGAATGACAACCAGACAACTTGAATAAATACCCGCGAATGACAAGACAACTTGAATAAATACCCGCGAATGACAACCGGACAACCTGAATAAATACCCGTGCATGACAACCAGACAACTCAATGAATACCCGTGCATGACGACAAGACGACTCTATGAATACCCGTGGATGACAACAAGACGACTTGAATAAATACCCGTGAATGACAACCAGACCACTTGAATAAATACCCGTGCATAACAACAAGACGACTCTTTGTATACCCACGCATGACAACAAGACGACTCAATGAATACCCGTGCATGACAACAAGACGACTCAATGAATACCCGTGCATGACAACAAGACGACCCTATGAATATCCGTGAATGACAACAAGACAACTTGAATAAATACACGTGCATGACAAGACAACTTTATTAAAAACCCACGAATGACAACCAGACAACTTGAATAAATACCCGTGCATGACAACAAGACGACTCTTTGAAAACCCACGCATGACAACAAGACGACTCAATGAATACCCGTGCATGACAACAAGACGACTCAATGAATACCCGTGCATGACAACAAGACAACTCAATAAATAACCGTGCATGACAACAAGACAACTCAATGAATACCTGTGCATGACGACAAGACAACTCTATGAATACCCGTGCATGACAACAAGACGACTCAATGAATACCCGTGCGTGACAAAAAGACGACTCAATGAATACCCGTGCATGACAACCAGACAACTTGAATAAATACCCGCGAATGACAAGACAACTTGAATAAATACCCGCGAATGACAACCGGACAACCTGAATAAATACCCGTGCATGACAACCAGACAACTCAATGAATACCCGTGCATGACGACAAGACGACTCTATGAATACCCGTGGATGACAACAAGACGACTTGAATAAATACCCGTGAATGACAACCAGACCACTTGAATAAATACCCGTGCATAACAACAAGACGACTCTTTGTATACCCACGCATGACAACAAGACGACTCAATGAATACCCGTGCATGACAACAATACGACCCTATGAATATCCGTGAATGACAACAAGACAACTTGAAAAAATACCCGTGCATGACAAGACAACTTTATTAAAAACCCACGAATGACAACCAGACAACTTGAATAAATACCCGTGCATGACAACAAGACGACTCTTTGAAAACCCACGCATGACAACAAGACGACTCAATGAATACCCGTGCATGACAACAAGACGACTCAATGAATACCCGTGCATGACGACAAGACGACTCTATGAATACCCGTGCATGACAACAAGACGACTTGAATAAATACCCGTGCATGACAACCAGACAACTTGAATAAATACCCGTGCATGACAACAAGACGACTCTTTGAAAACCCACGCATGACAACAAGACGACTCAATGAATACCCGTGCATGACAACAAGACGACTCAATGAATACCCGTGCATGACGACAAGACGACTCTATGAATACCCGTGCATGACAACAAGACGACTTGAATAAATACCCGTGCATGACAACCAGACAACTTGAATAAATACCCGTGCATGACAACAAGACGACTCTTTGTATACCCACGCATGACAACAAGACGACTCAATGAATACCCGTGCATGACAACAAGCCGACTGAATGAATACCCACGCATGACAACAAGACGACTCAATGAATACCCGTGCATAACGACAAGACAACTCAATAAATAACCGTGCATGACAACAAGACAACTCAATGAATACCTGTGCATGACGACAAGACAACTCTATGAATACCCGTGCATGACAACAAGACGACTCAATGAATACCCGTGCGTGACAAAAAGACGACTCAATGAATACCCGTGCATGACAACCAGACAACTTGAATAAATACCCGCGAATGACAAGACAACTTGAATAAATACCCGCGAATGACAACCGGACAACCTGAATAAATACCCGTGCATGACAACCAGACAACTCAATGAATACCCGTGCATGACGACAAGACGACTCTATGAATACCCGTGGATGACAACAAGACAACTTGAATAAATACCCGTGAATGACAACCAGACCACTTGAATAAATACCCGTGCATAACAACAAGACGACTCTTTGTATACCCACGCATGACAACAAGACGACTCAATGAATACCCGTGCATGACAACAAGACGACTCAATGAATACCCGTGCATGACAACAATACGACCCTATGAATATCCGTGAATGACAACAAGACAACTTGAATAAATACCCGTGCATGACAAGACAACTTTATTAAAAACCCACGAATGACAACCAGACCACTTGAATAAATACCCGTGCATGACAACAAGACGACTCTTTGAAAACCCACGCATGACAACAAGACGACTCAATGAATACCCGTGCATGACAACAAGACGACTCAATGAATACCCGTGCATGACAACAAGACGACTCCATGAATACACGTGCATGACAACCAGACAACTTTAATAAATATGCGTGCATGACAACAAGAGGACTGTATGAATACCCTTGCATGACAACAAGACAACTTGAAGACGACTCTATGAATACCCGCGAATGACAACAAGACGACTCTATGAATACCCACGCATGACAATAAGACAACTCAATGAATACCCGTGCATGACAACAAGACGACTCAATGAATACCCGTGCATGACGACAAGACGACTCTATGAATACCCGTGAATGACAACAAGACGACTTGAATAAATACCCGTGCATGACAACCAGACAACTTGAATAAATACCCGTGCATGACAACAAGACGACTCTTTGTATACCCACGCATGACAACAAGACGACTCAATGAATACCCGTGCATGACAACAAGACGACTCAATGAATACCCGTGCATGACAACAAGACGACTCTATGAATACCGGTGAATGACAACAAGACTACTTGAATAAATACCCGCGAATGACAACCAGACAACTTGAATAAATACCCGTGCATGACAACAAGACGACTCTTTGAATACCCACGCATGACAACAAGACGACTCAATGAATACCCGTGCATGACAACCAGACAACTCAATGAATACCTGTGCATGACAACCAGACAATTTGAATAAATACCCGCGAATGACAACAAGACGACTCAATGAATACCCGTGCATGACAACAAGACGACTCCATGAATACACGTGCATGACAACCAGACAACTTTAATAAATATGCGTGCATGACAACAAGAGGACTGTATGAATACCCTTGCATGACAACAAGACAACTTGAAGACGACTCTATGAATACCCGCGAATGACAACAAGACGACTCTATGAATACCCACGCATGACAATAAGACAACTCAATGAATACCCGTGCATGACAACCAGAAGGCATAATGAACACCCAAACATATGACACAAGAATCTCCAAACGATAAATATGAAAAGATATAAATGTCTATATGAATTTAATAAATATAATATGTATATGTAACTTAAACAAGTGAAATATCTTAAAGATCTTACGAATATCACCGTTGAAAGACATGAATCCACACAGGCTACCTCAGTGGTCGAGAGATGGTACATGAGCTTCTGAAGACGGTTGCTATAGAAATAGTCCCGAGCTGTCAGACACTATCACTATGCCACTGTTGGCAAGAACCCTTTATTTAAGTCAACGTGTCTTCACTTATTCCCCGAAGGAAAACAATGGATCGATAGTGTTTCGTTTCAAACCGTTGTTTTTATTCAATGCATGATCGCTTGGACAATACAAAGGGTATAAAAGTATCATTCCATCTTTGTCCCTCGTGGATATGGTAGAGATCAATGCCCCTTTTGTCTCTTATTGTTCCAGAAACTAGCAATGATGTAATGATTGATATTATTATCTCACGTTGTTTGTCTAGTTGATTGCATGCCTTGTTAAGGCTACAAACCACTCTACTTTCGCGTATTCTTTTTCATACAAATTGATTGGATACACAGGGCACAATGACCTGCTGGGTTAATAAAACACGCCACTTCATAGTGTAAACGGACTGTAATATAGGTGTCACAAACGAACCGATTATAATTGGAAAGAATGAAACTAAGTTTTTACTAAAATTTACTTACTGATTTGTGAAGAAACGGAGTTGGGGTAGCCATGTGGTTAAAGCGTTCACTCGTCACACAGAAGGTTCTGGTTCGATTCGGGAAATGAGTACAATATGTAAAGCCCATTTCTGGTGTCCCCGACGTTAAATTACTGTAATATTGTTTACACCGGGTCACTCTATGTTATGGACGTTATGGAAAAGGTTATGGGCTCAAGTCCTGTCAGCCCCTACCTTATATGGAGGAGTGGCCCTAAGTTATCATCCAAGGGTTTTTTTCATTACCGATATATGCGTCTCGCTGCTCTTCCATCTCGTGACATCCACTGAAACAACTGAATTACTGTTCAATACGGCCGATAACCGGACGCGATTACAGGTTGATACACCAGCTCTCGATACACCACAACAAACACTTGACAGAAACACCGAAATAACAACATAACTATGAAAAGAAACCCCTTTTGATGTCCAGACACTGTGAGAAACTATGGAAGTTTTAGGCTTAGAAAACGTAATAGTATCTTCCCGAGGCAAGGCAGTTTACTGATAGTGAAAGTAAAGTTTCCAGCCTTGCCAAACCAGGCTTATGTCCCTTCTATGTTCCTCCCATTGACCAATCAGATTCAACCTCTCTTATCACTTGCATTTGCTTCTCGTAAAATGGCGGCGCCAAGTTAATAACGATTTGATCGATTATCTTTATTGTAATAAAACGGGTCCTATCTTGTGAAGTGCATCAACACACTTGAGCACCTTGATTAAAAACTTGAAAAGATTTGGAAAATATGTCGACGCCCAGTTGACGGTACGCAAATCCTGCCATCGTCTGTACGGCAGTCGCCATGTTGTTTGTGAACCGGATGTCAATTTTGTTAAGCGTTTATAAATGGACTACGCATAGACTCGTTTGTCCAGTCAAAATAAACCTCCATAGTTCCAGCCAAGTTCGGCAAAGGTGGAAACTGGAATTTACAGTACGCTGCGCAACAGAACGCTTATGGACAGTGGAAATCCTTTTGTGAGTAGATTTTTTCAGATATGCGCAAGAAATGAAAACGGCAATCGAAAAAACCCGTTATGCCTAGAACGATTAAGCGGGCACGACAGAGGAGAAACCATTTCTCAGTTTGACAGGATTAGAGACGTTATACAGGAAGACCAAGACAATGAGTTGCTGAGGGACAGACTATCACACCTGGAAGCTAAGCATGACCAACTATAAGCACGTGTATGTGTGTGGGTGTGTGTGTGTGTGTGTGTGTGTGTGTGTGTGTGTGTGTGTGTGTGTGTGTGTGTGTGTGTGTGTGTTTGTTTCTGTTTGTACTAGTCCTGACTGATGCCGATTTATAGTGCTTGCCCACTGAGATACCATGCCACAGTTTAACCCCACTCAGACACAGTATACTGACTCCGAGCCGACCAATCCTATTTTTAGCCCCTTAATGCCGAGCGCCAGACAGTCTAACAAGAAGAGCATTGTAACACTTTTTGTCATGGGAGTCAACCATGGTCAAACTACATTGTTTTGTCGTCGGACATAATTGGAGGGCATGCTCATTTAGTAATCATAAGCGAAATCTGTTCTCTGGCAGTACCTTTTCAAAGCTGATCTTCCTCTAACATATACATTTCATGGCCCTTACATTTTCAGGAGAAACCTGTTCCAAAGTCTGCAAATCACAGGGTGAGACTGAAAACATTTCTCCAGTTTGAAGCATGTGTTGGGGATTCTTTTGAGAGTATATATAAAAGCCGCACTTTAATATCATACTGTTAGCAACCATTGCTTCGGACGAAAAGAATTATATAGTGTGATTGTCATTTACAAAAACGTTGATGCATACACATATGTAGGAAAAATACACTCCCCAGAAATCATAACCTGTTTCTGTGTGTGGGAAGCATCGCTCTTACTCCACGGAGTTTTAGCCGACTCGGCTAGTAGCTTAAAGTGTTTCAATATCTGCGGCTCAGGAAGACACAGCCATCAAAGAAGATCCCATTCTTTCTTGTGTGCTTCAGTGGGCTCATTATCAATCAATAAGTAACACATTATATTGAAACACACAGGATTACGTTTACTATCAAATGCGGAAACACAATGGTTCAAATATGTACAATAGGTAACAGGACTCTCACCAACATCCAGAGTTTATTCACAGTTACATATAGCATATGCACAGTTCTTGAATTCCAGAAACTGTCAGGGAGTCGGTCTTTTCCGATAGGTAGGCCATCTGCAATGGCAGGTACATGCGACGCATGTCCTGTCGTAAAATACCTCGCGAATTGTCCCCGTCTCGCTTTTATATAGATACAAATAGCCTGCAAGAAAACCATAACCTTGCGGGACTCCTCGAACGATGAAGTCTGTTTTGGAAGTGAAGTAACCAACACTTTAGTTGTAGATGGATATATTTTACGGCGCATCAATTAATTTGCTGTCACTGACAATCGACACTTCATCTCCTGCGGCTGCTGCTTACCACCTACTGCAACTTATAAACCTTCTACTCTGTCATAAAAAAAGGTTCGACTTTTCCCACTGAGCTACTGGGGCAGGTGATTAGAATTATTTCAGATTATCATGTCGTCCAGGCTGCACGTGTTTTCCTTCTTGCACGCTTTGAGCGAATTCCTTTTATACCGCGATACACTGCATTTTTTCACTATAAGATATGTCGATGTTTTCTTATTTTCCCTGGTATTTCTTGCATTAAGACGGTTCATAAGTAGGATATAAAGTTGTGTTTCAAGCGTCAAAGGGCAGTCATGAATAAGCAATGGTCCACTGATCATCCTTAACTCGCAAGGGAATCACGACAACATCAAGGATTACCGTTCAGATCACAACCAAACACTTCAGTGATCTCATGCGAGCAGGGGCAGGTATAACCTCCCCTACTCAATATTCATGCATCAGTTCTGGAATTCTTCCCCCATTAAGCTGACACGCCGTGATATAACTGTAATGCGGCGTCAAAAGCCAATTCACTCACGCACTTACTATACTCATAGATAGTCTCAGTATCTAACAACCCCGCCTCTCTGCTCATGGGTAGTTTCACTACCCCCATATCCTGCCTCTCTACATATAATGCAAGTAACACACGGGAATGTTATGCTTATCTGATATCAGTTGCATGTTGTAAAAGGCGACCAAATAAATCAGGTGGTAAGGCGGCGCCTTGGCTAATTGCATGTTGTCTGTCTAAACCGCGGGGATCAATCCGCATGATGTCAATCACTGAACTGTCTGGTTCTGACTCGAATACTTAGCTGGAATACTAATGAGAGCGGTGTTATACAGCAAGCCACAAACAACAGGCATTCAAACAGTACGGCAGCTGTCATGGTGACGTACAATCGGGTGAACATGTATTCAAGCAGGCGGTACCGAATGTTTGTTATGATGATAATGTGATTATTATACTTATTTACTCGTGTCATTATGACACATGGTCATGATATTCCTTTGATATGAACAAAATGCATATAGATGCACAAATGTAAATATGACAAATGCGTCTGGGTTATTTCTCGCTATATACATGATATTTACCTGACATGATGTGGTATGTTTAGTTTATGTGTTTTTCTATTATTTGTTAACTTACAACACAGTTACTGAAACTGGCGTGGTGAGTTATTTATTCAGGTATGTGTATTATCGATAAAAATACTTATTGAAACATGAACCTGTTCTATTTTCGAACAAAATACACAAAGCGACATTTTATGAATATTTTTATGTAAAAATCTTGGATCAAGGTGTCCTTTATTTCTCTATATTTTCAGATAAAATTGTCACATGATACTGATTAAAGGGGAAGTGTACACGCAAAAATCACTTTCTTTCTCATTTTAAACAAAACGCAATTTTAGAATTAGTTAGTATCAGTGTTTGAAAATAAACCCTCATTTTTCTCACAGTGAAAGCAGGAAGCTCACAGTGTGAAAATGTCATCCCGTTATGAAGCCTTCGGTTTCCGAGCTAAACAGGCCTGAGTTATCCCCCTTAGATTATGACGTAATTGGTGCCAATTTAACTGGGTCCCTGTCACAACGCAAAAGGTATCAAGTACTAGTTTATAGTGATACCGTGCCTGGTCCGTAGAAGTTCCCTTGAACTTTAAGAAATCGCAAAACCATTACGCTTATGAACCAAAACGAGCAAGCTTCGCGGTATGGAAACGATGAAACAAGTGAAGACCCACAGCACCTGATGTGTCACCCGACCCCGACTCGACATCTACACAATTACCAGTGACAACGTGGTAATAATAACACTTTGATGTGTGTATACCTAAATTACCCGTATTCTCATAATTACGTTTTCAGAAGCGGAAACGTAATATTCTAAGATATGTTTGTCACGCCTGGTGACCCGCAGGCTTCAGCCTATTCGTCCTGTCCCACCCTGTTATGACCCTAGCTATCGCCAGTATCGCAATGTCGTCAATCTGAGTTTGTATTAGGTATAATTATTCCCACCACCTATAGGCTTCAGATCAATACTATTGCTACCTGAAAATAACTATTGTGTCAATGGAAAATAAATCGTGAACGGAGTCATGATTAGTTAGACATTAAGAATGCACGGTTACAGAGGGCTGTGACAGTACACCAAATGGATATGAATATAATTCCACCGAAACATACGAATTGCGCTTCTTAAGAAATGTTCATTTTGCTACCGATAAACGTCATTATTAAGTTTTAATCACACAATCACTCTTTATAGTGTTTGGCCACTGTGACACCATGTAGCGGTGTAACACGGATATCCTACTCATGATATACTGATCCCGAGTCTACCAGTCCTTGTTTTATCCCATTAATGCCGAGGGCGAAGCTCAAGGTATGTCGGTACAATGCAGCCGGTGATAGAACCACCGACCTCCCGTTCTCCGGACAGACGCTCTATTTACTGTAAACTATGGAGGCATTCCTTCTTAAAATACTTGGTCAGTAATCAACTATTTTATGCATATATATCTTGCTACTTTGGATATCAATCTACTTTGGTAAATCGGAGATTTCAATCACTATACCAAGAAGTCTCTGATTAAAATCGAAAACAACAGAAATCGACATCCCTAAGTCCTGATTCACATATATGTCCCACAGGACTAAGTTGTAGTACGTTGTATCGTCATAACAGTCGTGTATAATGTTGATCTTTCAAGGTTTCTTTTACACGCTTATCGAGTTCGGATTCGGGGGGTATGAAATGTTTGGAAACACATTTCACTTATTTTGGTAATATCCCTGTGGGCATTAAAGGTAACAAATAATCCCCAGTGCATACTGCCTGTCGTAATATGAAACAAAAAACAACGAACGGGTGGTCAGGTTTTGTGACCTGGCTGATTATATATTCTTTATTCATGTACATGTGTAGGCCAGCGGCCCATGGTACAATATTCGGTCCATCATTAACATTTATAGGCTTAGTGTTTGGAGTCTAACATTCATAGCATGGTATATAAAAGTTGCAACATTTCTAATTACAGTTTCATTGTTTACCGCCATAAGCATATTGAATTTAGCAAGAGTGGGATGTACAAAATACTTCTGTGGTAAATACTGAAGACGAAGTTCATCATAAGCGTTACAAATTAATAAAAAATGATATTCATTCTCGACATATCTTTGGTTGCAACTATTGCACAATCTCTGCTCTCGTGGAGTATTAACGTATCTACCAGTCTCAATATGGAGAGTGTGGGAGCTACAGCGAAACTGGGCTAGTGCAACATGAAATTTGTTGATAGTGATAGCAGACAAATACAACTCTAGACTGAATGAATTTTTGAAAAGTGTATAATGGAACATTTTAGAACTATTTGCTAAAGACCAATGCCAGTCCTGTTCGTAAGCAAATTTTAACCGATCTTCACATTCGGAAATAAATGATTCAGGGCAAATAACATATTGGTTCTCCCATATATATCCAAATCCAAGGCTGTATAAAAGAGTTTTGACTTTTGTAGCCCAATTAGTTTTACCATGTGTGGCTAGCTGAAATAACATATCATAACTTTTCTTAGGATATCGTGAATTTGGTAGGGACATAAGTTTACACAAATATTTTATACAGCGTTTATACGCAGAAATGTACAGTGGGTATCTTCCACACTCTCCTCGCACAACATGATTGGGAGTAGACGTTTTAACACCTAGCAGACGTTTACAAGCAAGTACATGAATACTTTCTATTTCTTTGCAGTTTTCAAAACTCCACATTTCAGCCCCATATAACATAATTGGAGCAATTTTAGTATCGAATATTTTAAAAAATAGTTTCAGTGGAATAGGTTTAAGTGATGAAAGGGATTTTAGAACCGAGAACAATACCCGTTTAGCCTGTAATGAAGCATTGTAAGTATGTTTCGACCATGATAAATTCTTTGAAAATACAACTCCCAAATATTTGTACGATGATACACATTCCAACAGACAACCACTGAAATACCATTTCTCAGATCTAGAAAGTACACCACCATTCTTAAAAACTACTATTTTCGACTTATCAAGATTTACCTTTAGGAAATAATTCTGGCAATAGTGTTCGAGTACATGGATGCGTTTTTGGAGGCCATATACAGTATCTGATATAAGAATTACATCATCAGCAAAGAGTAGCAGGAATAGTTGAATTATGTCTGGATGGAGCTGGATTCCGGGTTCACAGTTAGCCTCAATTTCAACAGCTAGATCATTGATAAACAATGAAAACAAAAACGGGCTCAGTACACAGCCTTGACGGACACCCAAGTCACAATCGAATACATCTGAGAAGTTATTGTTAAACTTTACACAGGAACGTACATATGGATTGTATACACTTAAACATTTTAGGTGACACACCACTGTTATTCAAAACTATCCATAGTTTTGATCTGTTTATGGAGTCAAACGCTTTGGAGAAGTCTACAAATAAAGCATATAGTTTACCTCGCTTCTTCCCCAGATAACGCTGTATAACTGACTGTAAAATAAACATATTATCAATTGTGGAATAGCCACAACGAAATCCTGCTTGCGACTCCACAACTTTATCATAGGCATCACACCAAGACTGCAACCTTCTATTTAGAACAGAAATATATAGCTTGCTAAAAATACTTAATACTGTAATCCCTCGGTAGTTATCGGGTGTATTAGTATCCTCTTTCTTGTGTAATGGTACAATTTGGCCAGTCGACTAGGAAATCGGAAAATAAGCGGAATCAAACATAACGTTAAACAGACAGGTAATATAGGGAACTAACACATCGCATGCGTATTTGAACATTTCAGCAATAAGCTTATCACTGCCGGCAGCTTTGCCTGTTTTCAATTTGTTAATTGCCTCAATTATCTCCTGCTGTTCAATTGGCGAGTCTAAGATTGATTGAGTTAAGTCATCAAAATTGTTATCTGGCACAGTGTTATCTTCATCCCCCATTTCTGAATCGAACAACCCCTTAAAATGTGAAAACCATTGCTCAATATTTATATTTGGCTTAGGACGGACAGTGGTAGCAGACAGACGTTTCAAATTTGCCCAAAATATTTTACTGTTATCCAAGTTAGTCAAAATGGTACTCTGTACATTGTCTTGATATAACTTCTTTTGTTGACGGATAACATGTGTATAAGTATTTCTTGCCTTAATATAGTTACAAAGTGATGACGAATCTTTTAGTGATCGGAAAACCGTAAGAAGCCTATATCTTTCACAGCGGTGGTATTCACACTCCTTATCGAACCATGGCTGTTTACTTCTAGAAATATAAGAAGGGCGTTTCATACATTTCGCAGTGGTACATAAAACATCTGAAAATACCTCAACTGCTTTATCAATTTTACCTGAAGCGATAAAATCTGAACACTTGTCAAGCATTGAATAAGAATTTGTAGACAGTAAACTGTCTCTAAAAGTTTGAGTTTTGTCCTCGTTCCACACAAAGCTGTAGCTGTCCCCTGGGTCTCGTGCAACACGCTCACGGTCTCTCGATCCAGCTTTGGCACGTGCGTGAAATGAACATGTAACTGGCATATGGGTCGACTCTGTTCTATTTGCAATGTCAAACTGTTTGCACAACATAAACAATGAAGGGGATGCAACAATATAGTCGATTACGCTTGTGCCATTGTGGCTGATGAAGGTATAGTCACCTTTTGCCGTGTCTGATCCACATCGGCCATTGAAAATTCACAAATTCAAAGCACTACATACGTTTAGTAAAATCTTACCAAGGCGATTAACAGTAGTATCACAAGAGAAACGTTTGGTGATCACGTTGCCATACATATCAGAAGGTTCCTGGATGCCAAGCCTTTCAGCAATATCACTCTCTGCGGCATCGGGCTCATTACCGGTTCGGGAATTAAAGTCACCTCCAAGCATGATAAACATATCACCATATTTTTGTATAACATCTAACAAGGATTCAAATAATAAACTTATTCCACATTTTGTTGGTTTACCTCTGTACCAAGTTGACCCATCAGGATTGACATAAACACAAGCTACCAATACATCTTTTTCTAGCTTAAATACCGATTTATCCAAAATAACATATATCACATTCTGTCCAATAATGTGCTCTTTGACATAATTGACTAGAGACTTTCTAATAAGTACTACAATCCCCCCCGATAATCTCCCAAAAGATGACAATCTCTCTGCAGACAAAACATATGGCTGGTAATCACCGAGCTGTTGATCAAAATCACAGTCCTTGGCCCATGTTTCTGTGAGTCCAATAAAGTCAAACTGTGTGATATATGAAACAAATTCATCGTCTAAAAGTTTATTAGTAATACCGGAAATGTTCCAGAACAAGAAATCTGAAATTGATTTAGTAACACAGCGATAATCCGGGCCTCGGCCACACCTCTATTTATCATTAGTATCTGTGTCCTGCCTATCTGAATGCTGTTGGTAATCCTTAACTACAAGGGCACTATTCTTGTAGTAGCCTTGCTTGTTGTTACGTCTCAAATCCTGGAGTACTTTCCTCTGGTGTGTGGTGAGATCACTGCCTATACCATATCCACTCTCCTTCAGTTTATCGCGCAGGCCTAATGCTCCCACTTTGCAGTCCATAGAATTGAATCGAACTACAATAGGTCTCGGGCGATTAGACTTTGCATAGCCAATCCTATGGGCGTTCACAATGTCAGTTGCTGAAAATGGAGTACCTTCATTATGGGTGTTCAATGTTTCGCAAATAACTTCCTTTATGTTCATTTTATTTTCATCAGGTTTCTCAGCGACACCATACAGCAGTATATTCTGCTTCCGGCTGTACTGTTCTAGTTTATCCACAGTATTCTCAAGGTTGTCAATCTTATCGGTAACATAACTATATGCTGACCTGTCTAAAGTAGAACTATGCTCCTCAACACAAGCGACACGTTCAGATAATGCATCTATGTCCAGCCGTAGTATTTCCTGTTGGCTTTTCATATCTGCTATTTGTAGTTTGAGTTCATCCACGGACTGATTCAATTTACGTGTGTCAGACTTTATATCACGGATATCCCTAGAAAGTTCACACTTCATTGCCCGAAGCTCTTGTAAAATCTCATCTTTACATGTTTGGAAGTCAACCTTTGGAGGCCCCGGGTTTAATTCCACATCCCCTGAGAGAAGCAAACGAGTATGTTGATGAATGATTGTAGCACTCACCATAGTCATTGTGTAAAGGACCAGACATGTTGCCATGAGCCGGTAGCACATCTTTGTAAACGGTGTCCATTCCGTCCTGGGGTTGTAATTACCAATATGGCCGACCTGTCTCGTACCTCGAGGGTGGGTGAAAGTGCCGATTCGCACTCTCCAGACTTCAATACATATACCCATCGTGAGTCAGGAGCGTCTTGGGTATGTTAGAAACCAATATGTCCTCACCAGATGTTGATGGTGGCCTTTGGTTTAACTTAAATTACAAAATGCGACGGACCCAAGTTTTGACCAACCGCCCTGTCCAAGGGAGGTCACTGGCTGATTATAAGAAACACCGCACAATTGTTTAAGGACGTAACAGCAAATTACAGTACGATAGGGGGCCTAGATTTATCAGTCGTCAAAGGCGCCGCAATTAACTGTGCAGGGTTGCGTCCCATGACAAACTATGATCGTGGGTTTCACCGAAGTGGTAAAGGTCTGAGATCTGCATCACTTCGGCCTTTCCTCCCACATAAAGCTGACACGCCGTGATATAACTGGAATACTGTTCAAAGCGGCGTGAAAGCCAAACTCGCCCACTCACTACAGACCTATACCGACCATATATGATTGTTGTCATATAGTCATCACTTGCTGAAGGGCTGCTATTTGAAATACTTTGTAAAAAGAACAAATACGTCCCTTTACTTATACCGTGATATATATTTACTTATGATATAAAAGCTAAATATAGAAAAGAATCCGCGATAATCTGTCAAAGTTTGCTTTAATAGATGGACTACACAATTGTGTTGCAGGTAATGTCAAGTATACCTAAAGGCGATGTTCTGCGATTCATTAATTCTATTTAACACCCTAGTCGTCACACTCAACGCATGCCATTTCAATAATTAACTCGCTTACAACAAATGTTAAATCTCCAGGTAACACTGACATCTGGAGGTATAATGGAAACACAACGCTGTTACCAATGCTGAACAGCCGAAATCAATAATACTGGAACTGATGAGGATAGAATTGAATTACAGTAAACTACGGTTTAGGGACTACTAATTTTAGTTCGTTATAACCGTAGTTCGTTATAAGTACATATACAGCATGACTACAGCAAGTAGTCGGGACCAAAAAGTAAGTTCGTTATATCCGTCAGTTCGTTATAAGCGTGTTCGTTATAACCGTAGTTTACTGTATATAAGAAAGTTTTTGCTTTCTAAATCCTTGGTGGTAATCAGTTTCCGATAATTAATTTGGGATGTTGTTGGTTGTAAATTTGCGAATATTAAAAGTTTGTGTTGTGGTATATTTTGAACAGAAACATCTGCAAAGATATGATGTTAAATTTTTGTTTGAGGAATTAACCAAAGTTTTAAACACGCAAGATATTGCCAATTAGGGTAAATGACGTCATGGATGAAACTGTCGCAAATAAACAAGATAGCGATTCATTGTGCCTTGAGCATGGTTTCGTGGATCTGAACTACCAGCCTCCAGGATAATCTTACTTCAATATTCATTTTCAATGACCGCCGTGATATTGCTGGAATATTGCTAAAAGCGGCGTAAAACCATACTCAGTCAGTCAGTCATTTTCAATGTATGAACAATAGTTAATTCCCTAGGTCCACTGACAATAGACAAAGTGGTCTTGCGAGTTTATAAAAGAATGAACATTGTACAATGAATTATTTACCAATGACGTCAAGCCGCATCGCACAGCTGATGATTGACGAACACGCGCCCGGATACAGAAAAACACACGCATCCTCCACTATCACTGCTATACTAAACGACATGGCAACACTCATCATACTCTGTATACTGGTAATACTAACGTCTCTATGTGCAACCGGTCAATTGCTTCTTGTCATGCCGACGTCATCACACATTCAGTGTAAAGCCCTGTGTGTCTATTTCACCCGGTGTGCCGTGTACAGATGGGGTAGAGGGGCGTGTACCCTGAATTCCACCCCGCATGGCGACCAAACAGATGTTTTTTCCTCCAGAACAGATGGGTCTAGTCACTCCATCAACGAAAACGTCCAGGTGAGTGCGAGATTGTAAATACAATTATAAGAGGTTACAAGAGAGGACCAATACAGATTGAGATAAATTAGAATAAAGATAAAAAGAGATAAATAAGAATAATTTATTTCTAGTTAAAAAATTACTCATGATATTTCCATGTATGCAAAATTAACAAATCTCTTTTTCTCAAAGTCCGGATAAGTCGATATCTGTTAAATTGTAATAAAAGTACACATATTTCCATGTTTGCAAAATTAACAAATCTCTTTTTCTCAAAGTCCGGATAAGTCGATATCTGTTAAATTGTAATAAGATAAAATAAATCTATCGAGATCATCCAGCATCTGAAAACCTTTAGCTGACCGTCCTTTGCCGAAATCATGACGTCATAAGTGATATCATGGTCCCCTGTGCAGATACTTTTTTCCTGAGACATTATAATGAAGGAACACACGAACCCAGGTTGTGTACTGTAACAAGTCCAAATATTCTAGAATTATCAGTATTAGCAGTTGTTAACGTAATCTTTTAGGGGGGTGTTGCAGACTGTTAATAATTTTGATATTGGTTTATTATTTAGACATTTTCCACACGTACATGTGAAGACCGCCCATGCGCAGTTGAAGAAGTTTGCGTCCCAGTGACCACTGGCACAGCTCACATATGCCTCCCGGCGCCACCGTGTTACATTCCCACGTCCACCTCTACGCCAACTCCATCTTCAATACAGCCAGTTGATTATCCTACTACTCCGGAAACTGACCCCTCTGTCGCAACAGCTTCGACTACTGTCGAACACACCGATGTCGACATACCCACTGACACTACTATACCCTCAGCTGATACTACTTCCCTCACACCTAAGGCAACTACTACATCTGCTGCAATGACGACAACTACTACTGCCCCTGCAGCTGCTACAACAGGTGAGGTCAGGTTGACAATGTTGTGTTGTTTCTGCACAGTTTGTATGGGTTCATATTTCGCCATTTTGGGGAATGGCATGTTTCGAAAACTTCAAATCTATTATTTGTTCTTCCCGAATAGTGAATTCAAGTAGTATAGGTAATGATGGTTCTGCCGCAACTCCACTGGAGCCAGATTCATATACCTATACTGCTACTACAGGGGGGATTTTTTATGTAAAAATGATTGTGCGATTCAAAGATAGTCATGAGATTAAGTTAAATTGGCTCTAGCTCACCAATACCTGGAGCCAATCATTGCTTTAGATGAGCCTAAATGGTAATAAAAATATTCTTTATTATTTTTATCAATAAAGTGATATTCAACATTTTTATTAAGTTCTTCGTTCATTTTACTAGGAGACCAGACTATATAATTACACTCTTTTTGTAAATTGATAAGAAACAATTGATAACCGTATTTGGTTGGTTTGACATCACTGATATAATAAAAACCTTGTGGTAATTCTCTCCATTTAATAGCTTTTTCGATTGTTGTCTCCATTATTATATATTTATGTAAGCATTTGTCTATATGTGATCTAACGATAGTAAGCAATCTATTTTTAATCTCCAACCAGTTCTTTGGTTTTGGCACGGAATAATTGACGCGCTTGTTGCCTCCCCTGTTCTATGAACTTTTTTTTCTCGTCTTCGCTAATACCATTGGTCTTACGAGATTTTGATCGAATCTCCTGCTTCATTGCGTTGTATTTGGTGAGTTCTGACAACACTAAACGAAACTCATCCTCGGATATCTTACAATCGACCATTGCTGTCGAAATATGATCCTCAATGCAGTTCAACTTTGCTTCGGCGAGTATCCGAATACTATCATGTTTTAATGCTTTCTTTTGTAACCTACGAGAAATGAATTTTATCGCTATTCCTGCCAGTCCCAAAACTCCAGCAGCCATTTCCATGCCGAGCACGATAGGCGCGGCGATTATAGTTGATAGTAAACCGACACCAGCTACACCGAGTCCCATGCCAGCTGCTACAAGTGCGGTGTCTACTACGTCCAGAGCATTCACGGCTCTGCGATACTTTTTATACAATCCAAGTCTCAACTCCCTATCCTTCTCTATTCGATGTTTTATGTCACTTATTTGATGTAATCGAAATCCATCAACAGTATCCATCTTTTCAATTGCTTCATCGAGCGCTGGATATAAACCCATAGTGTATATTACGATCATATTATAGTCTTTAATTGGTCTTGCTTAAATGTTTTGAGAGTATACATCAACCTTATTAAATGTATATTAAACGGCAAGAATATCTTAGTAAGAGAAATACTACCACTTTTAATAATTTGGACCCCCTCGAGGGTTGCAACGGGCGATGCTCCGATATGAATAATACTGCAACGTTGACGCTCGTGATTCTTGAGCCATTTAATCGATAGACCTGGTAATATTTCGAAAGGCATCTACCGGTACATCTCCGAACAAGACTTCAATAATAAGCGTAGAAAGATTAGGTATTGCACTCAAGTTCACTTTAATTTCATTGAGTTCAGTAACCAAATTTAAACTAACATTTTTTACTGCTGGACGACTATATAACATATGACCTGGGTTTTCTGGCAGGGGAGAGACTAACACACTTTTTCGTTTTGATGGGATATAAGCCCCGAGTACGATCCCACTATTTATTATCTTAGTTAAATTATGTGCCTTACCCATCATCACATCGTCGTTGCGAGTAAGATTGTACGAAGTGTTTTTCTTAAGGAGTCTACTAACAACGTCGACATCGCTAAAATCTTCTAGATTACCCGTGAATGTAACTTCTTTCAGATTGTATACTTTATCGTGTAAGTGTAAAGCGTATAACTTACCATCGGTACCGGGTTTACCGAATCCTTCTGTGTCTCCGAGATAAGAAAGCGCAATTGTATTACATTGTCTGAGCGTTCCAGGGCCTGATGCATCAATCATTATTTATAATATGGAGTGTTACACTTAAGTATCCTATATGTACAGGTTGGTGTTTTACATCTAATACAGACATTTTGAGGTCTGAAATAATACCCCGCTTTAATTTTTTATATTGTAATGTTGAGAAAGATTCCGTTCTACTGCTATTATATTTTTCATTTTTCACTGGAATAGATCTGAGCAGAGTTGAAGGACTTTCTAGTTGAATATTATTCGTCGTGCTTATTTGATCAAGATGGATGCACAACTCTTTATAGGGAATTAAATCGGGTAATTAAACCCCCTGATCTGATGACCTGAATATTCCTAAAATTGCGCGTGTAAATCCAAGTGTAGCTGATAAGTTCCCTACAATCTGTACACCTTTTTCTCCAGAGTCGAATTTCAACATCCCATTCGACTCATTTTGTGTGAGACTAGCTCCATTAGGCTTAAAAACTTCATCATTGAGTGAGCATACGCTGTAATACCCATCAGGTATGATAATGAATTTGTCAATAAAATATTTTTCATTTTTTAAAAATACTGTGAAAATCTCATTATTTCTTTTCGCAGCACTAATATTGGTCCACAGCGGGTAATACGTTACATCGCATAGAGCTACTTCGAGTTGTCCATCTGAGTTATAGATAGTATGAAGCAGTTGAATAGACTGACCATTTGTTATTCCGGGGAGTGTAACATACATATTAAATATACAATGATACTATATCATAACTTAAATATGAAATCAACTTACATTACTAATCAATCGATTATAGTAACTGCCTCTGGTGCTGAGTTTACCGTTAAATTCCACGATATCTTTGAAAAATACAGTTTCACGGCAACTAACGATACAATGGTGGACGATTGGTTTAACCGTCTGATGCAATTTTGGCAGAATCAGTTAAACTTTGCCGTATGGTGTGCCACAACGGGATGTGGCGTATCTGTTAATGCCCCAGGATTTAAAATGTATAAGTCTGTTATATTATTTCACGTGTACTATCAGATTAGACTATACTTAAAGAAATTATTGCTCCATTACTGCTGGATCCAGCATGGAATCACGCAAATAATCATTATAGTAACAGGGCCTTCGAACGTATTTGTAATGAATTTAATGTTTCTACGAGTAAAGATTGGCGCATTAAAGGACCTAGGCATGGTCTAGGTATTCCGTACAATGGACAAAGAACTATTAAAGATAAAAGCGATTATTTAATTAAAGAGGGTGTGATCCCTTCAGGCTTTGCTCTCTCGAGTAAACAGTTTAGAGCAGATCGTATGAACTTTGAGAGTGGCATTCCTTATATTATAACAAAGTTTGTGCATCCAAACGATACAACAGACGCTTGGAATGAATTTCCTTAATGATAAAACGGAAAATAATTTTACTAACCCAGGATTTCAAAGAGTTAATGAATCGATAAGAACTTATGTATGGGCAATTCTCAGTGCACGATCGCAAACACGAACGTCCATTATTGGTACTGGGACGGCGTTCGATGCACAAAAACAGTTTGTCGCAAACGTGGAGGACGCCATTAATTCACCAGTTGACATACCATCATCTATAAAGCGTTTTCAAGATGTATTACAGTACGCTCAATCCAAAGTGGACTTCGTTTATGCGCCGGGGTTATACATGGCTCCGAGTAATATGGAACTTAAGATCGGTCAAGTGATAGGCTATAATAATAAAATTGTTATTGCTACCGATCAACAAAAACCAGGTATAAATTCAGATATTAACGTCGAATTAATAACGCAAACAATCACAGGCGAAAAGGGAATAGTCAAGCCGCAAACACCAACTATCGCTCAACCATCTACTATCGCTCAACCATCTACTAATGCACAAACACAAGTGCCACCACATATTGCGGCTAAAAATCAACAACATATCGATGAAAAAGCAGCGCTTGTATTAGGTGGAGTCGCGGCTGGTTTACTCATGATTTGGTTAGCAAACTGATTTGGATAAATAGTTCTTAGCGGATACGTACAACAGCCCTGCAATTGCTACGATCAGTGCCCACAAGTTTTGACTAAGCCAAGTGGTGGTCTTAGCTAATAAATTCAAGAGCCAGGAAACAATACTCCCTATTATACCGGGAAGTGCGACCGCGGCTTTCTCAGCGAGCTTTCCCAGTGCTGAACCTAATGCTTTTAAATGCTTTTTTATCCACTCTTTTATACCATCCGATGTAGGCGGTGATCCACCACTACCATCTGTACCACCTGTGCCACCGGTTAACGCGAGAGTCAAAGTCGATATAATAAATCCCAACGCGGTTAAAATACTGGCAATTGTTATTCCCTCTTCTCTGAACAATGTTTTAATTTTATCGGCCAGTGTAGTGTCATCGTTTAGGACTCGATCGATAGTTTTTCGAATTCGACTGATTTGCGAACGAAGTGCCTCTCTATTAGTGGAAGCAGCCTCAAGGTGGGCCGATCTTTCGTCTTCTAAGTTACGCAATCTTTCCGCTACGCGGCGTCTGCTGAACTCATCGCCCACTTGTTCAAGTTTTGTTTTCTCGTAAACTATATGCTTGTCGATTTCGGATATCTTGGCCCTATTATTGGTGAGTTCTCCCCGCATTGTTCGCATTGCCTTGTCAAGACCTCATAATTCCCTAATACTGACCTCCGAATATGGTGAAACACTGACCGTGGAATTATCGTAGTAGGTACCCAAGATTTCTTCGAGTCCATCCGAGGCCACCTTCGAGGAAGCTTCCAAATTATCTGTGTTACTGAGTTCAGTACGCACAGTCCTAAGAACCTTAGTAGTCTTTGCGGAAAGTTGTGAGTAGTCTACAAAACCTAATTTATCATGAACAGTCCTGATACCGTGTTTACTGGCTATCGTAGACAAGGCTAGGGGCTTATGAGTACGAGAATGCATAAGATCAATATCCGGAGAGCCACGCAATCGCAATATTCCTTTACTATCTATCTCAAACTTTGAATAGTCACGACCAATAGGACTATCATCTTTAAAGGTATTGTAATAATCATCAACGGCTGGTTTCAAAAGATCATCTTTAAGATTCATAAAGCTGGTTTCATCAGTACCCTCTTCGATTGGATTCGGGTTATCTAAATAATCTAGATCAAAATCAGTCATTTTTATATTAAACATATGGTTATATAATTTCAATATAACAATGTCTTCGCAATACGGACGCAAGTTAAACCCACAACGTAGACTTCGAGATCCATTAGGGGTCAAAGCAATTCGTCAGTCTGTAACTATAACTAATAACCCTAGTACCATCGATCAGAATCAAACGCTTCTGGTTCGCTTTCCTAATCTTGGCGCACACGATGTGTTAGTTCCGGGAGCTGTCCGACTAGCATTTACAATTATTTTGACTTCTACCGACGTTAACAGGGAGCCCATTCAGAACATAGGTCGTGCTATCGTTAAGAAAATCGCCATTAAAATTAGCGGTAATGAGGTTTTGAGTATCGACGATAGCGATGTATACTATTGTTACATGGATCTCTGGAAAACGGATAAAGAGCAGGAAAACTTACAGTACCAAGGTATTTGTAATTGGAACACATTGAGACTGCGCGTAGGTGCTGAAAATGGTGATGATAGCGTCGTAAAAGATAAGGCTGTTGCCGACGCATTAGGTAACTGATTCTATATTCCCCTAGACTTTGAATTACTAGATTCCCACATGCCCTTTTATCAAGCATCCCTAGGCGATAGGTTAGAATACGAACACACTTTTAATGACTACGGTAGAGTAATCAGAACCGGTGGTGAAGATGCTAGCTATTCCATTGACAATATCTTGCTGGAGTACGATATGATAACGGATCCCGAATTAGCCAGACAAATTCGTAACCATTATACAGGAAGTTTAGCCATGTACGATCGCGTGCTGCGACACCGAAAGATCACAAGGGACAAAAAGTTACGATGTGGAATATCAATCTAAACGTTCCTACGAGGTCGTTGAAGGGTATTTTAATGTTGTTCGAGGACCCCTCTGATGCGTTTAAAAGAAGTACCGAGAAGTTCTACAATCCCAAGATTACACAGGTAAAATTGACTATCGAGGGCGTTCCTAATCAACTATATAGCCAAGGAATGCTAGCTTATCACCAGTGGGATGAGATTAAAAAACTCCCTTCTATAAAACGAAGCCCGGAAGTTATCGCGGTCGTGAAAGATCTGTCTCTCGGGAGTGTATCGATGGGTGAATACCTCACCACGAAGTACGCGCTATGGCTAGACATGCGAACAACGGACGATGACCAACTACACGGCAGTGGGAGGAGAATAGAAAATGCTAGCGAGGGTGTCACTATACAGATAACGAAGCTCCAGGAATTGGCTGGTAAATTAAATATATATTTGTACGTGATTATGGATGTGCAACTTAATATATAGAATGGACGATTCATGCAAGCAATCTATTAATAATCTTTTACCTTAAGATCCGCACTGCGCTATCATATGCAGGCAAACGGGCTGCGGAAAAACAGCTTTTATTCTAGATATTTTACAAAGTCATTATAGGGACGTTTTCGATCATATTATTATTCTGTGACCGACTATAAGCGTTAATAAAACATACCTATCGAGAGATTGGGTAATGAATGTCGACGGGGTACACAGAGTCGATCCGGACGATCGTTTACAAGACTGTTTACGAGTATGTCACGAAAAATACAAAGGAGAATCAACCCTTTTCGTAATAGACGACTGCAGCGCGAGTAAAGAACTCACAAAAAAGAAAGATATGATATCGTATTTAGCATTCCCCGGTTGGCATGCTCAACATAGCGTTTGGGTTCTTACTCAAAAATACAACTCTGTCCTGAAAGATCTCAGAGAGCAGACCAAATGGGTAGCACTCTTTCATTGCAAAGATCGAGATTCATTCGAGGAATGTTTACGCGAAAATGATGTTATTTATACCAAGCTCGAACGAGATAAAGTCAGAAAACTGTTAGCGGCAACGAAGCACTGTAAACTCGTATTAAAAACCGATCAACAAGCTGCTTATGCAATTGCTTAGCAAAATGTGGCAAAATTATAGCAAAATGTAGCAAAATTATAACAAAATTATAGCAAATATAGCAAAATGTAGCAAATTGAACATTAGTGGTTAATATGACATAAAATGTGGTTCGAAATCATCATTCTTTCGCAACAGTTCATTATTACGGATTGTATTGGATATGCCATATTATATTATGTTAGACTTAAATATCTCCTTAGGTATTACATTATGTAATGCGATGAACTCATCAAACAAATGCTCAAAGATGAGCTTGATCAACAAGTTACAGATAAATCTTTAGATAAACATAGAGAAAGACTCGCGGCTTTGGTAGCCGGTGGAAAATGTTCCAAATATTTGGGGGAAAATTATACCATCGAAAAAATTGATAACATGACCGACGAAGAGATTAAAAAACTGTACACGCATTACGAGTCTAGACTGGGAGCTACCATGACTAAAACGATAGGGTCGGATATGTTACAACTATACACAGTCGTAGCTAGTACGTTTCTCCCTATCCCGGCAGAACATCGCATGTATTTATGTGAATCTCTAGAGAAAGACCCATTCATCGAACATGCTATAAGTGCAGTGAGCTGTGAGTTTTATCATAGATACGGAATGTTCTTAGCTCCGTTCACCACAGCTTTAATAACGGCTAGGTATTGCCAATTTAAACATACATGCCCCCTTAATAATAATGGAGACTCAACAGATGACACCACAACTGATTGTGAACGGGGAAATAACTGCACCACCACAACAGATTGCGGAACAACGAGTGAATGAGGAACCACCACAAACACAGATTGCACCACATGTGAATGAGAAAATACTAAAAGCCAGAGTGACAAAGAATCCTTTGAAAATTGCCGCAGGAAGAAAGGGTGGGCTGGCGAGGAAAGCGAAATTAATAAATAATTCAAATATTAATCCGATTAAAACATGGGCACTAGTAGGAGTTGCCGGTATAGCGGCTGTATGGTTTTTTTATAAGACAGAGAAGAGAAAACGTCAACCCCAATGCAACAACAAGTTCAATTAGAGGTTAGCCCCCATATAATGCTATAAGAAGCATGACTACTCCAGTTACAGACGGTAAAATGTTGGTTAACGCA
Source organism: Haliotis rufescens (assembly GCF_023055435.1). Taxonomy (NCBI): domain Eukaryota; kingdom Metazoa; phylum Mollusca; class Gastropoda; order Lepetellida; family Haliotidae; genus Haliotis; species Haliotis rufescens. The sequence continues at coordinate 21,924,021 of NW_025963868.1, forward strand.
ACGTATCATTCAGCGGTGGTCACCGGCTTGGCCATTGGCTATGCCCGTATAGCTAAAATGATTACTAAAGCCACACCTCCCAAGCTAGATTTTAATGGATTTGATTGGGTATGATGGTTCTGGATATTGGATTGGCTATGGCAACGAAGGATATGCTCATCAAACAAGGGCTTATCCCAGAAGACATAATGAAGTTATTAATTAAACATTTGAATATTTTATATTATTAAACATTTGAATATTTTATATTCATATAAATATGGCAACAATTGCGATGATGGTCGGTGGAGCTATTGTTAATGCTCTAGCTTTTTCGGGGAGTAATTATTTATTTTCTGGTATGAGGGAATCAAACGCTAAAGAAGTTGAAGAGGAACGTAAACGACATAACAATGCTTTAGAACAACTCGAAGCAGCTCAGTCACAATTTCCGTGGCAGAGAATGAAAAGATTAGATCTTATTCATGAAGAAATGCGTAAGGAAGGACATTCAATTCAAACTTTTAAGGATGTCGAATCTGCCATGCACGAATACTTCCTTGTTTATGGGAAAAAACTTGACCCAATACCGAGACCAACAATGAGTCAGTTTTATACACCGTCAGACGCTCAAAAGAACTGCAAGATCACATTTGTGATAATTGGGCTATCTGCTGTATTGATTTTCAGCTATACCATGACCTAGTCAGAGTGATAGCTAATCTATAAATAGCGTTGGCTGACTGCCTAATCAATATCTCACCAGTGTAGATGTGATTTGCATTTAGACAAATGATATGATAGATGTATAAACCATGAATCATTGCATATTTACACTCATGGGTAAGACGACTCTATGTAACCGACGCTGTGTTGATATTTACTGCGGCATACACAATTATTACATCAGGCGCGGAAACATTAACTATACGTGTTCTGAATGCGCGATAGGGGTCAAAGGTCGTTATTGTTTATGTAAGAAACACGGTGCTGATAGGGTCAGGAACCAGATTATTTATGCTAGGAAGAGAGATTACATCAATGAGAGGAATAGGTTGGGGAGAATACGTATTTAGATATATGAAAAACAACCAATTAGACATTTGTCTCATTTTGCATATACCATTCAACCACAATGGTTTTTGTCAGAGAGTTGAAGGCTATGGCAAAGCAAAGTGGTCTACGTGGATATTCTCGAATGAGAAAAGCTGAATTGATTACCTTACTCGGTTTGGAATACAACAAACCCCAGACTGTTAGAGAACTCAAAGCTCAAGCAAGAAAGAGTGGGCTGAGAGGTTATTCTCGAATGAGGAGAGCTGAATTGATCACTTTACTAGATAATAATCAACCTAATGATGATGATAATGATGATGTTGATAATAATCAACAACAACAAGAATTAATATTTGTACCCATATCCGCCGGCGTTGGTAAATATCTAAGAGTTTGGAAGATGGATATTAATTCCAACATGTATGTTAACGATATTAAGCCCATCATATCGAGTAAAATTAACGAGGAGTTAGATGATTTACATAGTATAAAATACCAGCTGACGATTAAAATGTTATTGAGTAAAAGTAGCGCAGACGATAGCACCGAATATACCGAACCATATTTCCGTAGCAATCAAGAAGTTATAACCGAATCCGATACTATAAACGCATCATTAGATACATCAATTCAGAGGATACAGGAAACTTTAGAACGCTGGACTAATAGAGGTTCGGGTTGGGGTGTGGATAAAATCGATAGTTTATATTTAGATATAGCAAATTATATGCCCTTCAAAGGTGGTTCTTATATAGATTTACCCCCGTATTATAAGAAGAAAAAAGCCATAATTAACGTAAAAAATAAATCTGATGACTGTTTAAGAATGATGATAAGATCTTCATTGTTCCACGTAGATTCTAAAATTGCAAAATAGACCTTCTAGCTATCCCCAAAACGATGGACTCAACTTCGATTCTATAGACGAACCTACACCATTATCACAAATTGATAAGGTGGAAAAGCAAAATAATTTAGCTATAAATGTTTTCGGACATTCTAAAGGAATTTTTGTACACAGGATAAGCTCCGCTCCGGAACATATCCCCAGAATCAATTCATTTCTGATCGAAAAAGATGGAAAATATTATTATACGTGGATAAAGAGTTTAAACATGCTATTATACGATCAAACAAAACATGCTAGAAAGAAATATTTCTGCAAAAGATGCCTACATGGGTACAGCAGACAAGATCTACTAGAAGCGCATAAAGAAGACTGTAGAGGTGTTGGACAGACCGCTATCAGGATCGATATGCCTAAAGATGGAAAAAATATATTAAAATTTGAACATTATTGTAATCAAATGCCAGTACCGTACGTAATTTACGCCGACTTCGAAGCGCTTATCAAACCCATAGAAAATACCAACCATAGCAATGAAGATGAAGTTTTACGTACAAAACTCAAGAACATATTCCTTGTGGGTTTGGATTTATAGTTGTAAGGTATGATAGGAAAACAAACCCGCCCGTACAGAGGTCCCGATGCGGCGGGAAAGTTTGGAGGGATGATTGGAGGGCCCATAAGAAGTCAACGAGTTGTCATGTTTGTAATAAACCCCTGGATGGGGATTCCGTAAGAGATCATTGTCACGTCACAGATAATTATCGGGTAGCCGCGCATAACGACTGTAACTTGAAACTAAAAATGAATTCTCAAACAATTCCCATCCCCGTTGTGTTTCATAACCTTAGGGGATACGATTCACATCTCATTATGCAAGCTTTCTCAAAGACCGAGGGCGGTTTAACGTGCATTCCTAACAATATGGAAAAATACATATCGTTCTCGTTGACTAAACCTATACATTATAGGGACAAGGATGGGAAATCTAGAATAAAGCAAAGTAATGGGCTTAGATTCATAGACTCCGTACAGTTTCTGTTATCTTCCCTGGACAATTTAGCTAATGGGAACAATCCCGATGACTTTGCGATAACAAATAAATATAACGATAAGATAACTCGTCATTTGTTGCTGAGAAAAGGTGTATATCCTTACGAATATATGAATGATTGGTCTAGATTCGAAGAAACTGAATTACCACCCCTTGAATCATTCTATAGTAACTTAACAGAATCTAAAATAACCGATGCCTAATATGAACATGCTCTGACGGTCTGGGATAAATTAGGTTGTAAGAATTTAGGCGATTATACGATCTGTACTTAAAAACCGATGTACTGTTACTCGCCGATATATTCGAGATATTTAGAAAGACATGTTTAAAACAATACGGTTTGGACCCGGCATGGTACTATTCCAGTCCTGGACTATCGTGGGATGCATTGTTGAAGAAGACCGGCGTAGAACTAAAACTACTCACAGATTACGATATGCACTTGTTTATTGAGAAAGGATTAAGAGGTGGTATATCAATGGCAGCGAAAAGGTATTCTAAGGCTAATAATAAATTAGTGGAAGGATACGATCCTAGTAAACCCGACACGCACATATTATATCTCGATGCTAACAATTTGTACGGATGGGCTATGAGTCAACCTTTGTCCACGGGTGATTTTGAGTGGGTCAATGATATCGAAGTGAATGATATCCATAATATCCATAATAATGATGCGAATGAAGGGTACATACTAGAAGTTGACTTGGAATATCCAAGTTCGTTACATAAAGATCATAACAGTTATCCGCTAGCTCCCGAAAGATTAATGGTTAATAAAGATTGGAAGTCGGAATATCAACGCTCCTTGATGGGTAATAGTAGGTTAGCTAATGTAGAAAAACTCGTACCAAATTTGATGGATAAGACAAAATATATAGTTCACTACAGAAATCTCCAGTTGTATCTATCGTTAGGTATGAAACTTAAGAAATTACACAGAGTTCTAAAGTTTGATCAAAGCCCTTGGATGGAGCCCTATATAAGGTTGAACACAGATTTAAGAAAGATAGCTACCAGCGATTTCGAAAAGAACCTGTATAAGCTCATGAATAACTCAGTAGTAAATAAAAAGGTGTTAGGTAAGATGAAGGATGAATGTGCTGGGACCCCTATAGCGGAGTATGTAGGATTAAGACCTAAGATGTATTCTATAAAGAAGTCTGATAATGGAGAGATAAGAAAAGCCAAGGGCGTTAAGAAGTATGTGGTAAAAAAGTATAACAAACACGAACAGTATAAAGAATCATTATTCAACGGTAGAACGTTCAAACACGAGATGAACTCTTTAAGAAGTTACAATCATAGGATATATGGATTAAGAATGAACAAGTCATCATTATCCCCCTTAGATACAAAGAGATGGATTGATAATGATGGTGTAACTACCTACGCTTATGGTTATGGTGGTAATACCGTACCGTCGGGAACTATGAACAACTCTTCTCGTACAAATGCCCTAACCGGTCCATCTTGAAGATAATAAAGAATAGGCTCTCCTTCTTTCATAACCAATCGACTAATGTTATATGTCTTAAGGGACCATATGGGATCAGTTGCACGACGTAGTTCACCGGGCTGGTATAAATATCTTACCCTTACTCTATCCGGAAGTTTTCGTTCTTTGCCTCTCCTCGGTGCTGAAGATTCGGAAGTCACGGATTTCATTTTAATAGCAACGGATGGTTTCTTCCCTATTAATCTCGTAACTTCATTATTCAGCGCTGATACAACGGCTGATAAACATGTCACCCATTCGGTTGATCTCAATCGCTCGGATTTCATTTCGATCCCATACTGATAGCCAAACAAACGTTCCGCCAATGTCCTGTTAAATCTTTCGACGATAGCTTGACTGCGGTGGGCCTCTCTTTCACCACGCCTGATTTCGATATTGTGCTTTGTTAACAGTTTTGTTATCGATCCCATAAACATGCGACTTGGATCTACTTGAAATAGCTTTGGCCATTTTAGTGGCCCGCGTTTATATATGCGACTCAGTGCATTAGCTACTTCTGTTGAATCTTTCGAGGTTAATGGCTCAGCCTCTTTGTATTGACTAGCCACATCCACTACTGTTAAAGCGTATTTATACGTTTTGCGTTTTACCTTATCGTGGGGAAGAAACAAGAGGTCAGCCTGATGAACTTCATTCGTTGTAAAAATATCAAACTTCTTCCACGGTATATAACGCGGTGCCGGTAAATATATTTGCCACATCGCTTGTTTCTTTAACCAATCCTTGGCCACATCTTTAGATACCTTAGCCGCGGTGGCTAATTTTTTTATTGCTCCTACACCTTTCCAATATCCTCGTGGGCTATAGTAAATTTAATTCATTATGAATTAATATTGATGTTTCTTTTAATTCGACTCATGACTATCGTTGAATCGCATAATCATTTTGGCATAAAAAATGCCCCCTGTAGTAGCAGTATAGGTAATAAATCCGACTCCAGTGGAGTTGAGGCAGAACCATTATTACCTATACTACTATTCAGTATACCATAAACAGCTGAATTAAATGCGCAAATCCACATTTTGCCTTTTGAAAAGAGAACGTATGGTATATTGACTAAATCTTGAGAACTGAAAAAGTTTATTGAGATAATAGGAAAAAAGCTCAGGAAAATGCCATTGTCGATTGATCCTCATGTGATATATAAACTGACGTTCAAAAGAAACTTTACCAACTGAAAATATAAATTTCAGACAAAGTATAATTTTTTTTTCGATGAAGTCTATCTAAAACACAATCTATCTAAATACAACCATAGTGTATGCAGAAAAGGTAATCGTCTGTTACATGTTTGCGAGATAACACGCGAAAAAGTGAAAAACACGTGCACCACGGACAACTGCAAATGCACCTGCGGGTTAGTGTATAAAACGATTGCAACGGCAAGTCAGACATCCACCGTGATAAAAAAACAAAACACAAAAGAAATGCCACGACTCACAGTCGAACAACGTGAACGAGCCTTTGGTATGGTACAGATGGGAGCCACCCACGTCCATATTGCACGAACCTTCGGTTGCTCCCGTGTTGCCGTTACCAACTTGATGCAACGTTACAGACAGATAGGGCGGACCGCTGACAAGCCAAGAACAGGCAGCCCCAGGGTGACCACGCCCCATGATGACCGGTACTTGCGTACCCTGCACCTCCGAAATCGCTTACTGACAGTGACGTCATCGGCGACAAATGCCTTAGGTCACAGGGTTAGTCGACAGACACTGGCCAGGAGCCTCAGGGCTCATGGAATCAGGGCTTTTAGACCATACAGAGGACAGCTATTGACAGCGCAACATCGTCGTCTGCGATTGAGATGGGCCAGGACTGTACGACGTTGGCAACGACGTGACTGGCAGAGGGTTGTCTTCACTGACGAAAGTCGATTCTGTATGTTTAGGGCTGATGGAAGACAACGTGTTTACCGCCTAAGGGGTGAACGAACGGCGGCGTGTTGCGTGCAGGAGGTTGTATCATATGGTGGAAGGAGTGTCATGGTGTGGGGAGGGATCTGTGGGCAGGAGAGGACACTGCTGGTCATCGTTGACGGAAATTTGACAGCTCAGCCTTACATGGATAATATTTTTCGTCCGGTTGTCCTACCATTTCTCCAACAGCAGCCACGTGGTGTCATTTATCAGCATGACAACGCTAGAGCCCATACAGCCAGAATTGTCACTAACTTCCTCGCAGCCAACGACGTCAACATCCTGCCTTGGCCTGCACGCTCACCCGACATGTCTCCCATAGAACACCTCTGGGACTTGATGGATCGTGATGACGAAAACGACCACACTCTCCAGCCAACCGGCAAGAACTGATCTTGGCCCTCCAAGAAGAATGGCGTCAATGTCGTGTATTGAGGCATTTGGTGGTCACACACGCTACTAATGACTTGTTATTGATGGTGAGCGATTGTGTATGTACTCTGCCTATTGTCCATGATTCTGAAAGCTCGAGTTTTGTACCACACCCAACTTTAGGGGCTCTGACGTCATTCTCGGTCGCGGTATGATTGTCATTTTCATATATTGATCTTCTCAATACACTTCATGCATGAATATTTTGTTGTTTTTGAGCAAGAGTGATTTCAAACTCTGGTAAAGTTTCTTTTGGACGTCAGTTTAGTTATATTTGCTTAAAATGCACTACAAATACTTGTCAAACTAGAACTATTCAAATAAAGGATCGGCGTCTGTAGGATATCCCTGTACATTCAGGCCTGACGCCAATAGCCTCTTTAATGTCTACATGCATGTTCGGTATTGGCACTATTTACTTGATCTATGAAATATCCTTCTCTTAATTGTATCTTAGATAAATATCTAGTGTGTGGTTTTATTGCAATATCTGAACACGACTGTATCACAAAATATGTTTGGATATGCAATAGGTCTGTTAAGGCACTTGAGCAGGGAAGCAGGTCAGAGAAGGTATTTCAGCTGCTGAAAGTATTGCACCTACCAGTGTCCTCTTTATTTACACATATTCTAACGGGCCTGTAGTACAGCTTGCACGGATAGTGTGATATACATATTAATAATTCATCCATTAACATACATTTTTTATATAATTAATTTCATGAAATGCATATTTTGTCACACGTCTTAACACTTGGAGACATTTGGTGGCTGGAACATATAAGGTGCTCGATATTAAATACAGACATGCTCATATGTACTATTAGACAATGCAAGGTGGTACCCATCTTCTACTACCTGCTTATTGCATCATTGACAAACTCTAATACTGTGTGCATCTTCTCTGTTCAGTGTTTAGTGTATGCTAAGGGCATCTTAGTCGAGAAAAGGTTATTCTTCTATTTTTCAAACCGGTAGAAACCTACCAGAAACATGGACCAAGAGGAATTTGATGTAAACATGTGGTTTGTTTTCATCAGTGGTTGTCGATACATTGCAGATGTGGGACAAAGACTGCTCCTTTAAATCGGAACAATATGTAAGAAGCTCATGTCTAGAAATAACTTTCGAGTTCCACGTAAGCAATGGCTTTCTTCACAAAGATGTGTAAGTATAAATTTCCAGTTTTACAAACAGTCAATGTCTTGTTATTCAAATACTCATTTCTTCTTAGTTTTAGACCAGTACGTTGGCTGCTACAAAGACAATAGTCTGCGAATTCTGCCACAGGACCTAAGGATATATACGCTTTTGACGACAACAAAATGTTTACTACACTGTCACGGAAAAGGATATACATATTTTGGAACGCAGGTAAGATTCTTGCCTTGGTGTAGTACAACATGGCCATGGCACATCGTAGACAAACAAATGTCACTTGCAAGCAACTTTGAGCCAGGGTCACAGCTTGTTCATAATTCAGCTAGGGGTCACGGGTTGTTCACAATTCAGCCAGGGTCAAGGGTTCTTCACTATTAAGCCAGGTGTCAGGATTTGTTCACAATTTAGCCAGGGTAACGGGTTGTTCACAATTTAGCTTGGGGTCAGGGGTTGTTCACTAATAAGCCAGGGGTCACGGGTTGTTCACAATTAAGCCAGGGGTTGTTCACAGTTCAGCCAGGAGTCAGGGGTTGTTCACAGTTCAGCCAGGGGTCAGGGTTGTTCACAGTTCAGTCAGGGGTTTGGGGTTGTCTACTATTGAGCCAGAGTAACGGGTTGTTCACAATTCAGGCAGTGGTAACGGGTTGTTCACTATTAAGCCAGGGTAACGGGTTGCTCACAATTCAGGCAGGGGTCACGGGTTGTTCACAATTAAGCCAGGGTCACGGGTTGTTCACAGTTCAGCCAGAGGTCAGGGTTGTTCACAGTTCAGCCAGGGTTCAGGGTTGTTCACAGTTCAGCCAGGGTTCAGGGTTGTTCCCAGTTCAGCCAGGGTTCAGGGTTTTTTACAATTCAGCCAGGGGTCAGGGTTGTTCACAGCTCAGTCAGGGGTTTGGAGTTGTCTACTATTGAGCCAGAGTAACGGGTTGTTCACAATTCAGGCAGCGGTAACGGGTTGTTCACTATTAAGTCAGGGTAACGGGTTGCTCACAATTCAGCCAGGGGTCACGGGTAGTTCACTATTAAGCCAGGGTCACGGGTTGTTCACAGTTCAGCCAAGGGTCAGGGTTGTTCACAGTTCAGCAAGGGTTCAGGGTTGTTCACAGTTCAGCCAGGGGTCAGGGTTTTTCACAGTTCAGCCAGGGGTCAGGGTTGTTCACAGTTCAGTCAGGGGTTTTGGGTTGTCTACTATTGAGCCAGAGTAACGGGTTGTTCACAATTCAGCTAGCGGTAACGTGTTGCTCACTATTAAGCAAGGGGTCAGGGGTTGTTCACAATTCAGCCAGGGGTCACGGGTTGTTCACTAATAAGCCAGGGGTCAGGGTTTGTTCACTATTTAGCCAGGGTAACGGGTTGTTCACAATTCAGCCAGGGGTCACAGGCTGTTCACAGTTCAGCCAGGGGTTTTGTGGATGTCTACTATTCAGCCAGAGTAACGGGTTTTTTAACAAATTAGCCATGGTAAGGACTTATTCTCAATTTAGCCAGGGTCAGGAGTTGTTCACAATTCTGCCTGGGGTTACGGATTGTTCACAGTTCAGCCATGGGTCAGGGGTTGTTCTATTCAGCCAGGGTAACATGTTGTTTATAATTTAGCCAGGGTCAGGTGTTGTTCACAATTCAGTCAGGGGCCACGGGGTATTCACAATTTAGCCAGGGGTCGGGGATATTCAGTACTGAGCCAGGAAAACGGCTTGTTCACAATTCAGCCCGCGGTCACGGGTTGTTCATCCAATTCAGTCAGGCGGCAGATGTTGTTCACACAATTCAACCAGGCGGCAGAGGTTGTTCACACAATTCAGCCAGGCGGCAGAGGTTGTTCACACAATTCAGCCAGGGTAACGGGTTGTTCACAATTTAGCCAGAGTAAGGAGTTGTTAACAGTTCAGCTAGGTGTCACGGGTTGTTCTCAATGTAGTCAGGGGTTGTTCACTATTCAACCAGGGTAACGGGTTGTTCACAATTTAGCCAGGAGTCACGGGTTGTTCACAATTCATCCAGGGGTCACGGTTGTTCACAATTCATCCAGGGTCCACGGTTGTTCACAATTCAGCATGGGGTCAGGGGTTGTTCACAATTTGGCCCGGGGTCATGAGTTGTTCACTATTCAGTAAGGGGTCACGGGCTTTTCACTTTTCAGCCAGGGCTCAGGGGTTGCTTACTATTTAGCCAGGTTCAGGGTTTTTTCACAATTCGACCAGGGGTCAGGATTTGCTCACTATCTACCCAGGGGTCACGGGTTGTTCACTATTCAGCCAATGTTACGGGTGGTTCACTATTCAGCAAGATGTCACGGTTGTTCAAAGTTGAAGCAGGGGTCACGTGTTGTTCACAATTCAGCCAGGGGTCACGGGTTTTTTTACAATTTAGCCAGAGATCAGGGGTTGTTCAGAATTCAGCTTGGGGTCAGGGATTGTTCACAATTCAGCCAGTGTAACGGGTTGTTCACAATTCAGCCAGGGGTCAGGGTTTGTTCACTATTCAGCCAGGGTTATAGGTTGTTCACTATTCAGCCAGCGGTCACTGGTTGTTAACACAATTTAGCTTGGTGCGACGGTTATTCACAATTCAGACATGGGTCAGGGGTTGTTCACAATTCAGCCAGGGTTGGGGTTGTTCACAATTCAGCTAGGGATCGGGGTTGTTCACTTTTGAGCCAAGGGTTGTTCACTATTTAGCCATGGGTCAGGGTTCTGAATAATTCAAAAGGGGTCACGAGTTGTCCAACATACGCAAAGTCCTGGTTTTCATATTCATCGTTACCATAAGAAAACCCTAATTTATTATATTTTTAATAAGGAGGAATTATTACCAATACTTTATAAACTCCCAAGACTGGGAAAATACTATTGGAAACCCTAGCGTATGAACCATTAGGTAATCACCGACCCAGATCTTATCGACAAATATTGTTAAACAGAGAGCCTTGTTACGACGTAAATTGTAATAAAAAGATAAATTGTAATACTTGAAGCAAATTGTAATAATTTTGACGTAAATTATAATAACAACGTAAATTGTAATAAAATTTGACGTAAATTGTAATAAAATTTGACGTAAATTGTAATAATCTCAACTTGCGGTAAAATGTAATAACTTTTTACGTAAATTGTAATAACCTTATAAGTTTAGTGTCAAAGGCGTTAAATGACTAGAACCTATCCTTGTCAGGGTTGGTACAGGGTTTATCGTACAATCGTCATTAAAGTATGGGTGTGGGGGAGGATTGAGGTCGTTATCGTACATTGTTGTATAATTATATGTATATATAAACGCATTGGAATTTCATTTCTATGGTTGTCCAGAAGAGGATTAATTACTAGAATGAACTTAGTTTTCTTATTTATTTGAGAAATACTCTGTGTGTTTTGTATTATATTTTGACGAAGAATTCAAATACAACAAATGAGTGACAGATCTCCTGTGTGCAATGTCATATGAAAAAAACCGAGTAGTCAGCAAATGCAGCATAGATTTCCCATGCATGGTAAAGGAGAATACTTAATACATAACATTATATACAATGTTTTTATTGATATCAAAAGAGGGGCGAGGATATTCTTTACCTACATTGCATATACTATTAGATATTGTGTATTCTCGATCTCTGTGAACTTCTCACAGATAAAGAAATAATAATAAATAAATGCAAACCATGTTAACTTATGCAATATTTGTAGCAATGTATGTTTAACATATGGATCATTAATATAACATAAAATATTTCCTTTCATAGGAAGAAGTATATTTAATGAAATAAATGAATAAATGTAACTGTCTGGATTCCTTTCATATGTCATGAAGAACTAACAACAACTTACTGACAACTTATGCTGGGAAAATAACTCCTTGCCCCAACAACAAAAACAGAATCCATCATGATAACGGCACGAAATCATAATTCACAAGCATACACAAATTTAATCCGGTATCTTCGGGCATGTCTTGTTGAGTTTCAAAGAGCATCAGAATGTATAATCAATTTGTTGCAATCAATTATTGCTGAAATAAAATGATCAACATTGAAAGGATGGAAAATCTGTAATGAAAAGGGTTTTGTCACTAACGTAAATATTCTCTTTGACCTTATACGAAGAGTATTCTAAGATCATTAAACTCGGCAATCGTTGGTGGATTGCGCCAAGCAACCTTGATACCAAATTTGGTACCTCACGTATAATGCGGTACATAATTTTCGAAACAGATAATTACGTTTTTCATAAGTTATCACTAATTTGTGACATATATACGGACAAACATTACCTCAGAGGATAATCTTCTCTGGGGGTTTAAGAGGATTAAAATAATTCCAGCTAACATCAAGCACTGTAATAAAATATTGAAATTATAGCATACCTTCTTAACATTTCAGTGAAAAGAATAGACTAGTGACTAACTAAGAAACCAAATTATATTTATCTCCGATACTATGCCCTCATCAGTATAGACACACACACATATATACACACCAACACATATACATACAAACACATACACATATAGGTATGTATGTATGTATGTGTGTGTTTGTGTGTGTGTGTTTATGTATGTGTTTATGTATGTATGTATGTATGTATGTATGTATGTATGTATGTATGTATGTATGTATGTATGTATGTATGTATGTATGTATGTATGTATGTATGTATGTGTGCGCGCATGTAGGTGTGTATGTAATGACAGTTAATGTGAGCTCTATGTCATTGGTATCACATATATGACTGCACTTCTACATACTCTAGATGACAGTATCATGTACGTAGATGAAAGTATGTAAGTGGACGATAGTATCTAGATGGCATACTATCATCTACGTAGAAGATACTATCATATACGAAGATGAACGTATCTTCTACGTTGATGATGGTATCTTCTACGTAGATGATAGTATTTTCTACGTAGATAGGGGGCACAGGTGGCCCAGTCGTCTAAGGCGCTGCGATTCGCTGTGCAGATTTGCGTCCCCTGGACACGCCAGAAACCTATGATTGTGGGTTCGAATCCCGGTTCGTCCCGATTATGTTTCTAGGTTTGTCAGCACCATACCCGTGCTCGTGGGTTTCACCGAAGTGGTAAACGTCTGAGACCTGCATCACTTCGGGCTTTCCTCCAACATTAAGCTGACACGCCGTGATATAACTTGAATACTGTTAAAAGCGGCGTTAAACCCAACTCACTCACTCACTCACTCACTCAATTCTACGTAGATGATAGTATTTTCTACGCAGATGGTAGTATCTTCTACGTAGATGATAGCATGCCACAAACATCACATCACTTCCAATAAATGTCTTTCACTATGTTGACACCACCCTTTAATGACGATTGTACGATAAAGCCTATACCAACCATCCCTAACTTAACAGTTTTGTACGTTTGTCATCATACACAGTATTTCTCGAATTGTACATGTGAAACGCAAGCTCAACTGACAAAGATCATTTCTAGTCAATTGGCGTCTTGGACACTACGGTGGTAAGGTTATTACAATTTACGTAAGAATTTATTACATTTTACCGCAAGAAGAGATTATTACAATTTGCGTATAACAATTTACGTCAAATATTATTACAATTTACGTTGTTATTACAATTTACGTCAAAATTATTACAATTTGCTGCAAGTATTACAATTTACCTTTTTATTACAATTTACGTCGTAACAAGCCTACTGAACTCAACACTGATTTGTGGAGAGGAATCTGAATCGCAGATTTATGCCGATCTTGCATTGGAAAATGTTAAAGGCTTATACCACACCTTGAAAAGTTGATTTCTAGAATACTTCAAAAGGTACATAATATTTCAAAAGTACCTTGTCACTGCTAGCTCTAAATTACTAAATAATATCGAGATTGCTGGAAACATATGTATCAACACATCAAGTATTAAACGTTAAACGCCATAATATTAATCCGGAAATACGTATAAACGATTGGGAATTGTGTGTGCAAAAGAAACGATTTAAGTGTTTCAAGGAAAATGTGGGACAAATATCTAGTATCGTTAATGCGACTCATTTGACAACCAAAACTATACATAATTGCTCATTATTGTAATTATACTCTTCAAACCAGTATACTTATCAACTCAATATCGTGTAATTACGTAAAACAGGATAAGAGTCTCTCTTCTGAACCAAACTAAATACCAATTCACAGTGTACTCAAATACGTCACCGCTCTGTCACATCGTATGGTCTCCACGATACGCATGTTCTCTGTCAAAATCTTAAATGTACTACAGTTGTATAATAACTGTGTTCGGTATCTTGTGAAGCTGATCGTGGTATGAAATGTTTATTCGTTCCAAATACGACCTTTGGTATGCCCGCACAATCCCAATCGTCATGGTTTCACAGTACTTTTTCTTTGATCTCTCCCACGTTGGGTGCCTCTCATACAAGTTGGCACAGCTTGATATAACAGTTTATACAACATTTCTACTCAACTTGCGAACGTTTGTAGCGACCAGAACTGGGATACGACCAGAACTGGGATAAACACCGTAGAGAATTATATCTGTGGCATGCAACTATGTGTTTAATTGACAAACATTTAATAAGAGCAAAATCATCTGCACTTCTTGTGTTTTGTATTTTTACTCCGTTCTGCAAAGTGCGCCAATGGCAATGCTACTGACTCGATGTCCGACATTTGCAGCTAAATATAGCAGCGTATAAAAGTGGTAATGCGGAACTAAAGCGGAATACAATATCGCTCATGACAAAATGCAATTCCTATAAATATGGTCGTGTTGCTTATTATCTGTAATTACTGCCCATTGCCATGTTTAATTTCTAACCATGATATCACTCCCAAATGTATTATTTAATTGTCTATCATATCATAACCTTTGTGAGGTGGTGACATGTTTAATAACAGAGTAAATTTTCTGTTAAATAGCTATCTTGGCCACTTCTGAACACAGTGTTTCCTACAAAAATGCAAAAGCCAAATGAAAATAAAATTATTCTCTAATTTATGTATTTTAAAGTTGTTATGCCACTCATTGGTGGGGATACAAGCGTAATAATTCAAGTTCCTAGGATGTTTGTGTTATGCAATTTTGCAAGAGTTATGAGAGTTGGACATATTTCTTCTCATACACAGTAAAACAGCAGGTAAATGTCTAGGAATAAATACTCATGACATTGTACAATAGGCCATGATGTTCACAAAATATATGTGGGAGGGTATGTACATCAATATAATAATATTAATTATTTTGAATATAACTAAGTGTGTCATTTAACATCAAACAATGAATACTCAACATGTCAGAGTTGAAAGGGGTACAGTTAAATTTGTACTGTTCAAGGGATTTCTAAGCCCCATCACCTCACAGCCCTCTGGGAACTGATGTGTGTATTTTTGTTTGTATTCTCAAGTCCCAAAGTCATTTTTTGTAAATATTACTATCACTATCATGTTAGATTTTAGTGGTAACAATTATTCAAAATCACTCCATTTGATTGTTGTGTACATGATGATAAAAGCAACTATTTTCTTATATTAATGGTGGAGGTTCTCTTGTTAAAAAAAGATTTCTTTAATGTTCCTTTGATTCACCCACCACCCTATTCTTTTTCTCATTGTTTTAAAGGAAAAAAACCATATGTAATAACCGGTATGATAAAATCTCCTTCCTGGTCAGTATTAAAATAACTGGGAAACTCATTGAACCATTCCTGGTAGCTTATTGACATATATACGTTGAAGCTTTCAAAACCGTTTTGCCAGCAAAATGCCCTCATATTTCTGGGGAGACCATATGGAATCTAAATGATATTATTTAATATGATTGAAATATTTAGAAAGGTTTCAAAATTACCAACTTAAGACAGATAACATATATTTAATAAACCCATTACTAATAGAGAACTGAACTTGTTATCTCATGCTCTGTCATCATTGACATTAAAATTTGCAAGACAAAGCAACAGTAAGAGTTATCCTCCCTTTACAACTTGATCAAAATGGTCGTCTGGTCCTTGCTGTTGAAGGCC